>NW_027556180.1:120888299-121298299 GCF_003287225.1 Phascolarctos cinereus | reverse complement strand
TCAGTTACCTAGAGCAGAGCCTTAAGGAATAAAGGGGAAGAGGTGGGGGAGAGAGGTCAAAGTTCCACCTGGAAAGACTTGGATTCCCAGACAGAGTCTACTTCTTCTAGAAAAGTAGATGGTGTTTTGGGAAAGGGCCTTCCTACATCTAGTTTATACTCCAGTTCCTCCTCAGTCATGAGTAACTGTTCGCTGGGTATACCCATCTACAAGAAAATGTTTCTTTCTGTGTTGCCTGTTCCCTACAATCCTAGCAATAGAAAGTGGATATTTCAGCCATGGGAACTGTGAAAACAATCTATGTGACATAAGCATAGATCCCACAATCATAAAATCATAAATTTGGAGCTAGAGGGGACCTTCAAGGTTATCTACTCCAACTCACCCATTTTATAGATGAGTAATTAAGGTCCAGATGATAAATGACCCTTGTTTAAACAGGGGGTAATTAAGAGATGTGGGATTCTAACTCAGGTCAGCCGACTCCAAACAGTAGGCTTTACACTGCACCTCGAATAGCCTTATTGCATGATTTTAACATATGTTGTCTTGCACAGCCACGATGATTCAGTAAGCAAGCCAACATGTTGTTTCTACCTAGTACCTCGGACCTAATATTATGTTGCCTCTTAGAATATTTAGCTTTGTTCTTAGTATGCTCAGGTACCATCTTCACATGGTGCCTCAGTTGTCAGTGGTCTCTACTTCTGGAAATGATGGTGTATTACTTTGTCTATTCTTTGTATTTTCTTTGTATTTTCTTATTAGTTCACTTACCTGTGTTAATTTATCAGGGTTGCTGTATTATTTCAGTATGATCTCAGAGAATTAAAAAGAGGCATTATTCAAAGGGCAATGGAGATGTGTATTATAGGTATAACCAGGAGGCAACACAAAATAAATAAGGGGCCATGAATTAGTACTGGCATATAACATGTCATCAGGGTGGTGAATGACTGAAAAATATGGTCTGGTCACAGTCAAGAGTGACAGAAAACAAATGGGCAGCCATTGGACTTCTGGGGTGAACTTAAGATATGGACAAAAATTGTACAGGATGAGCATGGATAGGTTATGATCTGTATCTTTGGAAGGAATAACCATATCGATAATATCAAAGGTCCATCTGAGCATATTAGTGGCTGTATACATTATTAATTTTCCCAGTAGAGTTTAGTTGCTGGAGAGCACGGACTGATTCCTTTTTATTTTTTTAAATCTTTGAATCTGGAACAACTAGCAATATCCTACAAGTAGAAGGTAGTTAGTAAATATTTATTAAATAGAATTGAATCACATCCAGTTCTGAGTCAGGCTGTATTATGCAGCTGAATCAGCATTTCACCAGGCTCCCTCACTTTGGACTTAACCAAACCATATAGTGTGATGATTGGACAATACGACAAGGAGATATTCCAATAAGCTTTCATCCAATTGAGGAGCATCTCAGAACATAACTTATTGAGGAGTGGCTAAGAAATCCCTGTTGTTAGCTCCCTAATTGGACAAAGAGTCAAATTGAGGATTGGTGCTTAACATCATAGGAAAGGTTGTTATCAGTGAACTACTTAATCCTTCCCCCTTCTCCCCCTGACTCTTCAGTCCAAAACATTCATCCTTAGCTCCCATTCTCTTGTATGTACTTAGAATATAAGCTACTTGAGGGCAGGGATTGTCCAATTTTTATGATTGTATCTTCAGGGTTTAGCTCAATTCCTAACACAGAAGGTACTTTAAATAGCACTTAATAATTTATTCACTCACAGCAGAATTGTGGTACTTCTGCTAAACAAAGGAGTTATGCCACTCCTTCCCTACCCCTATACCCTTAAACATACATACATACACATACACACACACACACACACACACACACACACACACACACACACACACACCCTACTTCATTTGTATATTCCCATGAGGAGAGGATAGTTAGGCTCTCTCTGCTTCTAGAACTTATATCTCTCTGCTTTTGGAGCTGATAATCTGTTGTCCATATTGATTATATTTCTAGGCTCAGGAGAAGCTATGAGGATGGAAAATCAAAATTCATTCCTTGTTCTACTCAGTTTTTAAGTCAATGGACATAGATAGGGAATGGAAATTCTCTGAGACCCTGTGGATCTCCATGCCCCCAATCCAATTCTGAGGCTGTGTCTCTGGCCCCAGTTATAGCTCCTGGAAGTCATGACAGCATCAGTTTAAGACATGAACTGAAGATTAATAACTGGCAAAGGGGAAAAAAAAGGCCTTGAGCTTAACATCAAAGCTCTGTTTTTATCATGTGATCATTGTCCTAAAGAATCACCCTGCTTGATATTAAGAATTCTTAATTCCTTTGGGGGACCACATGATGGAATTTCTGCTTGCAGTGGTCATTCTCATGTTTATTTCAGGAATACTAACTTTTTTTCTCCCATTGGTCAAGCTTATGTAAAGTTCAACAAGGCATTTGCTGAGTCCTAGTTCTTTTTAACGAATAGTCCATAATCACACTCTTCATTGTCCTACTGCCACTACAGCATTTGTTTCAGTGAAAGATGACATTTATTTATGAGTGAATTTATTTTATATACCCTAGAATTTTCCAGTACTACCTTTTCCTCCCAGTGATATATTTTTTCAGTACTATTAGTGGCATTAGATATGTCTACTTTAGGAGTATATTTTGTGATCAACATGAAATGTGAAATTACATATGAAGACTATTAGACGCCAATCTAGATAATTATATCATTTACCAAAAGTATTAGCTATTTTCATATGAAAGTTGCAACTGATCTGTATTAGTATTTTTTGTAATATTACATAATTCTGACTTGCCATGACCCACTTTTTGGATGCATCTTACCTGCTTTAGCTACTTCTAGTTCCTTTAGTCACTTTAGAAGTTATAGAATAGTGACTATCATATTTACAGAGTAGACAGGATAACTTAAAGGTTCTGTACAAGCCTGGTTATGAATGTATATAATCCCCACTACCAGAGAGATTAAGACTGGTGAATTGAGGTCAATCTCTGAAAACCCAGAAAATATCACCTTAGGGAAAAAAAAAACAAAAAACCCTGGAACAGCTGAAGTAGAAGAAAGACAGGGAACAGCAGTGCAGCAGCCCAGCAAACTAGTCTCCCAGTGCCTCAGCAAAAATAAGGGAAGAAGGACCACAAAGGGCCCCAGGCAGATAAGCACCCTGCAGCATTCATCTGAAAGGAGCTGAAGAAAGCAACCTAGAGTCTTCCTAAAGTCCCAGCATTGCTGATTCCAACCCAACACCAGGTAAGCTGTCAGAACCTACAGCCTCCAACTGTCAACCAGGAAGAGATCCTGAAGCCCAGGTGGTAGAGCAGGCAAACACCAACACCTGGACCTCCAAGTGCCTCAGTGAGGGTGGGGGAACCAGTGGAAACCAGCTCAGAAAACCACCAGGTGCCTTGGCACTCTACCACAAAGGAATCTCCCAGTGCATTACCAGAAAGGAGGGAGGCAGCATTGCAAGGGGCCCCAGGCAGATAAACACCCTGCAGCACCCATCTAAAAGGAGCTGAAGAAAGCTAAAGGAAAGGAAAAGCAGGCAACCTAGAATTGCCTGAAAGTTCCAGCCTTGCTGATTCCAGCCCAACAAGGTAAGCTGCCAGAACCCTACAGCCTCCAATTGCCAACATAAGAGGCCCCAGCACACAAAGCCAGTGACCAAGACCTAGGCTCCCAACACAAGAAGCTTGGGTCAGTGCCCTCTGTTCCCCAGCAGGAGAGCTCAATCTCTTTAAAGGGGAAGAAACCATGAGAAAAAGTACCATAGATTCATATTATGAAAAGAGTGAAGATCAAGACAGAAATTCTGAAGAGGACAACATTGTCAACAAACCCACATCTGCAACATCAAAAGGGAATATGAACTGGTCTGAAGCCCAAAAAGCCTTCTTAGAAGAGCTCAAGAAGGATTTTAAAAGTCTAATGAGAGAGTAGAAGAGTCCTTAAAAAATACAATTGGCCAATTGGAAAAAAAGTACACTGAAGAAAACAAGTCCCTAAAAAACACAATTGGCAAACTGGAAAAAAGTACACTGAAGAAAACAAATCCCTTAAAAATACAATTGGCCAATTGAAGAAGGAAGTACAAAAACTAACAGAAGAAAACAATCTGTTAAAAACTAGAATTGGACAAATGGAAACTAATGACTCTATGAGAGAGCAAGAATCAGTCAAACAGAAACAAAAAAATGAAAAAATAGATGAAAACATAAAATACCTCATGGTAAAACAACCAACCTGGAAAATTGATCCAGGAGAGACAATTTAAAAATCATTGGACTACCTGAAAATCATGATGAAAAAAAGAGCCTGGACAGTATCTTTCAGGAAATCATAAAGGAAAACTGCCCTGAAGTCCTAGAACCAGAAGGTAAAATAACCATAGAAAGAATACACACTCACCACCTGAAAGAGATCCCAAATTGACAATCAAGGAATATAATAGCAAAATTCCAAAATTACCAGATGAAAGAGAAGGTGCTGCAAGCAGCCAGAAAGAAACAATTTAAATATCATGGAACCACAGTCAGGATTACACAGGACCTTGCAGCTTCTACATTAAAAGACCGCAGGGCATGGAACATGATATTCCATAAGGCAAAGGAGCTTGGATTGCAGCCAAGGATCAACTACCCTGCAAAAATGAGCATGATTTTTCAAGGGAGGAGATGGATATTCAATGAAATAGGGGACTTCCAAACCTTCCTCATAAAAAGACCAGAGCTCAACAAAAAATTTGATCTTCAAGTACAAGATTCAAGAAAGACATAAAAAGGTAAATGGGACAGAAAGATACAAAATGCTGTTAATAAGGGGGACTGTTTACATCCCTACAAGGGAAGATGACACTTGCAACTCTTGAGAACTGTATTGTTATAACACCATGTTAAAGGAGTATACATAAAGGGGTGGATATTAGTTGACTTTGATGTAATGATAAAAAAAAATCTAATCAAGTGGGTTAAATGGATCCAAGTAAGTGGATTAGTCTGATCTTAGAAAATGTACTGAGAAAGGAGGAGGCAGACAAGGGTAAATTACATTACAGGAAAAGACAGAAAATCCTATTACAGCAGAGGGAAAGAAGGGGGGGGTGAGCATTGTTTGAACCTTGCTCTCATCAGATTTGGCTCAAAAGGAATAACATAATCAGTTAGGTATGGAAATCTAACTTGCCCTATGGGCAGTAGGAGGGAAAAGGGGAAAGAAAAGGGAGGGGATAGAAGGGAGGGAAGAAGAGGGGGCAAAGGGAAGAGGGGAGGGGATAATAGAAGGGAGGAGAGACTGAAGGAGTGGTGGTCAAAAGCAAAGTACTGTGAGGGGGGTAAGGGAGAGAGGAGAAAGAAAAGGATAAACAGGGAAAAAAGGATGGAGAAAAAGACACAGATAGTAATTATAACTGTGAAAGTTGAATCTCTATCTTTTTTTTCCCTTCTGTTGAGTTTTGTTTCCTCTTTTTGATGGTTCCTCCTATTGGTTTTAATTTTTACTTACAACTTCACTAATGTAAAAATACGTTTAATAGGAATGTAAATGTATAGCCTATATCAGATTGTGCACCATCTTGGGGAAGGTGGTGGGGAGGAAGGGGGAGAAAAATTTTCAACTCAAAAGCATATGGAAGTGATAGTTGATAAATCAAAATAAATTAATAAAATTTTTTTAAAAAGGAAGGGAGGCAGTAGTTTGCTTTTCACTGGAGGTCTCAGAGTACTGGTTGGTTGGATAACCAATATTCAGGGTTTTTGTAGAGGGGAGTTCTGTTTAGGTTCAAGTTGGAGTGATGACCCCCAAGATTCCTTCCAACTCTGAGATTTGGTGATTCTTTGATTCTCTGAAATGCCTTCTCTTCCATGACACTTCCCTGATTCTTCCTTACCTCTTAGACCTCTTTCTTTATGTTTAAAAACAAAAGTTTGGGAGGAGAAAATGTGCTGGAGCAAGTGCCCATATCCTTAACATCAAGGATCTCTCTAGTTTATTTTCAAACAAATTACCTTTGTTTATCTGTTTTAGGCTTATTACAGCAATTATTTTACTTTTCAACAAAACTTTTTGACATCTTTAGTGTTTATGTTATCTGCATTTCCAATTGTAAATCTTGCCTTTCAGAAAGCCATCTTGTATAATAAAGAATAAAAAAGAAAAAAAAAAGACTGGTGAATTGAGTTTGGGAGTTCTGAGCTGAATTAGGGCTAAAGCTGAACATGTGACTGCACCACATCTGATATCAATATACTGAAATCTCCAAGAATGAAGGACTGCTAAACTGCCTAAGAAGGGGTGAACTGGTCCATGCTGGAAAAATGGAGCAAGTTAAAGCTTTCATAGTGATTACTGCAGTATTTAGATCAGGCCCATGAATGGCTGCTGCATTTCTAACCCGGGCAAGTCTTAAATGAAAAAAAAATGCCCGAAGTCCTGGATTCAAGCAATTGGTCTTTGGCACAGAACAGGTTTTTGAGTGATAGGGGGAAAATAAGGGGAAAAAAATAGCCCATTACACACATACACACACAACTGAAAGGGAAAGAAGGGGGAAAGAAGACAAAAGATATTTCCTAAATTTTGCCATCTAGAAGTAAATGGGATAAAATTTAAGGTATCCAAAGAAATAACTATAATTTATTCATCCAACAAATACTTGTTGGATGAATGAATGGATTAGTTAGGTGTCTAGTTTGTACTGTAGAGCACTGTGCTATGTGCTGATGATGATACAAAATTTATATTAAAAATGGGCACCACATGGCCCCTTCTGTCATAAAGCTTACATGCCTATTAGTAGAATAAGGCACAAAAACATATAGCTGCAATAAGCAATATTACATGACATGCATGAGAGAGGTACAAAACAAAGTGCTATATGAGATAGAAGGTTGTTGTTGGCAAGAAGAATCAAAGGCTTAGTGGAGGAGACATCATTTGAATTTGATTTAAGTATCAATTCAATAGGCATGTTCAGGGATTAAGAACAATATAGTTTGGCTGGCAGAATGTGTGGAGCAAAGTGCATTTATGATAAGCCTGGAAAAGTAGCGATCCTGTTTGCTAGTCTTCTATCTCTACCTCAGGTTCAGTGTGGCTGCTATGACAGCCACATCAGGCTGCTGTCATATTGAAGATCATGCTGACATTTGAAGAGATACTTTACTGCATTAACATTCTCTGACTCAACATCTAGAAAGGCATTGATGAGTCAGAGAGCATTATCACTATTCCATACACCACAAACCAACAAGGGTTCTATCCCTTACTCAATCCTCCTCTTTATTCCAATATAGCTTCAAAGGACTTTTTTGCAATCTCCTAAGCATTCCTAATTCTCTTCTCTTCTTTTGGGAGTTTAGCATTTTTGACATCATTCTTATAGGAATACGTCACAATTCAGTTTTGTAACTCAGTTCCCTGTCCTTACTTCTGTAAATACAAATGCCCTAACAAATAAATCTAAGCTTCTTTGGTGAATTCTCAGTGCATCCACACTGGTGTCTTTAGATAACTCTCCTTTTTCTTCTTGTATCAGAATCATGTGTGGTCGTGTCATTAGAATTCTTGAGAGCTCCCCATCTCTTTTGATCTAGTTTCACAGGTAGAATGACATCTGACTTACCCTTTCTCTGAACTCTGTTAAAATAACTTCAACAAATCTAGAGTAAATTTTAGACTCAGTCTCTTCTCTGTAACTATCAAGCAATTAATTCTTCTGCTATTAGCCCTTAAACAAATGTTTTATAAATTGAATTGGGTTAAGTTTGATTCCCACTGTGGGGATAGGAAGGCTGGACATAATGAATGCTTTTATCCCCTAAAATCTGTTTTTGCTTTCGTACTAAATAAAAGGGACTTATAAGGAACTAGGGAAGGGAGAGTAGAAAAACATGTAGACAATTTTTAAAATGTGATATAGGAAGTGAGAAAGTATAAGGGAGAGAGTGAAAAGGAAGAAAGAAAGACTAGATGGAGGAAGGACTAGTTGATGTGGGAGAAACTGAAAAAAGGGAGAAACTTTAAATATTGAGCAACGAGGGTCTGATGCATGCACAGACTCCATCACTTTCATTAACTGATGCAATTTTTCCACCTGGTCTATGTTAGGAAGCTTGCTTCTCTGAGAATCCTAATGGTTGAGGATGGACATTCTGTAACCTATTCTGGTCAGCTAGCAGTATGGGAAAGGGAAAAATCCAAAAAGTCTGTTAGCACCAGTTACTTCTTCTTTTGCCATTAACTCTTAGGGGATCTTAGTGACTCTTCTACTAATAGTGTCTAGTGAGGGGCCATGTAGTTCTTCTCCCCTTCAAGGTCATGTTGTCCCCCAAACTGACCTCAGTCCTCAGTCTTTCTGTTCTTTTCTCTTCTAGGTAAAGAGAGTAGAGTCTTTGAAATTGGGAGTTTTGAAAGTTCAAAAGAGCAAGCTACAAAAATCTCATAATCATAGACTAGCCTAAGTTTTGTAGCCAGTACAGTATCAATGCAGCAGGAATCAAGGAATCCCAACTTTTGGGAGAGACCTTCACGACCCTAGTCCACCAGTGGTAGATAGCAGACAAGGATTCATTTGACAGAGAAGCCACCTTTGGAATAGACATTCGGTGGGACTAATGCTAAGTAGGAATTGAACTAAGTTTTGAGCCTACTCCCACAGAGATCTAGTGGTATAGGGAAGAGTAGTCCCCAAGACACTGTGGAAGGAGGGAGGAAAATATTTGTACATTTGTTCTTATCATGTGTTTGAAATAAATATCCTTTGGTAAAAGTGGTTAAGCGGTTAAAAGGAATGCAGACCTAGTCAGTGGGCCCCTAACAATGGAGGAAATACATCAGTGGAGGCTGATTGTGGTAAAGAAGGAGAACTACTGACCCCTAGAAGTGCCCTCTGATTCTCAGGGGCAGATGTAAAAGTCTTGGATCTAAGGTAGAGAACTTGCTACAGTTGCCTAGAGACCTACCTAAAGGGAAATTGGAATGTTCTTTTTAAGCAATTTTCAACTTAAACATGATACCATAGGGACCTATTTCTATATTAAGTATAGCCCCCAGTGTTGTCCCTAAGCAAATGTTAAGGAACAAAAGTTAAATAATAATAGCAGAAAATAACCCGTTAAAAAGATGTAATATGTTAAACCCAAAACAGGGTCTAGTGAAGACCTCCTCTCTGAAGCTTCTCTAACTTTGTTTCTTAGTAACAGAAGGCCTGAAACTAATTCTATATCAAGCACCCACCTGTGAGCTAGTCTTCATCATAGACTACCTCCCTGTTCTGGTTAGCCTTACCAATGAGCTAATATAATGGGCTAATTTACCACCATTAAGAGTACAGACTGACAAGTGAGATTTCACAATCTTATTGGAGGTACAGCTGACACAACCTTAGACCGGTAACTATGGCTATGAACCTAGAACAGGCACATTAATTCACCAGGAGTGTGAGACCCAAAACAGATACACTTCATAGAGAAACATGTAATAGAGTGGACAGAGGAGTGAATTTGGAGGAGGGAGAAAAGGAAGAAGAGGAGAAGGAAGAATAGCTAGTATTTACATGTGTTTGAAGATTTGCAAAACACTTTACAAATATGATCTCATTTGAAGCTCACAATAACCCTAGGAGGTAGATAGTATTATTATTCCCATTTTACAAATGAGGAAACCAAGGCAAGCTATTTATTTCAGAACAAATGTACAAATGTTTTCTTCCCTTCTTCCATGGTATCTTGGGGAGGGACTACTCTTCCCTATACCACTATGGAAGTGCCCCTCAGTGTTAGCAGCCAAATATATCTGTCAATACTCCCACCACAAGGTTTGAGATGAGTCATATAAACAAATGATGAATTAGTGCAGCAATAGACAGCTATGTTGCAGAACCAAGTTTTAGGATTTTCAGTGGAGTATGGCTGTGATACCAGTCTCATAATGGCTAAAACATCCAGTTTCAAGAAGGAAACACTAAAGGATGTGTGTGGTGGGAGAGGGGTACCTATGTGAAAGTTTGTTGCTATTCAAGAGATTTATAGGTTTAAGAGAATTGTTGAAGTAGGAAAATGATCATAGCTCTTAAGGATTGAGGCAAACTATGGTTAAGTGACTTGCCCAGGGTCACGCAGCTAGTGAGTGCTTGAGACTAGTTTCAGACTCAGGTCTTCATGACCCCAGGCCCAGCATTCTTATCCACTACACCACCTAGCTGCCCAAATAAGAAGTGGGTTCAAATTCTGGCTCTATTCAAAACCTGTTTCACCTTTAATAAGTTATTTATGCTCTCTGAATCTCAGCTTCTTTATCTCTAAAATGGAAGAGGGGGCCTAGATGGTATCTAAGGTTCCTTTCTGTTCTCAATTCTGTGATCCTAAAAATCTTCTACAAAAGCCAAGATGGTCAATGCTGCCATGCTGCAATAGGTGAACAAGGCTACATGTGATGGTTACGATAACTATTCCTAAAGACAGCAGTCTTTCCACTGTTTCTTACTCTATTTTACATGATCAAAATCACTGAGGCAGATCAAATGAGCTACAGGAATGGGCAGGTGGCTGATGATACCATCAAGGGGATACCTCCCACTCTGAGGTTGCCTGTAGCCAACATTTTAAAATAGATCTCTAAGTAGCAGTTTCCTAACACTCTGGATGTAGAGCTGAATATTTTACTAGGAGGGAAAGTAAGCTAGCCAGGCAAGACTTTACTGGGGCAGGGAAATGGTTCCATATGGAAATACTAGGTAGATTTCCCTATGTGTCTATCTTTTTGTTTTTGTTTTTGTTTGTTTTTTTCTTCTTCTATATTGTAAGCATCCTTGGGCAATGCTTGCTGGTTGGACTACAGAGGTTATGGGGCCTTAGTAGTCATTAGCCACAGGACCCAGAGAGTTTACTGACAAGTGAATGGCTAAACATCACCTTTGATCCATGTAAATGATAGGTGGCACTCTTAAGCTCTGCCTATTGTCAGTCCTGCAGCAACTTCCTCATTCTTGTTATTCAGCAATTACATCCTTCAGTTCTTTCAGTGCCTGGGAAGGAAATGCTAGGCATGATAACTTGCATGGTATGCCAGATGGTAATGCATGTCCATTCCATCAATTCTCCCCCCCCCCTTCTCCAGTCCACATAGCTGAAGTAATAGCTCTTCTGTTGCTAACAAAAAGGAGATTAAATAATTGGACCTTAAGACTTTCTAACTATATGCTACTTATATAGCTTTATTTGGTATAAAGTAAACTGGGATCAAACCCCCTAATAAATGAAAAATGTCTAAATTCACATTCCAAAATAGATAATTAAGGCATTTCTAGAATCATTCTTCAGGTAGGTTTTGGATTGGATCCTTGAGAGGGTCCCTTCCTACTCTATGATTCTGTGATGGATCAAATTTTATATGTAATGCCTTTGTTATTGACTCTGCAGCATGCCTTTCCTTCTGAGGCTGCTGGAGATATGCACCCGACAGCGACAGAATACATGGGATAAATCTTCTCCCACACAAACTCTGCTGGAGCAAATTTAGTGAGAAACCTACATGGTGAACATGATTTGTATACTAGTATGACACGTTGGATTATACTGACACACTGCTGGTTCCCAAGGCTCCTGCATTCAGCATACAAAGCTGATAATTGGCATCAACCCAAATTCTAAATCTTGAAACCAGAGATAGGTTGGAGGGTTGGAGAGACATTTGTACTCTTCTGCAGCAGCAGCAGCAACAACAAAATACCAATTTATCCCTGGTTTTAAGCTCATGCTTAGTTTAAACTATGAAAGTGCCCCCTCAGTGTTAGCAGCCAAATATATCTGTCAATACTCCCACCACAAGGTTTGAGATAAGTCATATAAATAAATGATGAATTAATGCAGCAATTGGGAGCTTTTGCAGAACCAATTCTTAGGATTTTCAGTGGAGTATGTCTGTGATACCAGTCTCATAATAGCTAAAGCATCCAGTTTCAAGAAGGAAACACAAAAGAATGTGTGTGTGTGAGGGTGTGAGTGTGTGGTGGCTATGTGAAAGTTTGTTGCTATTCAAGAGATTTATAGGTTTAAGAGAACTGTTGAAGTAGATGAAATTAAGGCAGGAAAATGATCCTAGCTCTTAAGGATTGATTTTCTCCCAATTTACAAGCACACAGATTACGCAGGAAGATAAGCTACCCCATCCTCCCTGTACCACTTGTTCTCCAGTTGTTTGGTTTTGTACTTCTTTCTCTATGAAACAGAATTCAATCAAAACATTATTAAATCTCCTACCTAGCCTAAAACTTCAGACTTCAGCTTTCATATACTTCTGTCAAAGGTTGTTCTTTGTCTCAGTTCTGGGTCTTCAGAGATAGTGACATTTCAGAGATTTTGTCTGTCTTTTTGTTTCTGTCTGTGTGGTACAGCGACTCTAAATCAATTAAACTCAGAGACTTCTCAAGGTGGAAGCAAAAGTTGCTTTTTATTACAATCTCCCGAGAAGGGGCGTCTGCTCCCCTGGTACACTTCCAGGAGGAGAGAGACAAGGCACAGAAAGCAAAATGAGATTATATACCCTAAAGCAAACAAACCTCCACCCACCACTATCCCTTATTCCCATTGGTTGGGAGGCGGGCTTTTCATTCTAGGCCGAAAATTCAAAGACTAAGAACAAGGAAACAGAGCAAAACCAATCCAAATATACACATCCTTATTTAGTAAACCTAATGCTGATGTGATAGTGGTATGGCAATCAGGAAGGGGTTTAGGGCCGAATTCCTATAGGTTTAGGTAATTTCTAAGAAACCGAAACTTACTACAATTTCCCCTCCCTAACTCCTTCTCCTTATCCCAGAGACAAGAAACTTTTCAAAGGGCAAGCAGTTCAGGTTGGAGGCAGGCTATTCTTTCTGCTAAGCATTTAAAAACAGGGTCTGAGCTGGGGAGGGTTTTGAAAGCAACAATCAAGAAATATTAACAAGAACCATTGATCCCCTGAGGAGGCTTCACTTCTGAGAGATCGTCTCTCACATGTCTCTCTTCCCTTTTTCTCCCCTTTCTCAACTTCTCTCTTCTTTCCCCCTCCCCCTCCTGCCTCTGTGTCCCCCTTCCCCTCTTTGTCCCTCCATTTCTCCCTTTCCTTCTTCCCTCTTCTCTCTTATTAAAAGCTTGTTAAGCAGTATTGCATAGTGCTTAGAGAGTTGACCTCAAAAACCACAAAGACCTAGGTTCAAAATTTATTTCTGACACATATTAGCTGTGTAACTATTGACAAGTCACAATCTCTCAATACTCCAGGCAACACTTTAAGACTACAAGTAGCAGAGAATGTAGCAACCTGAACTGGTAGAGGAAGTTTCCTTACCTCGGAGTGCCCGGTAAACAATGAATTATAGGTCTACCCCTTATGAAAAACAATATTGCCCATCAATACAATTACTTAAACTTGCTTGGAAATGAGTAATTCATTTCAATGCATAAAATATCACAATACATTTTTGTTCAATCACTCCTTTCCAAGTCTCCATCTGGATTCTTTGCTTATTCCTTCTCATTCACTTTTTAGCTTATGCAGTCATAATTGGTATATGCTCCATTCTTCTAGTTTAAATTGTTTAAATTTGCATTATTTCACAAAAAGTCTTTCAAGATTTCTTTGCATTCTTCATACTTGTCAGTCTCAATGAAAGCAGTGTCACAATTTATTTAACCAATTCCCTTATCATTGAATGTTTAAATGGCTTCCTTTTTTTTTTCCAATTGCAAATAATGTACTAGGAACATCTTTGAATAGCTAGTTCTTTTTTGTTTGATTTTAATAATACTTTCTTGGTATAATTCTACTTGCTCTCTTCCTGTTGTTTTTTCTTTGAAGGGTGGCTCCTTGTCATCTGAACCTCATCTTATCTTGCGACGTTTTTGTTTGTATTTGTAAGTTGTATATATATGCTAAGGCTGGCTGGAATTTCTATCAACATTCAAAAAGGAAATACTTCTTAACTTGGTTCTTTTGAAGATCTGCTTTAGGTTTTGGTCTGAAAAATGGAATGATGTTAGCTTCCCTACTTGACACCATTAACATGATAATAATAATATCTGTTGAGGATTTTAGAAACTTTAAGCTACAATTCAAAGCAGTTAGATTGTTTTTCTAGATGATAATTTATAAAAAGGTATCTCCAAAGCTACTCGCGTGGGTTTAGTTTCTAACCTGTCCTCAAAAGGGAAAAAATCTATCTAGTGAAAGGAATCTTTTCATGATTTTGAAAATGTTTTCACTATAAAAGTGTTTACTGTTATTATTGTTCAGTCATGTCCAACTCTGTGACCTCATGGACAGTATAGTCCATGAAGTTTTCTTGGCAAAGATACTAGAGTGGTTTGCCTTTCCCTTCTCCAGTGGATTAAGGCAAACAGGGGTTAAGTGACTTGCCCAGAATCACACAGCTATTAAAAGTCTGAGGCCAGATTTGAATTCAGGTCTTCCTGATTCCAGGTCCAGTACTCTATTCACTGTGTAACCCAGTTGCCTAGTAAATGCTTTTCCTCTTACATTCAGACTTCTGCAAGCAGAAACATCAAATCCAGGTAATGATACCCAGTCACAATTAGATAATAGTAATGTAACCTAGGGTTTAAGCCTAGTGTATTTGCTTAAGACTCTGTGCCTTGGTGTCCTCTCTACAAGCCAGAAGCATTAAGTAGAAGGTCTCACCTTTCCTAAGTTTTTATACTAACTCTGTCCCTCACTCATGGAGTGATAGTTCTCTGTACCAATGAGGAGAGTCTTATGCAAAGGATCCAGTCTTGAATCCCAGGTTATACTAGTTTACACTTTCATGGAGCTATACAATTTACAAAGAGCTTTTCTTACAACAATCCTGAGAAATTAGCAGTTCAGATATTATCATTCTGTTTTATAGATAAGGAAACTGAAGCTTAGAATCATTTGACCATAGTTATATAGTTTGTAAATGATGGAGTTGGTATTCAAACCTGGAGCTCCTATTTTCGGGTACAACACTTTCCATTATGCTTTTCTACTTCTGTTCTGTCAGGGTTAAAAGCTTATAATATTTTCATTAAAAAAAACTAATTCTAGATGTCATCTGAACAGCATATGTTGTTAAAATATTAATTGTCCTAACCTTATTTATAATATGAAGCAAATTTGAAAAACATATCAGTTACTCTTTGAACGTACAGCCTACAATCATTATAAAATCTAATGCCTGAAACCCGAGCAGCACCTGAGACCCCGGGAAAACATTTGGGCACTGCTGGAGCACAAAGGATCACAGAAGTAAAGAGGTAGCCAAGGACTTTTAGGACTAAAATTTGATTCTTGTTCTCCATTCTTGTTCTCCTGCTGGCTGTGATTACGGAGCATGGAGTTTCATTTTAGAAACTCATTTTGGAGAAGCTTACTTATAATTATAAGTACCAAGCAGGTCAGCAGGAATCCAAAGAACAGTCATCCTAGGACATAAACCAGAGAAGGAAGAATTTTAAAACACTCTTCAAATTGAGACCCTAGTCTCATGTAGTAAGTGGTGGGGAAATTCTTCATCTCCAGCAATGCTTTCTTCTAATCGCCTTCTCTACTTTATAGAGAAATTGTACTGGACACCTCTCTATCCTCATTTTGAGTTCTGCCATGCAGAATTCAATTTGTTCTTCCAATACTTCATGTTTAGGACTCTTCCCAAATCCTATCTCTGTAAGTTGGAGTCCATCCCTTCCTGAAAGTTTCAATTCAGGTTCCACCTTCTCTATGAAGCTTTCTCTGCTTCCCACTAGTTAAGAGTGATATCTTCTTCCTCAAATTTATTGTATTAGTTTGCCTGGACCTGCCCTTTGTACACTTCACATTCTTCCTTGTACTGTAGCTAAATTGGAATGTCTGTAGGCAGAGTTGCTGTAAGATGTGGAAAGATCATGGGCTCTGGTATCACAGGACATGGGTTTGAACTTGGCTCCATTATCCTTTCATCTATGAAAACTTTGGCAAAGTCACTCATCTGAACTTATTTCCTCATATGGAAACTGAGGGTTAGAGTAAGACATGGGCCAGACTACTAGTGGAACTTGGAGAGCATGAATCAACCCCTCACAATCTCAACCAGGATTGTGTGAACAAAGAAATTATGATGAGGGTCTGGGGCAATTTGGGATTACTTTGCTCTCAGACAGGATGATTTGGAACCTAGCTGTTGGCCCTTTGGGAAAGAAGAGTATATTTGGGGTTTTGTTTGTTTGTTTTTATGACTCTGGCAGTCAGGTCCTGACGTCCTAAGGAACTATTTTCTTTTACAACCTTGGGAGCTGCTTCTACCTGGGGGCATATTAATATCTTTTATATTAAAGGGCTCTTAGAGCTCCATTGTAATACTAGATGCAGAAACCCAAGCTGGCCAGAGCAGATGAACTCCAAGATTTCTTCCAGCTCTAAATCCTACCCTATGAACTAATAGAGACATTAAACATATAAGACAGCTCAGACAATAAATATAGACCAAAATGTAGACATAGCAACAACATCCTGAAAAAAGGAGTGGATCAAACAAGAAAATAGAAACAAGTTTCTGGTATGTAGCTAATGCAGTTAGCTAATGCAGTCCTCAGAGTAATAACTATACTCCTAACAATATAGAATAACAACATAGGAAAAGAGAGGATTAATAAATTGAGTATTTAGCTTAAGAAGTTATAAAATTTGTCACAAAAGTGACAAATAAACCAAAAATTATCATGAAAGGGAAGGTTTTTTTTTTCAATTTAGAAGAGTAATAGGAAAATTCAGAACCAAGGACTATAGTAAAAACTACTTCTTTGAAAATACCAAGAGTATTAATAAAACTTTAGCCAAACTGTTTAAAGAGAGGAAGAAAATGAAATTAAATGAGCAAAGTAAAATCACCACAGTGAAGAAATAAACAAAATTTTCAGAACCTTTTATACATAACTAAATGTAAACAAAAATAATCATTGAAAAGAAATACAAGATTATCTATAAAATATAAACCACTGAAATTTATAGAATGCCAACAATCTTAAATAACCATCTTCAGAATGAGGAATTGAACTATATGTAAAGGAATTATTAAAGTAGAGGGAATGATTGCAAATGAATTTAGAGAAAAATTCAATCAAACTTTTGAATAACAATTAAAACCTATTCTACACAAACTATTCCCTCAAACTGGGAAAGAAAGCACTCTATCCAAACTATTAGTATGAAAAAAATATAGTTCTAACACTTAAACCAGTGAAAAATAAAGCAAACAATAGGAACTATAGAATGATATTTTTAATGGTTATTCAAAAGTCTTCATTAAAATGCTAACCAAAAAACTAAAGGAATTACAAAAAAAACCCAACCAACCTTCTTACTATGAACAAATTGTGTTTATCAAGGAGGTAAGTATGGTTCGATATCAGTAAAATAATTAACATAACCTTTATTAAAAACAAAATCATCCAAAACCATCACTATAACAACTGAAACAGAGCAAGCTTTGGACAAAGTAGAGCCTTCATTATGCTAAACAGCAAACAAAGCCAAAATAACCCTACAAAGTCAATAGGGAGCCCCTGGTGTTTTCTGATTAGGGGAGGTAGCAAGATCACACTTAACACTTTCTGAAAAGCACTTTGGTAAATATGAGGAGGATATGTTAGAGTCAGGAGAGACTTAAGACAAGAACAATTAGGAACCTATTGCAATAGTCCAGGTAAGAGATGAAAGGATCTTCTCCTGTATTTGCTATGTGAGTAGAGAGGATTTGCACTGAGAGGCAAGCAACAAGCATTTATTAAATGCTTGCAATGTGCCAGATACATTATTAAGTCCTGGGATACAAACAGAAACACATAGAAAGTCAGATCCTGTCCTCAAGGAATTTATATTCTAATGAAGAAAGATAACACAGAAAATAGAGCTGAAAAATGGGAAGAGGTACCCATTTAGTGGCATGAAGGAGAAGATTGTACCCAAAAGCTTAACAAGGAAGGGAATGAGGGATGGCTGTTCTGTGCTCCTCCCCAAAATAGTGGCCATGGGAGGAACTCACCCATAAGAGAAGGGGAGTGGAGAGGCAGAGCTAAGATCCGGTGTGAGAAGGCAGCTGAGACAAAAGCAGAGCCAGGAGGGGAATAAAGGATGGTCAGCCTGGGATCTTTTTCAAAATGTAGGACAGATAAGATGGTAGAGATAGAAACAAGACTTGCTAACTTTATCATATATGGGGTGAGTGAGAATGAGGGGTGGAGGATGACACAAAAGTTACGAATCTTGGAATTAGTGGTACCCTTGACAAAAATATGAAAATTCAGAAGAAGGATGGGTTTGGAGTAGAGATAATGAAATTGGATTTGAGATGCAAATCAAAGACCAGTCATGCACATAGATCCTACAGAACTCAATCTGCTTCACAAAACAAACAAAAACAAAAAAACACATATAGAGGCAGGGCTCTTACCTGCTACTGCTGTGGAGGGCAGAGCCTACCCGCTAAGGAGTGCCTGTCAACAAGCTGATCTGGTGGCTAGAGTATGGGGACCTTGAAGGTGAGTGTTGCCAGCCATCAAGCAGTGCACCGAATGGAGAGTACAAAATAAAGAAAGACATGGGCCAGGTAGGTCAGTGACTAACTGAGCCAGTTTAGTCATCTGAGGGTACAGCATATATAGAAAAAATCTAACATAACTTCAAAGAGTCCTCCCCATGAGACACTCCCCAAACATCTGCGGTGTACGTGACAACATATATTTCCTAATTATCAGGGTACCTAGATAGGGCCACCTGCATAAAGGAGTGGTGTATAAATCTAAGGGTTCAAAGAGAGAAAGGAATGTTCAGAAAAGCCTCCCTTGCTTGGGAAATTGGGGAGCCAACTTCCTAATAATGTGAGCCCTAGAGGTCAAGATCAGGCAAGAGTCAAACCCTGTCCTGAATCTTAAACCTATACCAGACTCCTTTAGGGCTGGCCCTCACAGGTGAGAGGTGATACTGCTTGTGCTTTTCCTATGTGTGCCTGGATTGGAGTTAGATTATAAATGCCCTGAAGGGGCAATGCCTAGATTAGCCAGGAGAAGCCAGAGCTGGGAGGGGGCAGAATGAGGAAGTATTAAGCAATGATGGGTGATGGGAATATGCAATTAAGTTAGAGCCAGGCCTGCAGTTGTCTGTTTTTTTGTGCTTAGCACAGTGCCTGCACATAATAAGAACATAATGAATGCTGGTTGATTAGGTTGACAAATTGGTTATCACTGGGATGGCCCAATACAAAACATCTTCCTGCTCTCTAATTAGCTGATCATTCACCTGTTGCAGTCATACCATGATCCTCTAGAAAAGCATAGCTCCCACTTTAGAGACTATTCTTCAACTCTACTAAATTGAGAGGCAGTATGGCATTGTGCATAAAGGACCAACCTTGGACTCAGAAAGCCCAGTGTTCAACCCTGGCCTTTGATAGACATTAGCCATGTCACCCTAGAGAGGTCTCCTCAATATTTTAGTGCTCCAGTCTTTTCCCTAAGGAAAATGATAATAAGAGCTAGCACTAATATATCACTTTACAAATATTAGCTCATTTTCTCCTCCAAAACAATTCTGGGAGGTAAGTGCCATTATTATCCTCACACACAAAGGAGGAATCTAAGGCAGACACAGATTAAGTGACTTGCCTAGGGTCAAATAGATAGTGAATGTTTGAGGTTAGATTTGGATGCAGGTCTTCCTGACTCAGGGTCCATCATTCTGCACCACTTAACAACCTAAGACTAGAAGTTGCAGAACAGGAGTCAATTTGCTTTGGTCATTTGGTCTTTCATTTTTGAAGAGGACCAATGACATCACAGGTGATGTCTTGACTTACTCGTGAATTAGATTTAAGTGGGGCATTGCTGCACAAAGTCATCAACCTCACTCTTCCAGAGGCATTGAAATCCAAAAGTCAAGATGACTGGAGGTGGCCTGGGATGCAGTGCATGATGTTGTCATCTTGGTTGCCTGACCAAGCTCTAAGTGCTCCACAGTGTCTGCTTCGACACTTTCATGGACTTTGGAACAAATTGTTCTTACTCACCATGGAATTATTCCACTAGGGAAAGTCCCCACACTCTTGTGATAGACATCTCCTTAACTCACCAACAGGTTTGAGGCCTGTCAGTTATCCTGCTGCTGGGCACTACACCTTCTTGGAAACACAAGTGAGAGTTGGGTGAAAGTAGACACCAAAAGTGGATGAGAAACCCTGAAAAGGGCATGATAAACCCTCACACCGGAGGTCTTAGTCTTCCCTGAACACCCCAGCAAAACTTGCACTAACCTATCCCAACACTGTCCTCCTCTAGCTTTCAGTTTCTTCATGCCTTCTGCACATCTACTGCGCAATGGGGGAAGAAATTGCTATATTTTGAGTAAGAGACCTGAGTACTAATCATGACTCTCACTTGTGACCTTGAGAGTTTCCTCAGCAGGATTTTACTATGCCAATGAAATCACGAGTCTGGAAATAAAAAAAACCCACAAAAACTTAAAAAAAATAAACCTCTGCTACATGCTTAGTCCATAGCTTATCTTCCTATTGAAAGATGATTTCAATGAGAGTTGTTCTCCATATAAATTTTTCCCCTAGTAGATCTGCACCATCTTGAGGAGTAAACAATGCCCTATCATCAGAAAAATAAAGGAGAGGGCAAGACAATTTGTAAATGTCACAGACACTCTTTACTAGCCACAAGAAGAAGGCATACATTATGAAAGTTCCCTTCCAAGAGGTATGAAGGCAGTTGTGTTAGTGGTCACAGTAACTAGAATCTTGGGGTAGTCAGCAGTTGCCTGCTGAGGAATACAAAGGTCATCATAGAGTGACCTGAAGTGAATGATTCAGAGGTCTCTTCCTGAGTTATGAGTCTTAGATATGGAAATAGCCCTGACTTTGGAGTTAGTAGACCTGGATTTGAATTCCATCTCTGATGCTTGCTGTGTGATCTTTATACAAGTAACTAAGCTTCTCTAAACTTCAGGATTCTTACCCATAAATGAGTGGGTTGGACTACATGGCCTCTCAGGTCCTTTCCAGGTCAAAATCCATGATCGTCAGATTCTATATAATATGATATTTCCCAACACATGAAAACCTAACCGATGACCACTTGTGGTGACAAATGCAGAGATGAATGATACTTCCAGAAGGGACTTTTCAAGAACCTTAGCAGGATACAGTTTTGATGGAGAAATGATGTAGACCTTGGCAGCATTCTTAAAGACCAAGGGACACAGATGATGTTTTCATCATGGCTGCTGAGTGAAAGAAGTGGCTTATGAAGATAAAGGAGTGTGTAGGATGTGAACAGCTGGCTAAGAAGATGGTTTCTGAGAAGAAGATTTGGCTTTCCGAACTGTAGCTAATTTCCTGTATCCTAACACAGGAATGATGGGCTCTTGGCCAGGAATGGGTCTATCTAATAAAGATATGAAAGAATGTAATTTGCCTAGAGAACATTTGATTTGATCAAAAGGAATTTAAACTTAAAAAAAGGTTTCTTCTTTTTTTTTGGAAACAATATGCTGGGGTGCTGAGTACCATAGAGCTGATATCAAGATAGTAAATATTTATGTGACCCTGCACAAAACATTTAATCTGAGCCTAAAGTTGTCTTGTCTATAAAATAGGGAAAATAATTACAGCTGCCTCACAAGGTTGTTGTGAGATCCAATGAGCTAATGTATGTAAAGTGGTTTTGCAAACATTAGGGAGCTGTATAAATGTTAACCACTATTTTTCAGTCTCTTGCATGGGTCCCTGTTGTCTATCCCCAAAAAAGCTGTTCTCTCCAAAGTTACTAGCCATCACTTAATTGCAAAATCTAATGAACTTTTCTCAACTTCATCTTTCTTGACCTCCCTGTAATAATTGATACTGTTGATCACCCTCTTCTTGATAATCTTTTCTCTAGTTTTGTGCCACTGCCCTTACTTGGTTTTCATCTTATATGACCATTCCTTCTCCATCTCCTTTGCCAAATATTTATCCAGGTCTGACTGACTAACCATGGATGTCCCATATGGCTCTGTCCTGGGCCCTCTTCTCTTCTTTCACTATACTATTTAGCTTGATCTCATCAGCTCCCATAATTCATTTATCGACTCTATGCTGAGAATTCTCAAATCTATTTATCCAGTCCTAATATCTTGGTTAGCCTCCAATTTCACATCTCCTACTGCCAACTAGACATTTTGAACTGGATGTCCTGAAGATATTATAAGCTCAACACATCCAAAATGGAATTCATTAATCTTTTCCCTTAAACCCTCTCCACTTCCAAATTTCTCCATTACTGTCAATTACCCTAGCTTGCAACCTAGGTGTCATCCTTGACATCTTACCCCCATACTGAAACCGTTGCCAAGGCCTGTTGATGTTACCTTTGTGACATTTCTTCTATATCTTCCTCTTTCCTCTGACACTGCCACTACCCAGTGCACACCTTCATTACCTCACACCTAAAATATTGCAATAGCCTGCTGGTTGATCTGCTTGGTACAAGTCTCTCCCTTCCAGTTCATCTCCCAGTCAGCCCTAATCATGTCATACCACCTCCCATTCAATTAACTCTGTTAGCTTCCTCTTACACTGAAGATCAGATAGAAAATCATCTGTTTGGCATTCAAAGTCTTTCATACTCAGTCTCCCCACTTTTCTGGTATTCTTACACCTTACAATCCCACCCATTACCACTATTTATTCCATCCAGTGACACTGGCTTCCAATAAGACACTTTTTCTTCTGAATTTTCACTGGATGTCTCCTATACTTGGAATTCTCTCCTTTCTGCTTCCTGATTTCCTTCAAGCCCTAGCTAAAATTCTGATCCACAGGCACTTAATAAACATTTATTAACTGATGGACAATTCTCTTAAATACCTGCTGACTTCACCAGACTATCCAAACAAGTGAGATAGATCAGATGGGCTTTCATTTCCTTTAAGATCTAAACATCTATACTACTATCCATCTGAGCCTCATAACATCCCAGTGAGCTAAGTGCTGCAGATTTTATTATCCTCATTTTACAGATGAGAAAACTGAAGCTAACAGATATCTGATGATTTGCCCATGGTCACACAGTTGATATACAAAAGAGATGGGATTTGACCTTGGGTCCTCCTGACTCCAAGTCTAGTCTGAAAGTTCAAAGACCAAATAAAACTGCTGCTTGTGTTGGGAAGGGAGAGAGGAGAGAGTGACAATAATAAGCTACAAAGAGAATTCAGAATTATTCAATTTCAAATGGGCAAAGATAGAACAAAAAATAGAAATCAGGAAATTGAAATAAGTAAGGAGAGTGTAAGAGTTCAAACTGATTTAAAGCAAAATGAGCAAAGCTAGGGGAAAATATGCAAGACCTTAACAACCAAAAAAAAAAAAACTAAAACAAAAACAATAAAAGCTCAAGGTTGTGAAAGTATGAAGAATAAGTTTGGTTCCAAATAGATAAGAGATAACACTTCCCACTTGGCCTGAAGATTGGAAGGGGTGGTGTGGTAATCCATGTTTTTTTCATTGTATTGATATTTTTTGTTGATTTTTTCTTGCTTTTAAGGAAATTCTTTGTCCTAAGAGATGACTCCCTCATAGAGGATAAAGGGCAGGAGAAAATCTAGTCAATGTAAAAACAAAAGTTATTAATAAAAATCTGGTTATTAAAAACAGATTTGATAATTTGATAATTTAGTAAGAGGCCTAGATAAATTTCATTCCTCGTTCTTTAAATTACATTTCAGTGAACTTCACTTTAATATTTGGGAAAAATTCTAGAACATAATCATTAAAATTATCGTTTGGAGGCAATTTAAAAGGAAAACATTATTGCCTCAAAGCAGCATGAATGCATTAACAATAACTCATGCCTAACTAACTTCATTTTTGTGTTAGGCTTACTAGACTGCTAGATTTGGAGAATAAAATAGGCAAAATTTGCTTGTATAGTTTGTGAGGAATTTTATATTATTTCACAATATCTTTGTGAATAAGATGAAGAGATATAGTTTCGATAATTGTACAATTTAGATGGGTTCAGCTTTGGTTGAACAATCAGAACCAAAGTATTCTGATTGATATCAATAGCAACTTGCAAGGTCCACAGTGGGCTGCCATGGGCTCTGTCCTTGGCCCTGTTCTGTTCAACATTTTTAGCAATAGAAGGCATGTGTATCAAATTTACAGTTGATATGAAGTTGGGAGGGGTAACTAATTTTAGTGGCTGAACTGGAAATTAGGAAATATCAAAGAGGAATGATGGATTGATGTTAACAAGATGAAATCTAGTTTTGTTTTGTTTTTGTTTTTTTTGCTTTTTGGTGAGGCAAAAGTTACTTGCATAGGTTTACACAGCTCTTAAGTGTCAAGTGTCTGAGGTCGGATTTGAACTCGAGTTCTCCTCACTCCAAGGCCCGAGCTCTATCTACTGCACTACCTAGCTGCCCCAACAATATGAAATCTAACAGGGATAAATACACAGTTCTTTGCGTAGGTTTAAAATCTGTGCAAGTACTGAAAGGAGACAACTTGATAAGACAGGAGTTCATACAAAAAAGACCTAGGGATGTTAGTAGATTGTAAGCTAAGTATGATGCAGGTGCCAAAAAATGCTAACGTAATCTTAAAAAAATATAGTGTCTGGAATGAGGGAGTCAGTTTATTCCACTGTACTCTGCAGTTGTCAAAGCACATGTATAGTACTATGTTTAATTCTGACCACCATGTTTCAGGAAAGACACTGATAAGGCTAAGTTATTGCACTGGTTTCTTTTCAGGTATCTCCATTTCCATTCTCTGCTCACTTCTAATCTATCAGTCATAACACTGCCAGAATAATCATGATCATATACAGATTTGGTCATGTGACTTCTGTGCTAAAACTCTTCAGTCCCTCACATTGCTACTGAGTCAAATTCAAATGCTTTTATCTGGCATCCAAGGCACTAGACAGCATTGCATCAGCTGTGCTTTCTTATCTCATATTGTTTCCCAGCATGAATAATGTGCTTGAACCTAACTCTTCTAATCTCTAACCCATAAATACTCTCTATAGTACTTTACCCCCATGTCTCTGCTCACACTACTCCCTATTCCTAGAATGCCTTTCCTTCCCTCATTGACTTCACCTGTCCCTCAAAGCCCAATTGAAATACTATCTGCTTCAGAAAATCTTCCATGGTCTTTCCATTGACATTTAGTAATGACCTTTCCCTTTGGATTTCACATGACACATTCCTCAAGGCACCAGTTATATAACACTGCATATTCTGGTCAAGTTGGCTTCTTATCTTCCCATTTTGTGCCTTTTTACTGGCTATCCCACATGCCTAGCATGCTCTCTGTCATCACCTCTACCTCTCAGAGTCCCTGGTTTCCTTCTGAACTCAGTTGAATCATACACCTTCTAAATGAAGCTGATCTTAATAGCCCTCCTCATGCCTGCTAATAGAGTCCCTACAAAACTATCTAGTATTAATTTTGTATATTTTCTGTGGCTTCTTATATATGTATATATTGTCTTCCCTGTTAGAATATCAGATCCTTGAGGGCAGAGATTATTTTATGTTTTATTGAACATATTAAATGAAGGTTTACTTTAATGGCAAACAATACATACATACACACACACACATAAATACGTATACACACATTTTTTAAAAGAATTCTCAGTAGGAGAAAGGATAAAATTCTTCCTCTAGCTAATTTTTTCACTTTTCTCCTTGTATTTGAACTGCTAAGCATACATAGCTCCTGGAACATTATTATGGCTTAATAAATAATTGTTGACTGATTCATCTGCATTTGTTCCTTATTCCCTTACAAAGACTGTAATCTCCATGCTGGCAAAGGACCAGTCATCTAATTTTTTGAATGCCCACATTGTCCTGTAGCATAAAACTCTGCACATAGTAGGGTACTTAATAAAGCTTTTTTTTTAAATGACTGAACTGAATGACTGAATAAATAGTATGTATGGAATCTTGCAAATGACGTGCTTTATAGTGAGAGTTTGGAGTCTGGGAGATTTGCAAGAAAGATGTTATTTTCAACAACGTAAGGTTACCAGAGCCTGAAGAAATAATTTGGTCTAGATGGAAGCAGTAGGATGTGGGTGATTTTTATAGAAAAGAAAGACTGGGCTTGTCAATTTATTGTACATGGGAGCAAAAGAGAGAGAGGCATCAAAGATTGCCCTGAGGTACCTTGTAATTTTCCACAGTGGAGAAGTTCCTAATTCTTTTCTACCACAGCAACCTTGCCACTCGACTGAAATATCGCATTGACACATGGTGAAACTCAAAGTAGGAAACAAAATAATATGAAGGTTTTATGATAAAATTGTTTTCCATTAGTATGATTGAGGGATTTTTATTCCTTTTCCTTTATTTGAGAAAATAAACATTAGTGTTTTATTGCGAAGCTCTTTGCAATTTAGCTAGAGGAGGAATTTTATCCTTTCCCCTAAAAAGTGTGATACAGTTTGTAGAACTTTTCTTTCCCCCTGAATATATATTTGTTTGCCATTAAAATAAACCTTCATTTGGTATGTTCAGTAAAACATAATTAAAATATGACACACTTGAATGTGATACGCCACAGTTGAATAGCCGATCATGGCAAATGAGTGCCACCAGATTGGTAATGTGACTGCTGCAGTGCAGTAGAACAGACACAATTCTAGGGTATGGAAGGCAGAGGAGGATTGCAAGGGATGGTACACACACTGCATCCATTGATTCATGGGATTAGCATGAATTTAGAGCAGAAAGGGAACTTAAATGGTACCTCATTAGTCCAACTCCCTCATTTTATAAATGGAATTTTATAAATAGGTAGAATTGAGGCCTAGAAACATTTAGTGAGTTGTTCAAGGTCAGATAGTGGATAGCATATGGCTAAACTAGGATGTGAACCATTTCTTCTAACTTCAAACCCAGGGTTCTTTCTGCTAGTCAATCAATAAGCATTTAATTTTTTTTTACAAAGGAAATAAATTTTACTGAAATCCAGTTATCAAAAAACAATTTTATTATTTTATTTTGATTTATCAACAATCACTTCTATAAGCTTTTGAGTTTTAAATTTTTCTCCCCTCCCTCCTTACCTCCCTCCCCAAAACAGCACACAATCTGATATAGGCTATATATATATATTCCTTTTAAACATATTTTCACATTGGTGATGTTGAAAGTAAGAATTATAACTAATAGGAAGAACCATCAGAAAGAGGAAACAAAATACAACAGATGGAAAAAAAATAGCAAATAGTATGCTTCAATCTGCATTCAAACTCCATAGTTCTTTCTTTGGATGTGGATAGCATTTTCCATCATAAGGCTTTTGGAGATATCTTAAATCTTTGTATTGTTGAGAAGGGTTAAGTCTATCAATATTAGTCATTGCACAACATGGCTGTTACTGTGTACAACGTTCTCCTGGTTCTGCTCACTTCACTCAGCATCAAACTATAGTCTTTCCAGGTTTTTCTGAAGTCTGCCTGTTCAACATTTCTTATAGCACAATAGTATTTCCATTACAGTCATATATCACATTCACAGTTACGATTACTATCTCTGTCTTTCTCTCCATCCTCCCTCCCCATTTATGCTTTTCTTTCTCCTTTTCCCTCCTCACTAATGTTATGCTTTTGACCATCACCTCCCTCAGTCCCACTTCCCTTCTATTAGCCCTCTCACTTTCCCTCCCCTTTACCCTTACTACTTCTTCCCTCCCTTGTATATACCCCCCCATCATTCTTTCCCCTTTTCCCTCCTACTGCCTATAGGGCATGTTAGATTTCTATACCTAATTGATTATGTTATTCCCTTCTTGAGCCAAATCTGAAGAGAGTAAGGTTCAAACAATGCTCATCTCCCTCCCTTCTTTCCCTCTGCTGTAATAGGTTTTTGTGCCTTTTCCTGTGATGTAACATACCCTTGTCTGCCTCTTCCTTTCCTTTTCTCTCAGTATATTTTCTTAGTTAGAGCAGATTAATCCACTTATTTGGATTCATTTAACCTACTTGATTAGATTTTTTTCATTATTACATCAAAGTCAATTTATACCCACCCCCTTTATGTATACCCCTTTAACATGGTGCAACAACAATACAGTTCTCAAGAGTTACAAGTATCATCTTCCCTTGTAGAGATGTAAAGAGTTTGCCCTTATTAATAACATGTTGTTTCTTTCTGTCCCATTTACCTTTTTATGTCTCTCTTGAGTCTTGTATTTGAAGATCAAATTTTCTATTGAGCTCTGGTCTTTTTATCAGGAAGATATGGAAGTCCCCTATTTTGTTGAATATCCATCTCCTCCTCTGAAAGATCATGCTCATTTTTGCTGGGTAGTTGACCCTTGATTATAATCCAAGCTCCTTTGCCTTACAGAATATTATATTCCATGCCCTATGGTCTTTTAATGTGGAAGCTGCAAGGTCCTGTGAAATCCTGACTATGGTTCCATGATATTTAAATTGTTTCTTTCTGGTTGCTTGTAGTATTTTCTCTTTGACCTGAAAATTTTGGAATTTGGTTACTATATTCCTTGGTGTTTTCAATTTGGGATCTCTTTCAGGAGGTGATCAGTGAATTCTTTCTATGCCCTACTTTACCCTCTGGTTCTAGGACCTCAGGGCAGTTTTCCTTTATGATTTCCTGAAAGATACTGTCCAGGCTCTTTTGTGCATCACGATTTTCAGGTAGACCAATAATTTTTAAATTGTCTTTCCTGGGTTGTCAGTTGTTTAACCAATGAGATATTTTACATTTTCATCTATTTTTTCATTCTTTTGTTTTGGTTTGACTGATTCCTGTTCTCTCATAGAGTCATTTGCTTCCATTTGCCCAATTCTAATTTTTAACAAATTGTTTTCTTCTATTAGATTTGGGACCTCCTTCCCCTTTTGACCATTTGTATTTTTTAGGGACTTATTTTCTTCAGTGTACTTTTTTCTAGTTGGCCAATTGTATTGTTTAAGGACTTGTTTTCTTCAGTGTACTTTGTTTTTCCAGTTGGCCAATTATAATTTTTAAGGACTTGTTTTCTACAATTAATTTTTGTCCCTCCTTTTCCAAGTTATTGACTCTCTCTCTCTCTCTTGTATACCTCTCATTTCTTTTCGCATTTTTTTCTTCTACCTCTCTCATTTCACTTTTAAAATCTTGAGCTCTTCTAAGAAGGCTTTTTGGGCTTCAGACCAGTTCATATTCCCTTTTGAAGTTCCAGATGTGGGTTTGTTGACAATGTTGTCATCTTCAGAATTTCTGCCTTGTTCTTTACTCTTCCCATGGTAAGAATCTACCGTACATTTCTTTTTTGCTCATGGTGTTTGCTTATTTCCTGGCCTTTAAAGAAATTAAGCTCTCCTCCTGGGGAGCAGAGGGCACTGACCCAAGCTTCTTGTGTTGGGAGCCTAGGGCCTGCTTGATGGCTTTGGGTGCTAGGGTCTCCAGTGTTGGCAGTTGGAGGCTCTAGGGTTCTGGCAGCTTACCTGGTGTTGGGCTGGAATCAGCAACACTGAGCTCTAGGGGTAGGATTGGGTAGTACGGCTCCTGGAGATTTCCTGCTCACCCAGGCCTTTCCTTCCTTTTGCTTTCTTCAGCTACTTTCAGATGGATGTTGTAGGGTGTTTATCCACCTGGGGCCCCTTAGAGTGCTGCTTCTCTTAGTTTTGCTGAGGCACTGGGAGAGCTAGCTGCTGTAGAATTCTGAGACATCTGGTGGTTTTCCAAGCTGGTTTCCACTGGTTCCCCAACTCTCAGTGAAGCACTCAAGGGCCCAGGTGTTGGTGTTTGCCTACTCCACCACCTGGGCTTCAGGATCTCCTCCTGGAATGCTGAGATGGGGTTTTCCACTAGCTCGTTGGGACGCCTCCCATCCTGTACTGCTCCCCTTCCCCCAGGGTAATAGAAGCCTTTCCTGTTAATTCCTCAAGCTACCCAGGCTACTGGACTGCTGCACCATCTTTCTTCTGGTTCAGCTGTTTCAGGGTTTTTCCTGGGGTGATATTTTCTGGGCTTTCAGGGGTTAATAAGGGAGGGTAAGAGCAACTCACCTCTTACTCTGCTATCTTGGCTCCCAGAAGCTGAAGTCTCAATAAGCATTTATTAATCACATACTATTTTCCAGGTGCTGTTCTAAATGGGGGTCTGAAGAAAAGCCGAAAAATGACCCCTGCTCCTGAGAAGTTTAAATTTTAATGAGGGAAAAAATATGCAGATAACTAGATATATAGATATGAACAACAAGATATATAGGGTGTAAAATGAAAAATCTCAGAGAGAAGGTGCCAAGGGAAAGGGGAAGGGGGAAGGAAAGACCTCTTGTAGAAGGTGGGATTTTAGCTCAATATTGAAGGAAATTCAATTGCGTTCCAGGCAATGGGAAAAGCTAGCGGTAAAAAGACTCATAATCTGGAGATGGACTGTCAGGAACATGGAACAGCAAGAGGGCCAAATGTCACTGGGTCATAGGGTACCTACAGGGGAGTAAAGTGCAAGAAGAATGAAAATGTAGGAAGAGGCCAAGTTATAAAGGGTTTTAAAAGATAGAGGATTTTATACTTGATTTTAGAGGTCATAGGGAGCTACTTGAATTTACTGAATAATGGGGTGATATGGTCATACCTGCACTTTAAGAAGAACATTTTGACAGTTGAGTAGAAAATAGAGTGGAGTGGGAGGATTACAGCAGGGAGATTAACCAAATAACCAAAAGTTTTTATAATAGTCCAGGGATGAGGTGAGGAGGACCTCATCAGGGTGACAGCTGTGTAAGCAGAAGAAGGGGGAGATGGAGAGAAGGTATAGACAAGAGAAGTTATAAAGGTAGAATAACAATATTTGCAATAAACTAGATATGTTTTTTGTTAAGTACAAATGAGGAGTTAAGAATAAGATCGAGGTTGTGAGCCTTGGTGATTGGGAAGAGAGATGTGACCTTGAAAATAATAGTGAAGTCTGGCAAAAGGGAAGATTTGGGGAAAACATAACAAGTTCTGCTTTGGAAGTGTTGAATTTGAGATCTCTATCCTGTGTCCAGATATCCAACATACAGTTGGTAATGTGAGACTGGAGGACATGAGAGATGTTAGGGCTGGATACATAGATTTGGGAATCATCTGCAAAGAGAGAATAATTTAAACCTTGGTATCATATATGATCACCAAAAATGATAGGGATGGAGAAAAGAAGAAGGCCCAGGACACAGCCTTGGGAGACTCCCACTGTTAATAAGTGTGACATGTAGACTGATCAGGAGCCATCAGAGAGGGATGTACATTGGGCAAGAGACAAATACATAAGAGTATCATGAAGCCCATAAACCAAAATCTTTAGTGCTGACTTCTTCTCTTAGTTTTCTCCCTGAAACACATTTGTTCCTTTGATCCTTTTAACCTTAAGTTCTTTGGCACCTAGATCTGAGGACAGGATAATCTAAGTGTCCCATATCCTGCCTTTAAAAGATAAAACTAATTGTTATTAATGATAGCCTGATTAGAACTCAGAGATTTTAGCAAAAAGAGGAGAGAGACTGGAGCAGTAATTGAAAACATACTAAAGACATTAAGGTTAAAATATCTTATCATCATCCCTTCCTTCCTAGGATCACTAATTTTTCTTATGAGGGAGGGAAAGAAAAAGAAAAAGAGAGAAAGAGAAAGACAGACAGGAAGGAAGGAAGGAGGGAGGGAGGGAGGGAGAGAAGGAAGAGCAAATGTCAATATTTGACTAAAAAACCAATGAGACTTTGATCATGTAATACCAGGCAAAAGTGAAACATAAATGATCTATAGCTACCTACAACAATCTACAACAATAATCATTTTGGGTTTGAACTGATAGGAAAAACTCAGCCTGAAATTTCCCACATTCACTCAGGACATGAGAATTTTCTCCCCAGGGCAATCAATACTTTAAAGCACAATTCAAGAGAAGAAATATTGTATTTCAGTATTGTCAGCAGAATTCACACTGATTTTAAATAAGCAGATATGGTCTATTGTTAGAGCCCAAGATTAGGTGCTATTACTTTAGCTTTATTCATGCTCCTTACATTCTGTTGACTTTTAGGCACCCTGATAGGCACTGAGGTTATCCCATAAAGCTAAGTATTCAATACGTATTTATTTACTTATTGATGTTAGCTAATCCATTTCTAAAGTTGAACGCTTTCATGAACATATAGTAGAACTATCATTGTCTACATGGCTATTAAATATGGATTACGTATGGATATTCTGAACTGAATTCTATTTGTTGAGCAAATGAAATCAGGTCTGCGTTTCAACTTGATCGATCTTTACACCATCTTTGTCTGTCTGGTTGTCAACCAATAAATTTCTAAGACATTGCTTTACCAACCAAGAATTGTATAAGAGAATAGGTATAAAGAATATCACTAGAGAAATTTCGGAATGGAAATAAAAGGGTAGGTCATGAAGCTATATTAAGTCATATCCAATGGGTAGCTTGTGTATATAATTAGTATCCATCAGAAATAGATGAATGTCCATAAGACTTTGAGTGGACCTCCTGAACTGCTAATTAATTTATGAAATTATGAAATAGGGTTGACATGCCTGGTTCTTTGGGTACTCACTGGGAAATATCACGATGGCAACAGGAAGTGAGGCTACAAACACCCTTTAATAAGGCATAGGGTGTAGGTGCAAATAGTACAGAAAGTATAGAGACAAATGGCAAAAGTAGGGTACAGAAACAAAGTGGAGACAGGGGATGGGGTGGCAAAGGAAGGCAGACAGCATGAGGAAGAGGATGGAGAGAGGAGTCACATAGCCATGTGTTGGAGTTGGGAGTACTTGAGTGTCATGGATTCTTAGGAGATGAAAGAGTGCTGGGGCAGGGTTGGGGACAGGAGTTGAAAGTTTCATTTTTATATGGTTTTAAAGGGGAACAGACTAACTCTTACCTGTGCCACCTTGAGGTTAGTTAACATATTGCAATAATCTCAAAGTTGTCAGTTAAAAAAAGTTAACATATCCACATTATCTCAAAATTATCAGAACTATTTGGTGTTCTGCTAGTCTTACTGTGGATGTCTAGAATTTGTCTGAGATTTACATATCTTAAGACCAAAAGCCCCAATAGCAAAACCTAGATGAATTCCCCTGATTCAATACATATTACCAGGAAGTGATTTTTGGTTAATATATGATACTATTTATAAATTATGCTCCTTTGATCTTTGTGACAGTTTGCATATGACTTCTAGGTTTTCCTTTTCAATCTCACTTTTTATTATTGCCACTTTATGCTGGCTACTTATAAATTTACTGACTATATTGACTATAAGTGGGAAGTGGTTAGACCAGAACAAGATACAATTTTAACATACCTCCTTCAGAGCATTTACTGGAGGACCTGAATGAGAGTCACACAGAAAGAGAAGGCATTGATGAGATGCAAGCTGCCTCATTAGTAGGAGTATCCATGTGCTGAACTAAATAACCTCTGATTTTGACTTTGTGCAATATTAGAGGCATCAAGATGCAGTGAACAGAATGGTACACCTATAGTCAAAAAGGCCTGAGTTTGAATTTGGCCTCAGATGCTTACTATATGCAGGACTCTGGGCAAGTCACTTAACTTCTTCCTGCCTCAGTTTTTTCATCTATAAAATGGGGATAATAATAGGCCCTACCTCCCAGAGTTAATATGAGGAGAAAATGAGGTATTTGTTATAGGATTTATATGTGTGTGTGTGTTTAAAATTGTATATATGCTTGCTATTATTATTGTTTGTCACTAAAGGGTAACAAGACAGATGTTGAATTTCATATGTCATCCCATCATCTCAAAAGAAAGTGTCAATCAGTAAATGTTTAAAATGAGCATATCTTTTATAACTTTTCATAGATATCAACACAAGTGGTTCTATGCATAGATGTTACAGGGATATAAATGTTTGATGATAAAAAAAAATGGCTTCATCCACAAACTGAGTAGATTACATCTGGATGTATTGCTTCATAGAATCATGGACACTAAGCTGAAAAGGACTTTAGAAATCATGTAGTCTTATCACCTCATTTCCTTCTCTTCACACCCAACATTTGACATTTTGCTGTTTCTCATACAAACACTCCATCTGCCATCTGTGTGCCTTTACAGAGTCTATCTTCTATGCTTGGAGAGTGCTGAGACTGGGGCAGGGGGGGAGGACTTTAAGGTCACCTTCCTTTTACTTTGTATGCACTATTTATTTAACTGTCCATTCATTCATGCAGTTATTTGTTTATTTACTTCATTTATTTTCATATCATTTTCCCCTTAATGTGTAACCTCCTGGAGAGCAGGGAATATTTTTGTGCCTATCTTCATATCCCCAACACTTAGCACAGTATCTGCCACATGTTAGTTTTAATAAATGTTTATTGATTTAAATGAAAAAAATGCTAAAAGAACAGTTTTACAAGGATAATATTGAAGTAGATCTTTTTTCCCAGAAAGAACAAAATTAGCTAATGATTCAGAGTACATTAAATCCGCAAATCTCTATAAACACTGTCTCTGAACTCTAATTGTGGCAGACCCATGTACAATCCATAATACGTTACCAAATAATATGGGAAAGGTGAAGTTAAAAAACAAATTCCTTGACAGGAAAATTCTTCAGAGTTGGAACCAGGAAATAGTTTGTGGGAAGGAAGTCCTGTCCCGCCTTCACACTGCCAATGAACTAGTGATACTGTCAGCATTACCATCTCACTCCTTAGAAATATTTCACAACTGAGATCCACACAACCCTATCACTGAAGAGTGAAATATATGTTATCAATTCATTGATTTCCACAAAAGTATCAAAGGCTCACAGAGTGATAGAGATTTCTTTATGAGAAAGAGAGGTTCCTAGACACCCCAGAACACAAACCAGATGCTCTCAGATAGCCCAAATAATTGCTTCAGGAAGAACTGGCACCTCTACTTGATGCTAACTTGCATGGCTGGCTTCACCATTTGGAAAAGGACAGATTTGGATGACCTCTTAGGCCCCTTCTAGCTCCAAAGTTTTATGGCTCCTGTGACTAATAACAGCTCACACTCCTATAGAACTTTACAGTCTATAAAATTCTTTCCCAAAACCATTATGTGAGATAGGTAATGCAGCCATTTTACATTAATGTTAACTGTGGCTCCAATGAGAGAAGTGATCTGTTTGTGGAGTTAAGTCAAAGAGTTAGGGCTTTTTTTCTGACTCAGGTGGCAAAACAGGGAACTGGACTTGGAGTCTCAAAAGCTCGAATTCAAATCTGGCTGCAGATGCTCCCTAGCTGTGTGACCCTGGGCAAGTTCCTTCACCTCTCTAATTGCTCCATGCCTCAGTTTCTTCACCTGTGAAATGGAGAAAATAATAACACCTAATTTCCAGTGTTGTTGTGAGGAGAAAATAAGATAATATTTATAAAGAACTTTGCAAACCTTTAATTCTATATAAATTCTAGTGATTATTATTTTCCAAGCCTAGTACTGTTCTTCAATGGAAGGATACCAATATGCTGGAGATCATCCATTAGAGGCCTAGGGGAATGAGGAAGGGCCACAAGTCCATGCAACATAAGCATTAGTTGGAGGAACTGGGGATATTTTGGTTCCAGAGGGAAGAACTGGGAGAGATAGGTAGAAACTAAAAAGAGACAGATTTACGTTTGGTACAAGGACAAGCATCCTTACAATTAGAGCTGTCTGAAAGTGGTATAAGCTGTCAAATGAGGAAGTCCATTCCCCCTTTTTGGAACTCTCTAAGCAAAGGCTTGATGACCACTTTATCAGGTGTGTTGTAGTATGGATGTTGTCTGGGTCTACTTTTGACTAGATGGGTGAAATGGCTCCTGAGATCCCTTCTAACTATAAAATTCAGTGAATCTAAAATTTTATCCTATTATGCTGCCTACCAAAAAGTAACAAAGCTTGAGCCAGGAGTTTAGCTATTTATTTATTTCTGTTCATAAGGCAAGAATGAAAAACACCTTAGTGGAGAGAGCAGATGGAGAGAGGAATAAGAGATCACTCCAACATTCCAAAGGGCTTCAGGTACTGCCAGGGCCTTCTAAATCTGATGTGCTTCGACAAAACTTCTGTCACACTGGCCCAGGTAAACCCTGTGTGACTATAATCAGTGAGCTTATTTAAAAGTCCAAGATTTGGATTAGAAAATAATTGATGTCAAGCTAGAAGGGAATTCAGAGGCCTTCTAGTCTAATACCTTCAATTTACAAATGAGCAACTAAGTCTCCAGGAAAAGCTTCAATGATTTAGCCAAGGTCACACAGCTAGCAAGTATCAGAAGCACAAAGGCAATTTTTTAATATTATTAGTATTCTTTGGTAGAAAATAAAATTGAAAAATCTATACAGCATTAGAAACTAACGTTTAATTCGATGAGCATTTATTCAGCACCTAGGAAATGCAAGGTAATGTGTTAGGAACTTGCTAATACAAAAACAGAAATTAACTCAAGGAGCTTTTTATTTTAGAAGATTGAACTTCCTCAGCCACCTCTTCTCCCCTACTCCCCATACTCTTCTGAGATGAAGAAGAAATACACTGCTTTTCCTGGTGGCAGGTTAACGATAAAATGAAATAAAATTCAGAATAATACTGTTTAGGGGAGGAAAAAAAAAACTCGTAGTCTGCAAAACCAGAAAAAAAAACAAAGCAGAAGCCTGAAGCCATATAGAATTTGTAGGAAAAACAAAAACAAACCAACTAATAAGCAAAATCTTCTTTACATTCTAATACACTACTATCTATAGTCTAGGGCCCTAGCTGGTCACCCACTCTGAATTTTCCCATTAGGGGGCGCTCGTGTACACACATATTAATATTATTATTATTATTATACACCTGCTAGTTTCTGTTGATCATTCAAATATGCTTTAAAGCATTTCATCTATCATAGTTTATACTAATTGAGGTTCCTCAATTGCTTCAGAGGTGATTCTCACTTGATTGCGCTGTTAATGAGATCATGAACATAATTAGTGAGTCTATGTAAATGTTGGAGATTTTGTGGCATTTTGATTTTATTAATCAAGTGAAATGTACCAACATTTAATGGAATGAATGCAGCAAAGAACCATTTGGGAAGCTTAAACAGGTGTCTAGATGAGCAATCTACCCTCCAGTTTACAAATGCAAGTTTACTACCATCAAATCACAGGTTTCTCTGCTACTTTGGGAAGGCAGAGTGGCAGCTAAAGCAATAAGATCCAATGCTCTGATAGTTTCGTTTGAGATATATAAATCACTTTATACATTGATAAAAGCTGAATCAAGAGGCAAAGTCATTACTGTATAAACAAGAGGAGAGGAGAGGAGAGGAGAGGAGAGGAGAGGAGAGGAGAGGAGAGGAGAGGAGAGGAGGGAGAGAGAGGGGGAGGGGGGGAGGGGAGGGGAGAGGAGGAGAGGAAAAGGAAAAGGAAAAGAAAAGGAAAAGGAAAAGAAAGGAAAAGGAAAAGGAAAAGGAAAAGGAAAAGGAAAAGGAAAAGGAAAAAGAAAAAGAAAAAGAAAAAGAAAAAGAAAAAGAAAAGGAAAAGGAAAAGGAAAAGGAAAAGGAAAAGGAAAAGAAAGAAGTATTATGGCCTTTGTGGTTCCTTCCAAATCTAAAAAGTTGAGAAATTCTGTGATTCTAAAGAAAAACACTTGACTATCCAAAATATGGTAACATGGATATCCCAGATGACTGGTTAACTGGTGCTATTTCAGTTATGTCAGGTTAGAACTTTGGTATTGATTCTAACTGAAGACTGTTTTGAGGAAAAAAGAGGGGATATGCAGATGTATATAAGGTACAGGATAAAAGTGGTCTCCTAGATTTAGGTTTTTTCCTTTGTATGTGTATGCTTTGCTTTTTGTTTTCCAATGTCCAAGCTTCAACTTGGGTTTCTAGAAGGCATTTAGAAAGCATGACTAGTAGTAAAGGACATGCAAGAATTTTGTAATAGAAATATAGAAATTAGCAATATGTAGAACCTTTTATCCAACTCAGGGTTAATACATTTGACCTTGATGCTGATAAAAGTGTTCCTTGCAATATATTCTTTTTTAAATGTTTTTATTTATTTCACTAAATATTTCCCAATTACAGGTAAAAATTAACATTCATTTTTAAAATTTTGAGTTCCAAATTCTCTCCCTTGTTCCCTCCACTCCCCCTCTTGAGAAGGCAAGTAATTTGGTATCAATTATACATGTGAAGTCATGCAAAACATATTTCCACATTAGCCTTGTCCTTGCAATATACTCTTACCCTCTTGCGCCTTTTTTTTTCAATTGGCTGCTAGCTTATTCATTCAATGCTGAAACAAATACCAGTTGCCCCATCTACTGAGCTCTTCAATATTTCTATTCCCAGGGCAATTGTCTGAACCTGAATTTTTAGGGGAGATTGGCTATAACAGAGCCCAAAATCATTTTCTTCTTCCCAGCTTTTCACAGAATAAAAAACACATAGTCTTTTAGAGATAAATAATTTTTTCATAAGAGAAGAAAACATGAAGTTGTAAGTATGTATATACTTTCTTTTCATATAGAAGTATATAAAAATAAAAGTAAGATAGCAGTCCATCCATAGACAATACTGTATGGCATTTTTCCCTCCTTTCTGATAACAAAATAAATGACTTTTCCCTCAGAGCCAGGAAGAAGATAAAAATTGATAGATTCTCGTCAAGTTTGTGTATTATTTGGCCTAATGGTAGTGAATCGTGAAATGTTATCATTATTAACAAGAAAAACCCTAAAGGGACATATCTCATTGATCAACTTTCCCATGAAATTTTCCCTTATCCTCTTTGTCAGTAACAAGCACCAGCTATTTCAACCTTGGATTGTACAGAGTACTGTCTTGCATGTCTCCGAGCCATTTATTGTATACCATTTTTAGTGTATGTTGTGTATGTATGTTAGTTGTGTCATGCTACTAAATAGTATGAGGTCAGGACTATTTCTCATTTAATCAATTCCCACTTCCCATCATCTAGAATAATGGTCCACCTAGCTAAGCTGGAGAGCATCCAGGGCATGTTTACAAGAATGGTTAAGAACTTCAAGCCCATGAAATATGAGAATTGAAAGATGAAACTGAGGATGTTCTTAGCCTGGGGAAAAAATGGCACAGGAAACTAGCTATATGGGGTCTTTCATTTAACCTTTGTGTCTCTCCACAAGTGCACATTGTTGTATATTTAATAAGTGTTAGCTATGTGCATTTCTGAAACGTTGTATCAGAGGCACTTAATAAATGTCTTTTGAAACATTTATTACATACCTGTCCTACATGTTTCCATATAAAAAACCTATCATTTCATTGGTGTGGAAATTCCTTCCACTACAGATTGCAATCTCTGTGATTTAGTAGATGAGCCACAGAGAGTTTCATGATGTTCACAGAAGTTGTTACCAAAGTTACACAGTTATCAAATGTTGGAGGAGACATTTAATCCAAGGTCTTCCTGATTCCAAGTCTGACATGCCTGGATAAAAATTCCTTTTATTTTTTCAGTTCAATTTGAGTTTTTATTTAAATTTATTATTTTTTCTATTAATAAGCACTTCTCTTCCTCTTTCCCTCCACCTCATCAAGTGAAAAATCAGAAGGAAAAAAAACCTTCAGAACAAATATTCATAATCAAACAAAGCAAATTCCTACATTGGTCTTGTAGGAAAATGTATATGTGTATATATATACATACATATTCATAAATGTATATCTCGGTCTTTATTTTAAGTCTATGCAAGTCATGGCATCACCATGACATCATCGTCCTCTTGGAGAACGAAGGACATACAAAAACAATCACTATGTGAAAACAGGTCAATAATGAGCTTCATCTTTGGCTCTCAAATCATGTTTTGTTGTGACATTGATCCGAGTTCTACAATCTTTCAAATTGTATTTTCTTTATGACACTATCATTGTATAAGTTGGTCTTCTAGTTCTGCTTACTTCACTGCATCAATTCATGGAGATCTTCCCCCTGTTCTTTGAAACTGTATATTTTATCATTTCTTATAACATAACAATAATGCATTACATTGATATACCATATTGAGTATGCTTTAGTGAAGCACACTATTTTTCAATAAGTGGCCACCTCCTTAGTTCCTAGTTTGGGGCTACTATGAAAACAGCTGTTATATATATACATATATACATATATATATATATATATATATATATATATATATCATATAATATATATATATATATATATATATACGTATATATTATATATATATATATATATATATATATTTTTTTTTTTTGTGCCCATAGAACATTCTCAAGAAGTCATTATTCAAACTTTACTTGAGAACTTCTGGTGATGACATTATTTTCTTAGGCAAACTGAGCTATATTAGGGACTAAATGGATGGAGTTAAATAGTCATGGTCCCTTCTCTCTAGGAACATATAACATGAGACATAATATGACCAAAGCTACTATATACAGACACACTGTATACTCAAAGACAACCAAAAAAATAGACTAAGCAAATTAAATTTGAACATTTTATGTACATCAATAAATGAGTGCATACTGGCAGCTGGTAAACTGAGAAAAACTAGAGTTGAGGGAAAGATAGGATCATAAATATGGAACTGGAAGATACCTCAGAGACCATATAGTCCAATAACCTCTAAAAACCAAAAAATGAGTCTCCCTAGCTCACCAATACCACTCTGATCAGCACAGAAGTTTTAACTTGCTTTGTTTATGATCTGGGCCAATTTGCCTCTCCTTCAGGCAATCTGAAGGCCCCCCACTTCCATAGTACCATCATATTAATGTTAAAATTAATGTAAACCCCTGATCAGCTTAGGCCAATACAGCTCAGAACTGCAGAGTTTGAGAGATCCACAAAACTAAACCTCCCTTTTAGGTGTATGCCACCATGCCTAGACAATTGTCCCTCCATTCTAAGAATGAAAAAACTGAGGCCTGGTAAAATTTCTTTGAAGCATAAGAGCTGAGATTTAAAGATAGGTGACTCTAGAAACACCTTTCTTTGACTTATCCATACTTCCTCCCTAAATAATTTCTATTCCCATAAGTCATGGTGAGAATTTAGATACTAGAATGATTAGAATGACTGAAGGCCAGAAAATCTGGTGACCTGGAGTGAGATACAAATATCATTCCTGAGGAAAAAGACTGTGAGTACAACAATAGTATGAAAAAGCAACCACCCAATCTAAAATTTCCATTTGCAGAAATACATGTCATTAGCAGTCTTGTTCTAATCAATGCCAAATACTCAGTATTGCCCTTTGGACTCCCAAGGTGTATGGTACATCTCATAATTAGTAGTAAAATACCACCTTGATAAAGATCAAAATGAAAAAAATGCATGAAAGCTGCATAATGAAACCTAGAAATATAGGTCAAGCATATTTCATATTGTGGTTTATATACTTATTGAATCAGGCACTGTGGCCTCATAGGAGAGATGGTTCAGCAATTGATTAGAATCTATTCCTCTAATAAAGGAACCTCTCTCAACTATACAGCTACAGAAATATACAACTCTAAGAAAACAATGTTTAATATGCTATGTCAAAATTTAGTCACCTAAATTCTAATATAAGGGAAAATGTGTACAGGAATAAAAGTCTTGGAACTTAAAAACAAGTTTTGTAAGAAAGGTTTTATATGATTTTTCTAGATTTAGGGATGGAAATATTTGTACTTAAAAATCTATGATGACTGTTTCTGAGTACATCAAATACATTTTCAAGCAAGATATATATAAAGAGCTTTGCCAATCTTTAGGTGCTATATGCTAGTTGCTGTTACTACTATAACTACTACTATTGACACTACAGCACCAATTTATCTCACTATGTTTGTAAGAAACATAGGATCACCCCCATTTAATAAGGAGGGGAATACAGGCATGAAGAATTAAGCAATGAAATAAAAGGAAGCCTCAAAAAAAAATTAAGTGATGCTTGCCAATAAGTGAAAAAAACATTTATTAAGCATGTATTTTGTGCCCATAAGGGCTGAAGACACAAATTAAATACCAAAGACAACCCTCATTCTTAAGGAGGTTTTATTCTTATAACAGAAACAGAACACAGAGGTAGACATAGGTAGGGGCACTTTGGTAAATTTACAGTTATGGTGAGTGGGGTCATAAGAGAGTGGATCGACACACTCCATGCAAGAATAATATCAAGGTTGCTATGATTAAGCTTTATGATTCCAACATTGGAATAGGGAGGGCAGAAGTATCCACTTTGCCAAGGAGATTGGGGATTAAGCTATGTAGAAAGTGGCCAGAGAGAAGGGAGTAAAGCGAAACATTCTGGAGATTTCCTGAAATATTGTTAGGGAGAGTTAGTCAACAATCAGGAGAGGGGGTTCCCAGGGAGGAAGTTCCTCCAGAGCATGGATCTGGTATGGAGGCTAAAAAATTTGGCAAAGTGGCTGTAGAGGGGTTGGCCAGAGAGAAATCAAATCAAATTATGAGAGCAGGTAATTGCATAAGATATTTTTCATATTGTTAATTTTTACTATTTAGAATTTTTATTGTTACAAATTATTATGAGGCAGTATAATATAATGGATAGAGAACTAAGCTTGGATTCAAGAAGACATGGGTTTGAGTATTGCCTCTGATACATAATGACTATGTGATCCTAGGCTACAGAACCCTCCAGTTCCCATAGGCCTAAGAGTCTAGATCACAAATCAGTAGCTGATTTGCACTGGTAGAGGGGGTTTTCCTCAGTAGGAGTTCCCTACAATTATCTAGACCAAAAACATGGATGGACGGATTGATGGATGGATGGATGGATGAATAGATAGATAGATAGATAGATAGATAGATAGATAGATAGATAGACAGACAGACAGACAGACAGATAAATAGACTAGATAGCTACGTACATACACACACACATAGACGGAAAAGATATAAGATTATAGCCATGTTGAGATAGATATATAGAGAAATGTAAATAAGATGATAGAGACAGGCAGAGAGATAAGTAAGATGATAAAGAAAGACAGGCACAGTGATAGATATACAGACAGATAGATAGATGATCGATACGGAGATAGGTAGATGATAGAGAGATGATAGATAAGTGAATATATTAACAAAGGTCTTTATTTTAATTGCTATTTTAACTGTCACTATTTCTGACCAGCAATGTACTTTAGTCATGCCCGGGTTTGTTTTTTTTTTTTTTCTAAAAGGGAAATAATAGTAATTTGGTGGTTTTACTTGTTTTCTACTTTCTGGATAACTTTTATTTGAAATAATTTTCCCTACTCAAAGAAAAACAAAGGTGCTCCCTACATCTGTGTATCTTTAGCGTGAACCATTAAGCTTCATTGAGAATAAAAGTATCTATTAAAATGACATTGAGTTGTGGCATTCCCTTCTAAATCAATAACCACCATATCTAATGTAATCAATTTGCGTGTCATAGCAAGTTGTCTGTGCCAATACTGAACTTTAAATTAGAGGCAGAGAAGAACCCTGCTTGGTTCATTACCATCAACTGTAGCATAGAATAGGCAATGAGTATTGAGAGAGGGAGTTGGCAAATCTGGGTCTGGTTCTGTCTCTGCAACGTGACTTGTGTCTGTCTATGTGACTTGGGCAAGGCAGTTTACTCATATGACAAATGAAGAAGTTGAACTAAATTAGTCTTTACGACCCTTTCCATGCTTGAACATTCTACAATTCTGTCAAGGAAATCTCTACCAGGAAAAGTATTTTCCTGGGAAGCCCCATCTTCATCAACCACTCTTTCCACTATCAGTAAAATGAAGAGCTTGGGTCTCTTCTAATTGTAACATGTGAGATCTGTGTGGTTGAGAAAGCACTTTTTCAGAGTCAGAAAATACTTGTTGGGCCCTGTTGCAGAGGGAAAAAAAAAAGGTAATTCCCCTACCCAGCCATGTAGAACCTTCAACCTTCAATCAGCATAACGACTACTGAGTTGTGGAAATTGTCACAGAGACACTCAGCAGGGCTAAGAACTGTGGATAATGCATTTTCATCCATTTGTTGATGAAACTTTCATGGCATATTCTATAACATTTTTGAAAGTATTGCCATGTACCTATAATTTTAAAATGTATAATGTGAACTTTTAAAATTCAAGAATAACAATCACTCATATTTCTACACTGTTTTAAGATCTACAAAGAACCAAATATTTATTGATAACCAAATTTATGCCACATATATTGCATGTGAAAATATATTGTGGATATTATTCATTATTGTTGTTCAGTTGCGTCCAATTCTTTGCGACCTTGTGGACCACAGCATGCCAATACTGTCCATGGGTTTTTTTTTTTTGGCAAAGATACCATTGGATTAAGGCACACAGAGGTTGAGTGACTTGGCCAGGGTCACACAACTAGTCTGAGGTCGTATTTGAACTCAGATTTTCCTGACTTCAGGCCCAGAACTCTATCCACTGGGCCACCTAGCCATTTATCAACGTAAGTATGTGATTCTATTGTAGCAGCTTTGTAATGATGTGGCAGAGAAACCCCCTCCTCCTACATTCCCTGAAAAGTCATATTCCACAAGTTTTGGAAGCCTTGACTACCCCTTGCCCTCCAGGCTTTAGCTTTTCAAACTCTCAGAAGCATGGCTAATTTATTTGAGTCGATCAAAGACACCTTCATTCTTAGAAAAGCTGTTGCCTAAAACCTCCATAAACCTTCTTTATATTTCTTCACACCTTGTTATAGGGCTGTAGGGAAACTCCTTAATAACTCCTTGAGAATATGATACCTCATCATTGAGTAGAGATGGCCTAGGTTCTCAAAGACCCAAGAACACAAACTGGTCCTACCAGGTAGGAAAATGATTCAGCAGGGACCCAGTGATGTCTGCTATATGAAGACCAGTCTAGCTAAGTAGAGAGAGCCTGTTCATCTGCACACATAAGACAATAAATTTTTTGGCTATGGCAACTCTGAGACCACCTATTAAGTTGTTGAAAGCTTACAGATGATATCCATAAGTGAAGTTCCTGGGGGCAGCTAGGTAGCAAAGTAGATAGAGTGCCCAGCCTGAAGTCAGGAAGACTTAACTTCCTGAGTTCAAATCTGGCTTCAGACAATTGCTAGCTATGTTACCTTGGGCAAGTCACTTAACCCTCTTTGTCTCAGCTTCCTCATCGGTAAAATGAGGATAAGTGGGAAATGGCAAACTACTCCAGTATCTTTGTCAAGAAAATCCCAAATGAAGAGTCTGCCACTGAAAGAATGAACAAGAAAATCAAGGGCCTACCCTGATGAAGGCAAAGATTTTTGAAGTACTAAAGAAGCATAAATAATGTGTCACTTCTGAGTTTGTTTTATGCATAGTCATACCTTTTTATTCCTTAGGAAGCTTCCCTTTGGAATGTAAATTACAGAGGACAATTATATTCCCAGACACTAAAATGCTTCTTGATAGATTGAACTCCTAAGGAGCAATTTGTTGTATCCATGCTTTAGAAATTACATATTTTGATTTCTTGGAATCAGTGGCAATTGCAGGTTGAATATCTATGACTGCCTGCAAGGATATGTTTGTAGGTCAGTTGCTAAGCCTGCTTTACTAACTAAATAACCAAGAGTGAACTAGATTTCTGTCCCTTTAGGCAGCAAATATCCCAACTTGAAGAGGTCAAATATTCAAAACTTTTAAGTTAGTAAACTTCAACTGAATGAGGACATTAATCACAGATTAACAAAGATAAAATGGAAAAAGTCCAAATTTCCCATTAGGCCTAGATAATATAGAGCCAAACTCTCTGTTCCATGAATTACTCTTCTTAAATTAATTTTCACACTGCTACTGGATTTGTTGTTTGTTTGTTTAGTTTTGTTTTGTTTTTGAGAAACCACACAGGATCCTGGAATCAAAAGCCAAAAGAGCAATTCATATTTATGCTGTGCCTTTTTCTCAGTCTCCCTGATTTAGACAGAAATCTGCACTCTCATAGAGTCTCTATAAAAGCTTCATAAAAGAAGATTATGCCATGGAAGAGAGACAAGGAGGTGTTTTTGCAGGTCCTCGGGGATATCATACGGCTGAATAGATTTTCTAGTTTCTATTTTTCCTTCCTTTTTCTTTTCCTATTTTTTTTTCAAGAAAGTTCTGCCTATCTTACCTAGGCTCAGTGACCACTTATGGGCCTAACATCACTCACTAACCTTCCCCCAAACTCCTACATGCCCTCTGCTTCTCTCACTGCTGTCTCCCTCCACACACAACCCCTCAATTGGGCCAACATAGAAGGTTTGACCTACCTGGTTACCAGCCTTGGCTAGTTCACCTTTCCCTAAACACATCAAGAGAATATTTAACTACTCTTATTTTTTCCAAAGCTATGAATAATCAGAGATCTCGTAAATCTGATAAATGTCCCATCATAAACAGACAGGGGACTATACAGTCTATGATACCATTCCTAGGAACAATAATTGAAAGTGTAATTTATAAATTTTAACTTGTGATGGGCAATCACTACCTCAAACCACATGGAGGATATTCGAGCCTTAAGGGGTCTGTTTCTATGTAGGCTGGGTTACAGATACTAGCTATTTTTCTACTGCCTTCAAGTTAAGGTCTTGTGGCCAGGTACCAACATGGCCTCCACATTTTTCAATTTTAGCTAGAATCAACATGGCAGAATTCTATCTCAAAGGGTTATGAGTCACATACAACAGCCCCCTTTCACTTTCCCAATTTTGATATTCTTTGAAATATATAGAAATACCTCGTGTTAAACTTCATAATTTTCATTTAATCTAAAAAAAGCTGATTACTAGATTTTTAGCAAAGTATAATAAGGTAATAGAGGTTAATACTGTACATGGTAAATGTATACTTTTCTTTTTTTAAAAAAAAGTTTTATTATTGCCTTTTCTTTTTCCATCACAGTTATTGCTGCATATGTCCCTTAAATACCACTCTCCCTCTGCCCTAAAATCAAACTTCTCCCTCTTCCCCAAACTTTGAGGAATTAAACCCTCCTTGGAGAAAAAGAGTTAAGTAAAAACAACTGATATTCTTATGATGCTGACAATGTGATATTTGATCCACTTGTCAGATCTCACCTGATACTTTTCTCCCAAAGGTCTAAAGGTTTGGCCATTTCAATCATGGGTATGTTTCACTGAGGAAGGAAGAAAAAGAAAGGACCACCCCATTTCACTGACAGAAGACTTGAGGAATGCTAAATTATATTTGGATAGTCATTTTAAACTAGAAAAAGGAGCTGACCTAGTATTTTTTGCTTCCTGTTCCACCTATTTCTCTGAATGCTTTGGGTTTGTTTATATGACTGAATTTGACTACATGTATTTGTTTTGTCTTCCCACTAGGCTGTAAAATGCTAAAAGTATAATTTGATATTCTGTTTCATCATTGTGTATTGCCAAAATAAAGAAAAAACAGCCTTAAAATATTATAGGACAATTTTATAAACCTACAAAACATTTAGGTTGAGTCATAAATGTTAAAGCCTTTTTATGACCAACAAAGCTATAGTTGAATTTCATTGGCTTTTGATCACTCAGTGAGCTATCAGAAAGTTGATAAACTGATCCAGATGGCTTCCCCCAGATTCATGGGCATAGTGCTGCTCCCTGATAGAATTAGGTTTCTTGAAGACTAATAATGATATTCTCAGTGGGTCTATTTTCATATCAATTTGCATATTCTCTCAGATCAAGAGCCATTCATGCCTCTATCTCTTGCCCATTTATCCCAAAGGGTCCACCTAATGGGCTGGAGGACTTCTTCAATTTCTTCTGACATGGCAAGGATACCAATAATGACTAGTCCATCTTTGTTTCCTTTGATGACATCTTTTACTCCCCTGTTTCTCTGAAGTGTTCTAATTTTGTTCTAGGTCTCAAATTGTTTGCGTAAATCTTTTGCCTCTCCATTTTCAATGTGTGATATTCTTCAGAAGCTCTTCCAGTAGATTGGGCAATGTTCCAGGGCTTGTTACTCAACGCCATTTGCAGTACAATGTCATTTGCAAGTAGGAAGTGGAGAACCTCACCATCAACCAAAGAAAGAAAATCTATCTTCAACTTTGAGAATACCTTTGGTGAACATATATCTCCCTCTTTTGTGCCTTATCTAATCCTGCTTATTGAAGAGGTTTCTGTTCTATTTCAAGGAATCTTAAAGGATTCCTACAGTCATCATCTCCTCTCCCTAGCTTCTCTGGCTTTCTTCAATTTCCAACTAAAATTCTATCTTCTACAAGAAGCCTTTGCCAACACCTCCTAATTTTAGTGCCTCCCCTCTTTTAATTATTTTCCGCTTATCCTGTATATATCTTTTTGTACATATTTCTTTGCCTGTTGCTTTCTCCATTAGATTGTGAACTCCTTGAGGGCAGGGGCTGTCTTTTGCCTCATTTTGTATCTTAGCACTTAGCACAGTGCCTGGCATATACAGTAAGCAATGTAATAAATTTTAATTGACTGACTGACTTTATGTACATTTTGTAAAAACCTTGGGAGGAGAGACTTTAAGGGAGCATTTTGCTCTACTGAATCAAAAAAAATTTTTTTTTCGATTATCAATAGTCAATAAGTGCAACGGAATCTCTTATTCTCTACTCCTTTCGTCAAAACAAGATGGTAAAAATGTGATAGTGCATAAAATATTGCTTATGAAAGCCTGTTTATTGCCTTGTAAGACTGTTCTTGAGGATGCCCTAATATGCAGGTAGATTTTGATGGATATCAATAAAGATCAAGATTTTCTCCTCACTTTTGGCATCTTGTCCTTCAAATACCTTATAAATCAGTACCTCAACACTCTTTCAACTGTATGACCTTGAGCAGTTTTGCTCTACTTAAGCTTCATCCTATCTAGCTTCCTGTCCCAAGTGTTGTTTCTTCCACCTATGTAAGTATCTCCGAAACTGTGATGTAGAGTTTACATGTGGTGGCACAGAACTTCAAGCCAAGATGAACAGACCACCTTTATCTCCTATATTATTCAAACAAATGCTAAAATTAGCATCAAACCAAATGATGATTAAGAAGAGCAATGAGAAACTATATGAAATACTTTATTCACCCTAAAACTGCAGAGAAGTTCAGAGAGAACAATAATAAAGGAGGTTACTATCACAGATAACACCACTGCAGGCAAATAAGCTGGTAGCTTCCCACAGAAGCATCCTGTCTGGATGTAGCAAGAGAAGATGGATCCCCAGAGAATACCCCACAGTGGTCAGAAATATTTGGGGTACTCAGAAATCCACAGGGTGGACCTGGAAGTCACCAAAAGTGATAGTTATGATTGTGCCATGGTGCCATGCTCAGAGATAGCCCAGATTCTCAAAGACTCTGAAATCTCTACTATTTTGTCCTGAGATGCCATCAAAGGTCCTGATGATTCAACATTCTTAACCTCAAAGATCCAGTGCAGGGTAGAGGTAGGAGGAAGCACTAACCATAGGAGAGGAATTCTGCACCAAAACCCAGATGATCCAGAGTGAAACCAAGAAAGGTTAATTACCTCACCAAAGAACAATATAGGGGCAAAACTTGGAACTTTCAAAAGCTACAGTCCAAGAACTAAAACTGGAACTTTTTAAGCTAGCACCAACTAGTTTTAAAAATATTGTAAGGCTAGCTATGCCCCCAAAATAGCCTTTAAATTCTCTATAATAATTCTAAGCAAAAACTCAAAAACATTATATTCTCACAAGGAATTCATAAAATAAATGGAGAAATAAAAATAAATTAAATTAAATTAAAACTCTGGAGTGAAGAATTAGGAGAATAAATAGTTTGGAAAAGGAAGCAGCAAACCTTACATAAATAATTGACTCCCTAAAAACTAGAATAAACTGAACAGAAATGAATGACTCCATGAGAAAAGAAATATTAGAATAAAATCTAAATATTGGAAAAATAGAAGAAAACATACATATCTGATAGCAAAAACAAGCGATATTGAAAACAGTCAAAAAGAGATAAAATAATAATCATGAACCTACTGAAAATTATTTTTTTAATAACTTAGACACTATATTATAATAAGGCATAAATGAAAACTGCCCATATCAATGAGAAACAGGGATACATAAGATAGATAGTTGAAAGAAACTCCAAAAGGAAAAGTCTCATGAATATATCAGTCAATATCCAGAATTTTACATTAGAGAAAAAGTACTGCAAGCATCCAGAAATGAGGAGTTAAAAAAAGGAACTACAGTCAGGATTACACAAGATCCAGCAGCTTCTACTCTAAATGAGAAGTGATAGCGGAATATTGTATTCTAAAAGGCAAATGAAACAGTCTTACAACCATAAATAACTTGACCTTTAAAAAGGAATATAATTCTACAGGGGGAAAAATTGGCCTTTAATGAAAAAGAGAACTTTTAGACACTTTTGCCAAAAAGTCTACACATTAGTAGAAAATTTGAAATATAAACTCAAGAGTCAAAAGAAACATAGCAGGGTAAATTTGTGTGAGTAATTGGAAGTGACTACATTATGATGTAGTTTCTAGGGGAAGTGTCATCAATCACTTTGGCAATCTGGTGAAGCTTGTGGACTTCTTCTTGGGGGGCAGGGATCCATAACATTTTTAAATGCAAAAAGTAAAGGAAATGTATAAAGTAAGCTAATTTTATTGAAGTACAGTTTCACAATAATTTTTTTTAAATTCATTCATCCTAGTCTAAGAATCTCTACTTTAAAACTTTAATTTCTTCAAAGAGTATTAAGGGACTCTAATAAGAAAAAGAACATGTATTGGTTCTAATCTGAGGGTTTTAAGAAAAGAAAGAGAAGGGGCAGCTAGGTGGCACAGTGGATAGAGCACTGGCCCTGAAGTCAGGAGGACCTGAGTTCAAATTCGGTCTCAGACCAAACACTTGACACTTACTAGCTGTGTGACCCTGGGCAAGTCACTTAACCCCAAATGCCTCAAAAAAAAAAAAAGAGAAAAGAGGATGAAAGGAAAACCTACATTAAAAAAGAAGAAGGGGGTTGGACTTGCTAATTTCTCATAATTGGAGTGAGGATGGAATCAAGGGAGCAGGTATCAAGTGAACCTCGCCCTGAAAACAACAAAACAGGGTTGAACACACACACACACATACACACAGAGTTTGACATGTACCAACAGAGTCTGTTTGAATATCAAATTCAACAAGGAAATAAGTGGCTATGAAAGTTTAGCTAAAAAAAGAATAAAATCTCAGAAAGTAAATAGTCTCAAGCAAAACAAATTTCTTGATCTTGAAGTTCAGATTAAATGGAAAAAAAAAAGAAAACATAAGAATAAGAATTTAAAAGGGTGATCATCATTCAGTGAATGGCTGATCAATTTGTGCTATATTGATATAATGGACTATTAGTGTACCATAAGAAACAATGGAAGAAATTATTTCAGAGAATACTAGATAGTTTGAAATGATGAAGAATAAAGTGAGAAGAACCAAGAAAACCAATCATACAAGGAAAATAACAGTGTAAAGAAAAACAACTGTGAAAAAACTAACTCTGGTCAATGTAACAACAAACCATGTTTTCCACAGACCTATGATGAAGCATATTATCTGCCTCCTGAAAGAGGAACGTTTGACTCTAGGTACAGAAATATACATTCATTTTTTGTCATGGCTACGGTGCAGATTCATTTTGCCTGATTATTTGTTACAAATTTGCATTTTCCTCTATGTTTTTAATTGAATTGGAATATATGTGCATGTGATTAGAAGGATGCAGATTAATTGGACCTCTGCAAACCAAAAGGAATATGGTTAATGCTTTGAAGAGAATGATAATTTTTTTGGTAGATTAGATGTTTTATTTAAAACATAGAATATGAATATGTAGTGGTGAATTAAAAATATTAATAATATTCTCTGAGCTTTAGGTTCAAGTCTGCCTAACATGACTCTCTTCTTCAAGAAGATTTCAGGTAACATTAATAGGATCCTTGAACAAGAGGGGGAAAGATCTTATGTTAAAATACAATTTTGACATAACATCCCAGAATGGTCACCATTTACTACCTTCCTTCCTTTCTGGACCACTTTCCCCTAAAATGTTCCTGGATGTGATCAACATCTTAACCTTGAATTTCAAAACAGAAGTCACTGTTTCCAGGTGTATCATGGTACCAATCACTGCAAGTAGGTAGAAAAGTAATGATCTCATTAAGGCAAGAGTTAATTCTCATTAATAAGCTTCCTTAATTTCAAAGGAAGGCCATAGCTTTTGTTCTACTTTTCTAAAGGAAATGTTTTAGGTGAGAAAAATATTATTTCTTAATATTTCTAGGGAAACTAAAAGATTTTTAATATGCTTACACAATAGAATCAATTTCAAGAGTTTTTTGCTTCTGTTCTATCCATTTATTTTACTGTAAATTGTATTTTTTTCTTGGTTCTGTTTTCTTATTTTTGTGTGTCAGGGGTCATATTACTCTGAATTCTATACATTATTTCTTAAAGTACTTCTTATTATTAAGTAATATTCCATTTACATTTAGGTGGCAGAGTATATTTAGCCATTTTCATATCAATAACTGTCTACCACCACAAAAAGTAATATGAAATTTTTTTGTGTGTATATGAGACTTTCATTCTGCTTTTAACTTCTTTGGGATATATACATATACATATACATATACATATACATATACATATACATATACATATACATATACATATACATATACATATACATATGTATGTATATAAAATATATATACACACACATATTATATATATGAATAACATCTCTGAGTCAAAGAGCATAGAGATTTTAGTCATTTTCTTTGCTTAAACAGCATTTTCTTAGCATAATTCCAAATTGCTACCAAAAAAAGTTAGACCAAGTCTTCCTGTAGCACTTAAAATAATGACTTCTCCCATCTTTTGGCATATTTGACAATTCACTGGATGTAAAGTAAAATCCTAGACTTGTTTTAATTTGCATTTTTATCATTAGAGATCTTTAATATGCTTCTTAATAGCTTTAATTACTTTTTTAAATAAAGTTTCTTTTGAGAATTATTTATTTACATCATTTGATCATTTACCCATTGGGGAATTCTTGCTCACATATGTGTTACTTACACAAACACACGTGCATGCATATATTGGATGAGACTCTTACTAATACAAATATTTTCCCAATACATATTTTTAAAAAGTTTTATTTATTTTTATATTAGTTGCCTTGGTATTAATTATACAAAACCTTTGCAGTTTTGTGTAATAGAACTAATAAAGTTTATCTTTTGTGATCTCTATCCCTTATTTAGATAAGAAATCTCTCTCCTAGTGATAGGTACCTGCTCTGGCCCTCTTCTAATATTTTTTTAAGGTATGACCTTAATATTCAGATCATGTATCAATGCTGAACTTATTTTAGTATAAGTTATAAAGCAGAGATATTGAAAATAAGAAAACAGGCCTCATTGCAGTTCAAAATACTCCTGAACTAGATTAAACTATAACTATGAAATATTTCCAATTAAAAAAACACAATAGAACATAGATAATGTTAACATGTGGTTTTCTAAGTCAGTATGCTGCTCCAGGAATCCTTATATATAGTTTGGTAGCCCCCTTTTCTTTTTGAGTTTCACACCACTGTTGTAAAGGGTTGATCAAAGCCTACTTTCTACACAACTGCTTTCCAGTTTTCTTAGCATTTCTCGTCAAACAGGGAGCTCCTCCCCAAGGAACTTAAGAGACAAAGTTTGTTGAATACTAAATTGTTGGGTTCCATCCTCATCTAATCCATTCCCCTTCTTTACCTTTCTATTTTTTTAACCAAAAGCAAAGCATTTCAATGAATTGACTTTACAGGATAATTCAAGGTATGAGAATGCTAGTCTCCATTCATTCCCAGTTTTTTAGGCAGGTAGTGGTTAAAGTGCTGGACTCAGAGTCAATGAGACCTGAGTTTAAATCCTGCTTCACTTACTGTGTGGTCCTGGGCAAGACAGCTTCTATCAGCACGATTTTCCTCTTTTGTAAAATCTGGATAATTAAAGTGCCTACTTACCAGGTTGGGAGGATCAAATGGGCTAATATTTGTAAAGTACTATGCAAACTCAAAGCACATTGTTAATGCAGTTTTTAAAATTATTTCCTTTGAAATTCTAGACATTTTGTTCCTCCAAATGACTTTTAAAATATTTTTTGTCTAACTAATCAATAACTAAATAATGTAGCATTTTGTAGATTTCAAAGTACTTTAAATATGTTATCTCATCTGATCCTCACAGTAGTCTTGTGAGAAAGATGATATTTTTATCCCCATTTTACAGATAAGGATACTGATACTAAGAGTTTAAATGTGTCTTGGGTCCTATATCTAGCAAGTGTCAGAGGTAGGATTAAAACACTTTTTGACTCTAAGTCTAGAACTCTACTTACTGCACCAACTAACTGTCTATCTCTACAAGGCACCTCCTTGGTAGTTTGATTGTCAGGAATTATATTACTGAATAGCAGTACCAAATATTTAGATGGGCAGCTAGGTGGCTGCCCATCTAAAGTCTGGGGCCAGGAAGACTCAAGTTCAAATTAGGCTCAGACACTTACTAGCTGTGTGACCCTGAGCAAGTCACTTAACCCACTTTGCCTCAGTTTCCTCATCTGTAAAATAAGCTGGAGAAGGAAATGCCAAACCACTCCAGTATCTTTGTGAGGAAAAAAAACCCAAAAGGGGTCACAAAGAGTCAGACATGACTGAAACAGCTGAATAAGTATTTAAATGCAAAAGGTATAGACAGATGATTAAGTTCAACATGAACCAAGCATAAGATGTAGAATTTTGCTTGATTTTTAAATATTTTAATCCATAGTTTGACTCTTTCTCAATACTTAAAGTGCTTATGCTAATTCTATTTTAAATTAAGAATTTCTATTAATCAAACATTTTACTGTCTCTCCTACTGCTTAGGCTTTGGTTTTTGTTTACATATTACTCATTTTGCATAAGGGGTGAGGAGAGAATTAACAGCATAATGTGACTTTAATGCTTTGCCAGAGCTCCTATGGGCTGAGCTATAAAACCAAGGTCTGTTAACCATAATTGGGAGCTAAAGTAATTCTGATTGTATTGGAAAGTCTTTTTGGAAAGAAATAACTGAAAGTAATGGGGCTGAGCATTTTGGCTATTGGTAGATGGAATGCGGCAGTTCAATACAAACAACCAACATGAATGTTCATTAGAACAATAAAAACATTTAGCATATTCCCTTTAAGGAGTGTACTAATCCTAACAACTTCATGATGGTGAAGATTAGCATCATTATCAATTACTCTATATTTAGAAACTGAAATACTTTATGATTGACAGTACAAATCTGAAATTTAATGAGTGACACAATGTGGATTAGAATGGAACTACATACCAAAGTCTAAAGGCTAGAAAAAAACCTGAAATATAATCCAGTATGACCTTTTTCTGGGCAGTACAATATATAGAGCAGAGCTTCTTAAACTTTTTTCCACTCTGGACCCCTTTTTGATTTTGGCAGTCTTCTTTGACGTTGTGGCCCTAAGGACATGCACAGTGCAAAGTGCACATGCTTTGTGTGCAGAGCCAAGGTTGCAGTGAAGTTGTGTGATGCAACATGGTAAAGCACTGCCAGAAGCACCTCAGATTCATTACACATTTGATTGTTAATTAATTTTTGGTTGTTGCATGTTCAAAAACCTTTCACTATTGCTAAACTTTTTGCTGGATATTTTACAAATACTAGAGTTATTTTGAATGGAATTTTTTTTCTATCTTTTTCTGCTGGGTATTTTTGATTATATATGGAAACCCTAATACATTAAAAAAAAAAGCTGTTGGTTTACTGAAATTATTTCATTAAACCCCATATGGGTTTAAGAAACGTTAGACTGTAGACCACTGGGCCACAGTGTCTCTGGAGTTTAATCCAAGCACATTTCTATGATTACATAAGAACACTCTTAAGAATGTGAAAGCTCGATAAAAAAAAAGAAGTCAGCTAGTAACTACTTTGAAATCTAGATGGAATACAGGAGGCCATGAGGCTTAGAGATACCATCTTTGCCACAGGCTACCCATGGAGAGAAAAGGTTCAGTTTCTTCTGCAAAGGAGATGCTGAAGAAAATAAGCCTTCAGTCCCTAAATTGGATCATCTTACAGTGAGATTGGTGAAGCAAGACCCAAAGGTACCAGAAGGCAGAACAAACACCTTACCCTTTTAGCCACATCACTCTCTGAATAATACTACAACTGTGCTTTGAAATAAGTAGTGAATTGGACTAACCACTAAAAGAAGCAAAGTCACTGAACTTTCTAGCAGAGCCCACCGAGAATTGGAACAGGAAATGATTAGCTTAAAGGGAAGGAAAATCAAAATCCCTTAGACTTCACTGCTATGTCTAACTAATTCAACGTTGGTGATTCAAAACATTCCATAATAAAAAAAATCAAATGAGCTGTGAGAGGTGGGGTGAGAGAGGACTGACTGATTTTCTTTAACCCTCTCAATTACTTGTAGTAATAGTTTTAAGACAGGACTGAAACCCTTAATTAAGCTTTGTGAACTGGGTTGGACTAATTCCACGTTTGACTGTGCTCACTCCCACCTAGTGGAAAGAAAGCAGGCAGTTGCTGCTGCCTCATTTCTATCAGAAGAATAAGATACAAGTTACCCCACAGGCTTAATGCCTGGCTTCCTTATTGCCCCCTCCAATGCAGAAACATTTTCCTTCTTTAATCTTTCAGTTTCTCTCAAATCCCAATGACAGAGATGTGAACTGAAAGAATTCCAGGTAAAATATTAATGTACAAGCTGTTGGTTTTATAAAATGTCAGTGTCCCTGCATGGGGCAAAGAGATAAGAAAACCATTATCCTCACAAAAGGAACAAATAGGGGAAATATTGTTTTTATTTATTAGATGTTGATAGGCTAATTCACACTATTTAAAACAGATGACAAAGACATAGTCTTTTTGTGAATCTAATAAATTATCCAGTTCATAGGCAAATTTCAGAAATATTATATGTATTGGATGCTGCATGTTGTTGTAGTAAATTGGGAGCCAGTTTTATAATTATAAGACTTCGATTCAAGTCCACCTCTAAAATACACTGGTTGTATCATCCTGAGCAAGTCACTTAAACTCTTAGTGCCCCAAGCAATTATTTTATTCTATATAAATTGCAGAAAAGTTGCTTTTCTGCATTAGTAGAGGGAGTTTTCTCACTGAGAAGCTCCCTAATGTGTATTAAATCTCCAGTCCTGATAAATAAACAAATAAATGAATGAATGAATAAATAAATAAACAAAGAAATAAATTATCCAAACTTAGAAAAGGTAGCTGTTGCTTCCATCTTTTGGCTTGTAGAAACTTTAGATTGCAGTCCCATTATTCGCTGTTACCTCATTAGTGTGAAACTTTGGGATGAGTTATCTGGAAGTGTAGGGTATAATTACAGTTCCTACGGGTCATTCAGGGAGAGTACTGAGGGAATGACCATGTGGATTCATTTAATGGAAAGCATGCCACATGAATGGGCCCCAGAATCTAAGTGAAGTTACATGTCATGCATTTTACCAAATCTGCCAAATCCTGGAAGGACCCTTGTGCAGAAATCAGTTTGTCAGGATATTAGCAAAACCATCTGGAAAGCCAGTTTGCAGACATCACGCACATATTCCAAATCCATTAATTTGTAATGTGATGATGTGACTACATGCTCACTTTCCTATAACATTTCTGCAGAGTTTATACCCTTAGTTAAGTGAAGATCCATTCTTCTTTATTAGGTTTAGAAGGGGAAAAAAGAGATCATTCACTACATCTTCCTAGAAAAAGCAAGTATGTTTCCTGTTCCTTTCCTAACATGTCAGTCACTATCCTTTGCTGAAGTTAGTTGTAGTTAGTAATTAGAAATGGCAATAGAAGCAAGCAGAAGCAGACATTCTGGCAAAAGAGAAGAGTTTCAACCACAGAGTGATAGTAGATAGTGATAGGAGGTTATGATATATACACTGATTGTAGGGGAAAATAGAGAAATCATCTGTACCTCAAAATTTTAGCCCTGAAGACAGAAGGCATAGGACAATGGCATGTTGCTATGGGTATTTACAAAGATGAGGGCCATCTGTGTTGCCTCCAAGTAGAGAACCCATGAAAGCATAAAATGTCTCCAGTATGTATTGGAAGCATGGGGAAGTGGGAGAGGGTAGGGAATAGAGTAGCCATGGTGATTGTCCATTAGTAGCCCTTGAAGACATCAGTGTGCCGTTCTAAATGTATACCAACCAGCACAGTTTAACAGACTGGGAGGATACAACATTCTCTGGACAGGTCATGATAGGCTGGAGCCAATATTAAATGCAAAAGTTACATGACCCAGTGACATGCATTGGCAGAAGTTTTCTTGCAACATTGTAATCTGGGCAAAGGCAAAGGAACTTAGTAGAGGGGGGAAAAAGCCTGAAAAAACTAGAAAGGGACAAGAAATATCTATCTATACATATGAAAGGAGAGCATTGAGAAATATTAATGGACCAAGGAATTATTAGGTATGCCTATGATAAACACTCCATTTTCCCCATATGCATTTCCCCATTGAATATAGAACAAAGAATTCTTTATCATTTTTCAAAAAAAAATTAATTTCTCACCCTCCTGCATCATGCTAATTGAAAAAAAAAGACAAAATCTTGTAACGAATATGCACAATTAAATGAAACAAATTCCTATATTCAAAAATTTAAATCTGTTTCTGCTTTTTGAATCTTTCACCTATCAGGAGAAGGTGTCTTAGGCCATAGGTTTTCTTTTTATTACTATAATCAATTCTATCATTCTTATTGTTTTTAGTATTTTTTTCATTTAACAAATACCTGCCCTATCTCTTTTCCCATCTCTACACCCTTCCTCCCACACTACCACTGGGTAAAAAATAAACCATCAAACAAAACAAATTCCCACATTGGCCATGTCCAAAAATGCATGTCTAGTCCATTACCTGTCTGTCAGGAGGTACACAATATCCTAAATCACCAGTTTTCTGGAATCATAGTTGATCATTGTACTGATTAGTGTTCTTGTATTCCAAAATTGTTGATTTGCGCAATGTTGTTATTATAGTATAAACTATAATCCTGGTTCTGTTCCTTTCACTCTACATCATTTCAAAGTGAGGGTCAAGTAATGCTCATTTCTCCTGTCCAACCCCTTCCTTGTTAGTATAGACTTTTATTCAGACCCCCAATGATGTGAGATAATTTCCATTCATTCCTCCCTTTTTCTTTCCTACTTTATCTTTTTCTCTCTCCTTGTCCTTTCTCTTTTTAAGATAATCAAAACATAACAAAGGTATACTCTGGGCAATGTGCCCTCAGGATTCTGGGCACTGAATGCCCCAGTCTCCAAGTTACTGGGTGGGCTAGGGTTGAGTCCAAGATCAGCTCTGGGTGTCCTGCACTGCAGTCCTAGCTCATAACTCCGGGCTCTGCATCTAGGCTCCTAGCCCCTGTGGGAGATCTTTGACTGTTGGCTTGGGCATGGAGCTGAGCTGTGTTCAGCTCTGGGCTTCTTGCCCTGATGGCCTAGCTACTTAGCACTGGGCACTGAGTCTATGTTCCATCCCCTATTTGCTAGAGACTGAATCCAAAAGCAATTCTGGACTGACCTTGCTGGAAGCTCTGAGCATTCCTCTGGTATGGCCAGAGGGGATGATGGCTTAAAAGGGGTTTTGAATGGAGTTTAAATGGGGGAAGTTCCCAGATCATTGAAGCATGCTTGCATGTTTATTTCCATCTCTTGGATAAATTTCTTAACCTTTCTTGACATATGGCATGGTGCAAGTTCATGCTGCAATATTTCATCTCCAATTTGAAATTTCTGTTTTTCTGGAACAAACATATGCTATATATTTATATGTATGTGTGTGTGTGTTGTGTGTGTGTGTGTATGTGTGTGTGTGCACGCAGAGCTCATCATTTCTCCAACAGTACCAACAGTATTAATACTTCCATGCCCACTAGAAGTAAAAACAAAAAATCTCCCCAAAGTTTTGGGGGTAGACACTTTACAGTGTGATGAAAATGTCCAGATCTTACATCTGACAATAGATTTGATATCCTTAACCATTTTAAGAATTTATGCTAGGGAAAAGCTTACTCCAAAGTACAACCATTCTTTTTTTATCATCAGAAGATGCTATGTTAGCAACTATCACATAAGGCTGCAATTTTCTCCTAGCTCTCTTTAACGCCTGGCATTTAAAGAACAATCACAGGGCATTCAAATCATATCTTTCCCATGATGATAAAATTTAAAATCCTATTTAGTTATATACTAAAGTCTTTTTTGTAGTAATATTTCATAGTCTGGGTTTCATTATTTACAATATACTTCAGAACTTCTAAGTGACTTTCTTTCCTGCCAAAACTATCTCTTTTACTTGTACACTTGATTCAGACTCTCCCAGCTCTTCTGCCAACTTGCCCCATGGGTTATTCACTTCCTCTTTATTTTCAGTCTCTCCTCTGATTTTTACTTAGCATCAACTGCCTAGAAAGATACTCAGGTCCCCATATCCTAAGGGAGGAGGCTAAGATGGAGATTTCCCTTGACCCTGACATCCACTTAATCTGTTGTTCTGTATCTTTCTTCTTTTCCTCTGCTGCACACCTAGAAATAATACATCTACTCTTCTTTCCACTTAGCTATTACCTGTTCTTTCCTTAATCTATTCCAAATTGCCAGAAGTTAAATTATGTCAGTGCTAATAATGCCACTGCAAACAAAATCCATACAGGCATGTTGCTAATATCTTATCTTCCTAGTTTTTATCCCATATTACTTTTTTCCATAAATTATATGCTGTAGGCAAACTGCACTATTCTCTATCCCCTGAACATCCATTGCACCCTCATGTATCAAAGCCTTTACTCAACTAATTTCCTCTCCTGTAATGTCCTCCCTTCCCTTCCTTGCCTGTTGAATTCTTAACTAATGCAAAGGACACCTCCTTCATGAAGCCATCCCTCATCTTTCCGGGTAGAAATGGCCTTTCCTTCTCAGACCTCACATAAGAGATGGTTTGCATTTATCATACCCTATTGTGTAATATACCTCTCCATGTTATCTCCTTCTAGAGTATAAGGTCTTTGTGAGTAAAAACTATCTAAACTGTGTACATCCCCCAGCACTCAGCAGGCACTACATAATTTATTTTTCGTAATTAGAAAAACAATGTCTTATTTCCAGACCACAACTCTAGCCACTAGATTCAGAAACAGCATTGTTTTGTTTTTAGAAAATATAAAAAATTTTAAATTATGGCTATTAGCATTTTAAAGAACATTTAGACAACATCTTCACAGAAAACTCATGGGTTTTCATCCAGATCCTTGGTTTTCATTATAACTAAGTTATGGCTTTGGACAAGATAAACAAATTTAGTCATTACTCTGTCTTTAAAGTCTACAGTAATTATTGCTTAATTAGCTTCTGGTACAGTACATTGGAGTGTGTCTAATGGTTTCCAAAAGAGGAAGATATGCCCTTCACCTGAGTATCAGAATAATATTGATGAAATAAAATGTTCTCATATTGTGGCCTAAAGAAAAGGGATGAATAAAAAAATGCTTTGCTTCTAGTTTCTTGAACTCTCTCTTCAGATATTCCACAGGAAATCTTGACCCCTTTTCACATTTTTTTCCGTAAATTTCTAGCTGACCCCTAGAATGATTGTGCTATTGGCACCATATGTATTTGTGTGCTGAATACTTAAACAAAAAGAATGCACCTTTTTGCAACAGATTTTCTTTCTGATGATGAAGGGTTTTGTGTTGGTGCGGATTGATACACTGGAGTGATCTGGGCACAGAGATTGACTTTCCTTTCTAGGTGGTGAAAAGTTTTTCCTAACATAACCAATTCTGAATTCCATTGTCAATCAGTCAAGAACAATTATTTTAACACCAGGCCCTGTGCTAAGCACTAGAGATAAAAAAGAAAGGCAAAAAACAATCCTGCCTTTAGAGGAATATACACACATTTTAATGGAGAAGACAACCTGTAACTAGGTGTACACAAATAAATACAGAATAGATGAAAGGTAATCAGAGAGAGGAAGGTACTAACAGCAAAGGGACCAGGAAAGGTCTCCTGCAGACTCCTGGGACTTTAAGTGAGTCTGGAAGAAAGATCAGGAAACAAGGATTCAGAGGAGAGGAAGCAGAGTAGTCTAGGCATAGGGAGCAGCCAGTGCAAAGCACAGAGAAAGGTGATAGAGTACCATGTTTGAAGAATAAAAGTAGGCCAATGTATATAGATCTCTGCAAATGTAGAAGGGAGAAAAACATAAAATGACTGAAGAAGGGGCCAAGTCATGAAGAGTTTTAAAGGCCAAATAAAGGATGTGCTACTTGATCCTGGAAGTAATAGGGAGCTACTGAAACTCACTGAGCAAGGGACAATATAGTCAGACCTATGATTTAAGAAAAACATCTTGGCAGCTGCCTGAATGATGGATTAGAGTAAGGAGAAAAATGATGTAGGGAGACCAGTTAGCATGTTGCAATAGTCCAAGTTAGAGCTATGGCTATGATTATGTGAGTAAAGAGAAAAGGCTATATACAAAAAACATTATGAAGGCAGAAATTATAATATTGGGCAAAGGACTGTACATGTGGTACAACTGAGAGTGAGGACTGAAGAATGATACCAAGCATCCATTCAGGTGCCTGGGAGGATATTAGAGCCTTTCATCATACCAAGAAAGTTGGGAAGAGGAGGGAATTTGAGGGGAGAAACAATGAGCTCCTTTTTGTTCAACTTAGATTCCAGGATAAACTATGAGGCAGCCAAGATCGCAATATGGCTAGGCTTCCCAGTTCATAACCTTCTTTGTTTACTTTCAAGTTTTCTCTTAGGCTTCCACCCCATCCAATCAGGCAAATCAACCAACCACCAAACAATTAAACACACATTTAGAGTTTACTAATGTGACAGGCACTGTGTGCTAAGTGCCAATGATACAAAGAGAAAATAAAAACAGACCTGGCTATTGAGAAGCTTATATTCCACCTTTGACCCATTTTTCCTTTGCAATGTCTCTCAGTTTTATTTGTTCCAATGTTCATAGGTACCATAACTCAGGTCCTCCTCACCTCAAACTAGATGGACTCTGAGGTCCCTTCCACCTTTTAGAAGCTTTGATATCAACCAACCTAATCATTTAATATTTCCTATCATCCTTCATGGGCAGCTGATGATGCAATAGATAGAATGCCCAGGACCTGAAGTCAGGAAGAATGATCTTCCTGAGTTCAAATCTGGCCTCAGATCCTTACTAGCTGTGTGATGCTGGGCAAGTCACTTTACCTGTTGGCCTCAGTTTCTGCATCTGTAAAATGAGCTGAAGAAGGAAATAGCAAACCACTCCAGTATCTTTGCCAAGAAAACCTCACAAGGGGTCATAAAGGGGACTGAAACAACTGAACAACATTACCTTTGCAACAGATAAGTAAGCTTCCTTACTATATGTCTTTTTTTTAAAAAAATCATTCAATAATTCTATTAAGAATTTGTTAAGCACCTAATATGTATCAGGTGTTAGGGAAACAGTTTAAAGAATGAAAAAAATCCCTACTTACAAGGAACTTATATGCTAATGGGGAAAACATGACTTTCTCATTACTGTCTGCACTCCTAATACACCCTGAAAAGAACACTTTCTTGTAACTAAGAAAATCAATAATACCTTCGCCATGTCTGAGATAGTGTTCATTCTGAATATTCTGTGGAAAGGATCATGGAATGACAGCTATAAGGACACTCAGAGCTCATCTTGTCCAAGTCCTTTATTTTTCACATAAAGAAACAAATTGAGAAAGGTGAAACACCGCTATAAACGATAGAACTGGAATTCAAACCCATATTCTCTGACTCAATATCCAGTCTATCTTCTTTCCATTTTACTCCATGGAAGACATGCCTATCAGTCCACTGGAGTTAGAGCTGGTCACTGCATTGATAATAGAACTGTCATTGAAGGTTTTTTTCTTTGATATTAATGTGGTTGTTGTGAAATCACTTTCCTGGTTTTACCTACTTTACTGTGCATTCATTTATAGACATCTTAATTTTCTCTGAATTCTTCATATTTAATATGTATGTAATGACAATATTCCCCTACATTCATATACCACAATTTGTTCCTACTTGTCACCTTGACAAACTCTTCACATATCTTGTCTGTTCTTGCTTCTGCATATTGGAAAGGTGCAGCTACTTCCTTAGGTTGTATTTCCATGCATGACTGTATTGGCTAATATGGTTAAGATTTCTTTTTTTTTCTTTTTTAGTTAGCAATGATCAATATTGACTAATAGGTTAATTGTCAAAGGACTGGCCAAATCATTTTAGTGACTCCCAGACTGGATGTATTTGATTTTAGCAAATGTAAAATAAATACATTTATGTAACACTTGCACGCATACTGATTTCCTGGGCATCTGAGACACAGAGTTCAGAAACAAGGGCCGAGAAACAACAGTCCTGTGTATGTGGCAATGTGAGGGACTATGGTCTAGTTTTAGTCATAGGAGAAAAATATAGGAAAATATATTTTTCCCTTGCTACCATTTTTTCCTTGTTAGCATTTTAATGTAAAATTGTTTAATTAGAACTCAAAATTTACCCACAATGAACTCCAATAAGGGAGTGAGCTATTTGATGTTTGAACAAATTTCAAGCCAAATGAACAAAGCTATTGACATTTGAAAATAGAGTATGAAGATTCAATTACATTTTAAAGTGTAGTCTACTAGTGATGTTCATACTGTGTACGTAAAATTGAACACAAAGAGAATTTAATCAAAATGCTAGCTGCTAGGTACAAGATTGTTTCTCAGGCGTGGATGGAGGAAAAGGTGGGAAATTACATTAATACAATGTCAAGAGCTCTAAAATAAAATGTTAAAAATTAGGTTATCTCCTAGGTAAATTTCATAGTCTACAGGAAGCCCTTTTCAGGTACATCAGTGGTCATTGTTAGATGTGCTCAGAACCAAAATATTGAATACAACTGATTGCATATTTTCATGAACATAAATACAACTTCATTTTGTCACTAACATTTTTGATTTTACATTTGGAACCAGAACATTACATATTTTAATTTTGTTCTGAATGTTTCTAATACATATTGAATGATTTGCATGCATCCATGAAATTGAACTATACCACAGCACCTGACATAAAAAAATACTGCATAATTTTAGTTAGACTCAATAAATACGATCATTTCTTTTAAAAACACAAGAATATGTTCACATATTATTTTTCTTTCACTGGGGCAAAGAAAAGTAGAAGAATTGCACTTGGTGCAATTGACAATTCTCAATAACAATTTTCTGGTGCATAATTATTCACTAACATCATTTTTTAAGGTGATAAATCATTAAACATATGCTGGGGAACTTTCAGTGGCTGGTGAAGAGGATGAAATTGATGAGCCCAGATGGGCCCTCAGCACTAACAGCATAAGACTAAGATGGTTCAAATTTTAATGAGGTCTGCTGTTAGCTAAGAGGCTGATGGGATTTATGTGGAGGAAGAGTCAGTGGATAGGGACAATCTCAATGGTAATTTCATCCAGGGACTTCTAAAACCTGACATTGGCTGTGATGAAGTACAGCATTATTCCGGATCTACTTTAGAAAATGTCACACATTTCAATTACCAGGATTATTGACAAGGGTTTGAAAGTTGTCTATGGAGCATAATCCATAAAAATATTCCATTATTTCAGATTTGGTAGGAAGTTGGAATTTGTATATGTATATGTATATGTATATATGTATGCATGTGTGGAAGTGTGTTGATGTGTATGTGTGAAGACTGTGTTTGTGAAACTGTATGTTTTTGTTGGTGGGGATATCTATGGCTATGCTGTTGTTATTCAATTGTTTCAGTCATGTCCAACTCTTTGCAACCCTTTGTGGGGTTTTCTTGACAAAGATACTGGAGTGGTTTGCCATTTCCTTCTTCAGCTCATTTTACAGATCAGGAAACTGAGACAAATGGGGTTGAGTGAATTGCCCAGTGTAACAAAGCCAGTAAGTGTCAGAGGCCACATTTGAAATCAGGAAGATGAGTCGTCCTGATTCGAAGTCCCCAGCACTCTATCCATTGTACTACCTAGTGGCCCATGTTGTAGTTAGCCATTAATTGTCTCAGTGTTAGTTACTTTATTCCTTTCTTTTTCTGATCTTTTAAAAATGATTCTTGTTAAAGTTATTATGGCATTAGTGCTAAAAATAAAGACTAGCTTTTAAAGAAAACCTGATCCCTTGATGGTGCATGGGGATACTATATGTAATATCCATTGGGGTTTTAAATATGGGAATACACTATACATCAACTACTAATGAGGAAGTACAGTAGTTGAGTGATATGACAAGTATGCCATTCTCTACATCTGTGGACAGAAGCTAAAGCTCATTTTAATAGATTTTTCCCAAGATAGGTTAAACCTACAACATCAAAATAAATAGTCAATTCGGTCAATTAGTGTTGCTAATGTTTTAAAATCAGTTCATTGAGCATAGTCAAACTGGTTAGTCTATGTAAACAAAAACAAAAATTTGGTTTGATGCACCCAATCTTTGCCTTTTCTTCTAGATTGCTCCTTGTTTTGGGTGGACATGGCAACCATCTACTTGCGTGGTGAAAAAAAATGATGATGTTTGAAAGTGACAGCTGTGCAGTAACAAGATCACATATTTCAAGATGGAAGGGATCTTAGAGGTCATTGAATACAAAACCCTTAGTTCAAAGATGAGGAAACTGAGTTCTGAAGAGTTTCAATGACTTGATCAAATTAGATATCCTGACTCCAAATCCAGCTCTTCCCACTGTACTACCTGGGTAAGAAAGGTCAGAGAGAGTGTCGACCATCACAGCCCAAGCCTTCCCCTTTTCTGCTTGGCTTAACAAAGAAAGGACCATTATAAGATTCTCATCCTTACCTTTTCCTCTTTGTGCTTTTCCACCCCTATCCAGGCATTTTGTTTTGATACTTTTGATGAACTTTGTGTTCTTACAAATTGACCTGAACTCAATGGCTTTCATATTCTGACATTAGTATATCTGGAGGATATTTGAATGAAGATTTTTTTTAATATTTAATTTATTTTTAGTTTTAATATTCACTTCCATAAGATTTTAAGTTTTAAATTTTCTCCCCCTTTTCCCCCTCCCCAAGACAGCATGCAATCTGATATAGTCTCGACTCATACATTCATATTTATCATATTTTCACATTAGTCATGCTGTAAAGAAGAATTAGAACTAATAGGAGGAACCACAAGAATGAAGCAATAAAACAAAACAACAAAAGAAAAGGAGAACAAAGTATATGTTTCCATCTGAATTCAGACACTATAGTTCTTTCTCTGGAGATGGATAGCATTTTCCATTGTGAGTCTCTTGGAGTTATTTTAGATCCTGGCATTGCTGAGAAGAGCTAAGTCTATCAAAGTTAGTCATCCCACAATGTGGATGTTATTGTGTACAATGTTCTCCTGGTTCTGCTCATTTCACTCAGCATCAGTTCATATAAGTCTTTCCAGGTTTTTCTGAAGTCTGCCTGTTCATCATTTCTTATAGCACAATAGTATTCCATTACATTCATATACCACAACTTGTCCAGCCTTCCTCAATTGATGGTTATCCTCTTAAGTTATAATGCTTTGCCACCACAAAAAGAGCTGCTATCAATATTTTTGTACATTTGGGGCCATTGCCCATTTGTATGATCGCTTTGGGATATAGCCCTAGACGTGGTATTGCCGGGTCAAAGGGTATGCACAGTTTTATAGTCCTTTGGGCATGGTTCCAAATTGCTCTCCAGAATGGTTGGATTAGTTCACAATTCCACCAACAATGCATTAGTGTCCCAATTTTCCCACATATTCTCTAACATTTATCATTTTGCTTTTCTGTAATATTAGTCAATCTGATAGATGTGAGGTGATAACTCAGAGTTGTTTTAATTTGCATTTCTCCAATCAAGTGATTTACAGCATCTTTTTCTCACATTATTTCATATAGTTTTAATTTCTTCATCTGAAAACTGCCTGTTCATATCTTTTGACCATTTATCAGTTGGAGAATTACTTGTATTCTTATAAATTCGACTCAGTTCTCTATATATTTTAGAAATGAGGCCTTTATCAGAGACACTGGTTGTAAAAATTATTTCCCTTTCTGCTTCCCTTCTGCTCTTGGTTGCAATGGCTTTGTCTGTGCAAAAACTTTTCAGTTTAATGTAATCAACATCATCCATTTTGTATTTTATAATGTTCTCTATCTCTTGTTTGGTCATAAATTCTTCCCTTCTCCATGGATCTGATGGGTAAACTATTCCTTGCTCTCCTAATCTGCTTATAGTATTAGTCTTTATAGCTAAACCATGTACCCATTTTGACTCCATCTTGGTATAGGATGTAAGATGTTGGTCTATGCCTACTTTCTGCCATACTATTTTCCAGTTTTCTCAGCAGTTTTTGTTAAATTGTGAGTTCTTATCCCAGAAGCTGGGGTCTCTGGGTTTTGAATGGAGTAGTTTAAATGCCTGTGCACTTAAATGTTTGTCCTTATGCAATAATTTGAGCATTCTGCAAATTTCCAATTTTTTAAAACTCCATTCTGAAATCTGAATATTGGATAGTTCTACCATTCTAATGGGTTTTTAGGTGACCTCAGTCACAGTCACATTAAAAGGAGCCAATTAGTGATGCTTGGATTTCAAATCAAATTGGGTTTCAGACCCTCAGCTCTAAAGTGACTAAGAAACTTCTAACAATCCTCTGTCACATCAACTTTACTAAATACCTAGAATGTATTTGAAGTACCCTCAACCATTGGATTAAAGGATCATGGGATCACAGAATTTAGAAGTAGAAAGTCAAAGAGTGCTAGAATTGGAGTCAGAAAAACCTAGCTTCAGCTCCCATTTTTGGTGTAACGATGCCTGTGTGGCCTTGAATAAATCACTTAACCTTTCTAGGATTAGTTTTCTTACTTGTACAATGAGAGGTTGGGCCATCCCATCCAACTCTAATTCTATGGCCCATTTAGTCTAATCCTTTTATTTTGCAGAGTGGAAAATAAGAAAGTCACCTCATATCTATGAACTCCCATTTTTTTTCCTCTGCAAAATTGGGGTAATATCTGAACTATCTTAATTCCCAATTCAACTCATCATAATGTATTATGTACAGTGTAATGTGCTAGGTGCTGAGGATAAAAAGAACAAAGGGAAAAGCAGTTCCTGCCCTTGACAAAGTACTTTCACCTTCACAGGGTTGATGTGAGTTTGAATGAGATGATGTCTGAAAGTGCTTCCCAAACCATAAACCATAAAACAGTATAAAATGTGAGCTATCATTCTCTTTACTATTAAGCGAGGCAGCAGAAGGAACGGCTAGAGATCCAGCCTTGGAATCTGGAAGATCAAGGGTCCTTTCCTGTCTCCATATTGGATGCATGGCTTTGGCAAGTCAGCATCCCAGGAAACTCTCTTGGACTATAAATTGCAAAGAACTGTTAGATGATGTTACTAATTTTCATCAGTAGAGGGTATTTCCACACTAGGAGCTCCCCTCGCCAAGGGCAGCTACATGGTGCAATGGAGTCAGGAAGAATTGAGTTCTAATCCAGTTTTAGAATCTTACTAGCTGTGTGACCCTGGTCAAGTCACTTAACCCAGTTTGCCTCAGTTTCCTCATCTGTAAAATGAGCTGGAGAAGGATATGGCAAACCACTCCAGTATCTTTGCCAAGAAAACCCTAAATGGGATCATGAAGTTAGACATGACTGAAAACATCTAAGCAACAACAACACACCAGTGCAGTCCTATTACCCTCTCCCCTTTTGTTACTGACAAGTTCCTGGGCCCCAGTTTATCTGTCCATACAATGTGAATAATGTCACTTTCCCCTTCCTGTAAAAATTGATAATTTTTTTAATTGAACTGAATGAGTTGATAGTTTAGTACTGGGTGCAAAGAGCATTTGCAGTCAGAGCCTAGGACGGGGTCTCCAGGAAGGCCTTTCTTGAGAAGGCAGTTATTTTAATACTTTTCAGGAATACAGAAAATAACATTTGTTGGTCACTCTGTAATACCCCTGCGTATATTCCCTGCCTGAATTCAGTTTTACAGCTCAGAACACATTACACATGCCATGTTTTACTCACTGAAGTAGAAGCAGATTCCCTTTCAAAACCCAGCATTTGTGCACATCAGAACTCCCCATAGAAGGCTTTCAGCAGTAACACCAGAATACCTTTTTAGGGTGACAGCTTTTAGAGAGCAAAAAAAAAAAAAAAGCAAACAAGAGAATGGCTCCTGGCTGATAATGGAAACAATTAAAATTTAAAATGTTTTGAATGTCATGATTCATTTAGGAGCACCAGGAGGAAGTAAATACGTTAGTGGCACAATACTGATGTTTAGAATTAGCAGGAGAGCTTAAAGAAATCAGCCCTCCCCCCTCCCCAAAGTGTTACTTTGAACAGATTTTTTTTAAACTTCCCAGTCACTGAATGTTATCCCAAATAACAGTGCAAATGTTGTGCTCTTTCCCAGTTCCTAGCTATCTTAGCAACCATTTTGAATACAGCCACAAAGAAAAGTGTTCATTTTGCATTTGCTCTAGTTTCCTCAGCAGTTAAAAGTGGGTTGGAGGCTCATAAAATCGTAGCTTTAGAGCTAGAAGAGATGTTAGAGATTAACAACTCTTTCTCATTTGACAAATGAGAAAACTGAGACGCAGTGAGGTTAAAGATTGTCGCGTGGTCTAACAACTAGTTAAGGCAAGATTTAAGGCTAAGTCATCTGACTCAAAGCCCAATGTTTATTATAAAATGACCCACTATTATCACTAGAGTCAAGAGTTCCGTGTGTGTGTGTGTGTGTGTGTGTGTGTGTGTGTGTGTGTGTGTGAGAGAGAGAGAGAGAGAGAGAGAGAGAGAGAGAGACAGAGAGAGAGAGAGAGACAGAGACAGAGACAGAGAAACAGAGAGACAGAGAGACAGGCAGGGAAAAAGGAACCTCTCTTTGGCAATCTTGGTCAGCCTTTGGACTACTCCGAATAAGGTTCCAAATGCATAAAATAAAATGCATAAGATTAGAATTCATACCAATTATATCAAAATAATAACTAGCATTGATTTAGAGCTTTAAGGTTTGCAAAGTGCTCTACACATATTCTATTATCCTAACAAGCCTAGGAGGTAGGTGCTATTATTATCTCCATTTTTAGTTGAGGAAACTGAGGCAGAGGTTAACTGATTTGCCTAGGGTCACACAGCTGGGAAGTTATTAGGCCAAATTTGAACTCAGATCTTTCTGACTACAGGTCTAGTTCTCTATCCCGGGCACCAAATTGACAGGATCCTTGAAATCTATCCCCAGATACCTTGACGAGAAGGTGTGGGGCCTATGGACCCCAGGTTACAAACAGATCCCCATTTTCCTTCCCACCCCTAAATCGATGATCCTATGGCCAGGTGACCTCTAAGACCCCTCGTAAGTCTAAATCTACTATCCTTTGATCCCCACCTTCCTCTAATTCATAAATACCTTCATGAATAAAGTAATTGATAATCTGTTAACAAGAGACTGTGGAAAATGATGTGAAAACTCTCCTTTTTTCAGTCTCCTTAGGATGTTACTGGCTTCTCTGACCAGGGTGGTAAAAGAACAGGAGATGCTGATATACCATAGACTGAAAGAATTGAGGATGATTAGCTTAGAGAAATAAAGACTTGGTGGGTACAAATGGCTTTCTTTGAGTATGTGAACAGTTGGTATGTCAAAGGATTTAGAGTAGAATTAGGAGCAATGAATGGGTAGAAACTGCAGAAAGGTAGGTTCATCTGGTATGAATACAATTTCCCAAGACCTTGAGTAAGGACAAAACTTGCTAATCAAGCTGTCTAAAAGTGGGCTGGGCTGCCTCTAGAAGCAATGAGCTTCCCCTCACTGTAATTCTTGAAATAAAGCTAGATGACTGCTCCTCAGAGATGTTACAAAGGTGATTGCAGTTCAGGTACAAGTTGGATTCGATGACCAGGTCAGAGGAGCTGGGTTCTAATCCTGACTCTGCTACTGTATGATTTGGGGCAAGCCACTTCATTTTCCAGCATCTCAATTGGACTATTTGATTTTAAAAGCCCTTCTAGCTTAGAGATTCTAGGAAATAATCTCCTCCAACATAAAGTTGACATCTGTGGCTTCCCAATTCTCTTTATACCCTATTATACATTAGATTATGAGTTCCTTCAGAGCGGGGTCATCTTTTTTTTGTATCCCCACAGTTTGGCACAGTGCCTGGCACATAATAGGTGTTTAAAAAATGCCTATTGACTGATTGATTACTGTAACTTGGCTAAGCCTCCTAGGATTGCTCTGGGTGGTATGCCTGATACTATGATTTTGGCGGGTTATAAACCAATGAGTTTTTACTAGCTTTGAATTTTCAGGGCCAAGGGTCTCCCAAATGGTTTTGCAGAATCACAAATAATACCATTTCAAAATTAATATATTAAAATATATTGGAATTAGAAGTTGAGAGGATGCCCATCAATTGGGGAATGGCTAAACAAACTGTGGTATATGATTGTGATGGAATATTATTATGCTATAAGAAATGACAAGTAGGATGATTTCAGAAAAACCTGGAAAGACTTACATGAACTGATGTGAAGCAAAGTGAGTACAATCAGGAGAACATTGTACACAGTGACAGCAATACTGTATGATGAAGAATTGTAAATGACTTAGTTGTTCACAGCAATACAATGATCCAAGACAATCCCAAAGGACTCATGGTGAAGCATGTTATCCACCTCCAGAGAAAGAACTGATACTGTCTGAATACAAACTAAAACATGCTGTTTTTCATTTTTTTCTCTTTCATTTTTTTATTCAAGTTTTCATGTACAGAATGACCAATATTGAAATGTTTTACATGATTGCACATGTATAAACTATATCAGATTGTTTACTGTCTCAAAGAGGGGAGAGGAGGGAGGGATAGAATTTAGAACTCAAAGCTTTTTTAAAATATTGAAAGTTGTTTTAACACGTAGTTGAAAAAATAAAATATTATACTGTAAAATAAAAAAGGACAAAACTAAGAAAGAAAAGAGGGGTGGAGTGGTACTAAGAGGTAAGAAAAAATTAGAATACTCCTCGTTAGCTAGCTTTTCCCGTTCAATGCTACCATTGAATAACCCTGAAATGGACCCATACCTAACATAAACAAAGAGCTCCTGCCATACTCCTACTCACTTCATGTCATATAAGTTCTCTTTTTTCCCCTCCCAGTGACCTATACTGCATTGTGAGGCAAAACAATTCCATATAAAAACTGGAATAGGCAGGTGAAATTTTAGACTATAAGATTAAACTGGAAGGGCCCTTAGAAATCAAGGAAGTGTGCTCAAACAACTGGAAGAAAAATTCCAGGACTGAGATTTGGTGCCTGTGAAGAATAAACACCTCCAGACTAGTTCCATTGAAATAGCAAGCAGTGAGTCCTGGGGCTAGCTGAGTTAGGAGGTAGCCTTGGCCCCAGCCACAGAAATTTTCACCTTGCAGACAGCATGGGGAACCTGTGTGTCTGAGCAGTGTATGATTGAGGGAACCTCTGATGATAAGGAATGCCAGGCCCAGGTGTGCTGCTGAGATGGGCCCTGAGTGAGAAGGAACCAGCATATGCCAGCTGAGTGCAGAAGCAGTGAGGCAGGGATGCTGTGGTCTGTGGACACTTACAGGAGGGCAGAGTTCGTGGTTTTAATTCCAGGCCAAAAGGGAGAACTAAAGGAGGATTTGAGGCCAGAGGCACCATCCCTACACTGCAGGACTAGACGTGATTACAATGATAAACTGCTACAATTTTAAAAAATGTGCGGGCAAAGGAGAAAGAACTCAAATATAGAAAGATACTATAGGAATAGAGAAGACTGGAGATCATCTTCACAGGAGGATGCTCAAACAACAACAAAAAAAAGAATCTCTCCTACCCCAAAGAGTAACCTCAAATGGTCACCTGCCCAAAAAATTTCAGAGGAGAACTTAAAATAGACTTTAAAAATTAAGTGAGAGTGATTGAGGAATTTTTAAAAAATAAAAACAATTCCAGAAAAACAAGAAGATTATGAAAAGAAAGTCAACCAACTGGAAAAAGAGATCTAGAATCTTAAGGAGAACAGCTCCTTGAAAGTTAGAATTGGGCAAGGGGAAGCCAACAAAGCTGTAAGAGACTAAGACATAATAAAACAAAATAGAACAAATGAAAAATATAGAAGACAATGTGAAATATCTCATAAGAAAAACAGCTGATCTGGAGAACAGATCAAGAAGAAAAAAATTTTAAGAATAATCAGACTACCTGAAATTGCACATCAAAAAACTTGATACAATAATACAAGAAATACTTAAAGAAAAATGTCCCCAAGCACTAGAACAAGAGGAGAAAGTAGAGATAGAAAAAATCCACCAATCACCATCTGAAAGAGATCCTATGAGGAAAACCTACAGGAATATCATAGTCAAACTCCAAAACCCCCAGCTCAAGGAGAAAATATTATGAACAACAAGAAAAATCAAAACAGAATTCAATTATGGCAGAGCCACAATTAAAATCACACAAGACCTTACAGTGAACTTAAAAGACAACAAGTTTTAGAATGCTATATGTTGAAGAATAAAAGAACTGGGGTTGCAGCTGAAAATATCATACCCAGAAAAGTTAAACATAATCCTGAAGGAAAAAAAACAAAACAATATTCAATGAATTGCTAGACTTTCAGGATTTTGTTGCAAAAAACAAAAAACTGAACTTAATTGAAAATTTGACATACAAAAACCAAGAGAAATATAAGGTACACATCAAAGACTAATTACAAGGGACTCAATAAGGACAGACTGTTTACTTTTTACATGAAGAAATATAAAACTTATGTCTAAGGTTGTAATTAGTAATTGGGTAATTCAAAAGAAAGATTGAGGTAAACCTGGGTATGATGTGATCCTAAAAAGTAAAAATCATTTAGGAAAAGTTAAAAAGAGTAATTATCTTATACAAATGAGGTATGAGAGGAAGAACTGACACAGAGGAATTAGATGGGGAAGGAGGGTTGGTAAATCTGGAGCCTTACTCTTGTCAGGAATGGGTTAAAGAGGGAACAATATGTAGATATCTAGAAGGGTATAAACATCTTCTAAATTCAGAAAGAAATAAAAAAGCTAAGGAGATAGGAAGGCGGGAGAGGATTAGGGAGGGATTTTTAGAGAGAACCCTACTCACATCTGATCTGGGTTAAAGAGAGAATCATATACATTTAGAAGGGAATAAAAGTCTTCTAAATTTATAAAGAAATAGGAGTGTGAGGGAATAAATGTGGGGGGGTGTTATAGAAGGGTGTCTATAGTAACAGGAATGGGATAAAGAGGGAATAACATATATTTGGAATGTTATAAAAGTCTTCTAAATTCAGATAGAAACAAGAGGATAAAGGGAAAAGGTGGGGAGAGAGGACAACAGAGGGATCTTTGAGGGGGGGTTGGTTAAATAATAGGAGGGCAAGGTAGTGGGCAGAAGTAAAGTAGCGGAGTCAAGAGGGATAGGAAATAAGAGATATACACAAACATAAAGATCAGAAGTAGAATTTATTAGGGAAAAAAGCAGGGGTAGTAATGACAGACAAAATTAAAGCTGAAATATATTTAATCAAAAGAGAAACACAGGGAAACTACACTATATGTCAGTCATATTAGTCAATATTGTTTTAGACTATTTAAAATAACTAGACAGTATAAGGTTGGAATTCTGCTGTGGTATAGAAAATGATGAGTTGGTGTACTGAGAAAAATATGGAAAGACTTGGACTTACGAAGGAAGATGTTACCCATCCTCAGAGAAACAGAGGACAAACAAGTATAGTACAGTCTTACACAGATGCCTATGAATGTGTATATATACACATATATATATGTATATGTATACACATATGAGTATGATTATAGATATCTAAGTATATGTATGTGTACATAAGTGTGTTTATGTATATAGGTGTATATGTATGTATGTATGTATGTGTGTTTACAATATGTGTGTGTGTGTGTGTGTGTGTGTGTGTGTGTGTGTATCTCCACACTTAATTATAACCTTCTTGAGGAAAGAAGATGAAAAAAAGAACAAAGTAAAAAGTACCCAGAGAGGACAAAAGAAAACTCACGAAGAAGCAAAGATGAGCATCTCTAAACAGAATGTGTAGTATTTATTATATAGGCTTACTTGAAATGGAAATTTATTGCTGTATATTTTGAATCCTCTCTTACATTCTGCTGTGCACATGGCTATGCTTTTTTTTTTCTTTTCTTATTTTGTATTTACATTTTAGTATATAAGTTTATAATGTTTCTTTTTCTTATTGTGTATTTGAGTTTTAGTATTTGAAAAATAAATTAATAAAAAGAAAAGTGTGCCCAAGGTCACAGAGGGGAGAAGTAGAAGAGTCAGGATTAGGAGCCATGCCCTTTGACTTCAAAGCAGTGCTCTTTCTACTACAACACATAACCTAAATCAACCTGTCTCGGTCTGGAAACTAGAAGCAGAAATAACCTCTAAACACTGAACATGCACCAATACCCCAAAACAGGAAATGTTCAGGACAATTTTAAATTACAAAATTTCAAGAATGAGAGAGTAGGGATCTCTGAGACCTGCTTCTCAACTGAGTTTGGAGTCTTAGTGGTCTAACATTCTGGTAAATCACACACAAAACACCTATATTCTCAGAAGCAAATCACCTGGATTCTAAAAAAATAGAATTTTAAATGTACTGTACTGTTACAAAATAAGCTATTTTTACATATAGATCACATCCCCGAAACAAGAGTTCTTTGCCAAAGAAAAATTATCTAGGTATACACTGAAAAAAAATTTTTTCCCCACAACTACTTCATCACGGAGCCAAGATCAGAAATCCATCAAGCACTTTTGCAGGCTGAGATTAACATAGATCATCTCTGTATTTGAAATAAATGTCTTTGTTACACATTAAAGCAATTTCAATTATCAGCTGGGAGAGCATTTGAGTGAGAGGGGTTACTGAATTTACATCACACCATAGGGAGCCTACCCATCTTATAAATAAGGTAAAGGCTGGTTATGATCTACTTACTCAACAAATATGAGTGAACCTGCAGTCCTCCTCCTTTCCACATTCCCACAACTCAATGAAAAGTTTCATTGCATTTTGTCAAATGTATTTCATCCAACAGTATTTGAAAGGAGATTTCCTGACAAAAATAAATTTTCATTCATGATATGGAAAGCTGGTCGAGAATAAGCAGTGATATGCATATATCATGTATATCCAAGTATATTATTTCACTCAACTTTTCCAAGTTGAGCCAGATTGTCCCTAAGAAGAGAAGTAGACATTTCTGTGTAGGTAAAGTTAATCTTTACACTCTTTTGCAAAGCATCTTTGCCTTAAAGAAGAGGATCTTCTGAATTGACCAAGAACACCTTCAAAAGGATTATATCCTAACATATTATTGGACCTACAAATGGAAGACATCTCCGAAGAAAGACTAGAGAAATCACAGGACTGAGAACGATCTAGTTTGAGGATTGGTTTGAAAAGCATACAGATGGTTCTGAGTAAAGCTTATCTCCTAACCATATCTAAGCTGGATTGTAGGTATGCTCGAGTCCATGTCACAATAAGCCTGGTATTCACATCATGACTTCCCTGAACTAGAACTAAGTTCTTGTGAATGATAAAAAAGGAGTATAACCTAGAGTTTTACTGAAGTTACATATCTACTGATAGATCAAAACTTGATATTTCTAAGTATCTATCACATCAAAAATTTAAAAATATTGGATTCTAACCAAATACTCTCTCCATTGCTTTAGCATGTTAATACTACATTGCTAATCTAAGTATTTAAAATATAATATTTTTCTTAAAAAATTCTTTAATGGGACCACTTAAATCTTTTGAACTACATATGTCATTGGTGCGTACATTTGAAAAAAATTTATGAATCCTACAGATGTGGAGTCTTACCAAATTCTAATTCTGGGAGATAAGAACAGTTGGGTTAATGGAATTATAAGTAATTTTCAAGAACAGAAATGATTTCTTTAACCCATGTTCCTTCTTCCCATATCTTTTCCTACCATGTACCTCCCCCAACACAATAACACTTTGAAAATCACAGCCTCCGCAAAGTTGGTGGTGATCCTCTGAATTCTCATAGCATTTTGAGTTTGCCTTCTCAGGACCACAGATCTAGAACTGGAAGAGACTCTATACCTCTCATTTTACTTTTGAGAAAACTGAGGTCTGGGGAAGTTAATTGGCTTAAGACCAAATAGGTAAATATCAGAGATGAGATTTAAAATTAGGTTCTCTGACTCCAAAGGCAGTTTTCTTTTTCAGTTTTCTTGCACTTATCTCATTCTACCTTTTTTTATTTTATATATGTTACAGACTTGTTTCTCCCATCAGAGTGTAAACTTCTTAAAGGTAGAGTTGGTTGTTGTTGTACAATTCTTTCTATTGTGTCTGACTCTTTGTGATCCCATTTGTGATTTTCTTCACAAATATACTGGAGTGGTTTGTTATTCACTTCTCCAGATCATTTTACAGATGAAGAGCTGAGCCAGACAAGGTTAAATGATTTGTCCAAGATCACACAGCTAAGTAAGTATCTGCAGCCAGATTTGAACTCAGAAGGATGAGTCTTACTGACTTCATGCCCTGACACTCTATCCACTTTACCACCTACCCACCTAAAGACAGAGACGGACATCTTATTCATCTTTATGGGCATCTCAACCTACAGCATAGGATCTTGTACATATTAGTATGCATAAATATTAGCTGAAGGAATGAATGAATAAATTGATAACCTGATAGCTGATAACTAGCCTTGACTCTCTCCACAGTTAAGGTAGGCCGCATGTATGGTTCCATATACTCAAAAATTTCCTCTCTACCAGTTTGCTAAGAACCAAAACCACTTACTAATAATGAACAATTATTTTGTGCTTCACATATCATATTGTTTGACTTTTATAACTACTCTGAGAAGTAGGTATTAAAGGTAGTATGCTCCATTTGGCAGAAGGTGAAACCGGGCTCAGGGAAATTAAGTGATGGGTTACATCATTTATTTGAGACAGAGTTTTCACTTGTTTTTCCTCAATCCAAGTGCACTCTCTCTATCAGATCACCTAGCATCAAGAATAGGAAACACAGACTTTCGTTTCTAATACAGAGATAATACTTGTAAAAGACATAAATGATTAAAACAAAAAACTTTCTAAAAGATTTTTTATACAGGGTAGGGAAGAATGGAAAAATTGTTCACTGGAATGGGCAAATATATCTATACATAATGAATGTGTAGGGGCCCAAGCCTGGGAAGCTGATGACAAATTTACCTAATGCACAATTATGCCTAAGGCCAACCCCTCCTAAAGCCTTCTCAAACACCAAAATACACATTGAAAGCTAAAGCCATTATGCTTGCAATGGCAGAGCTCCCTGCCTGCCCGCCTGCCTTTCTTATGAGTTTGGTGATTTCCGCCTGTCAGTTTGACCAAAACAAAATTTGAAATTAGAAAAAAAATATATAATGGCCTTGCCTTGTGCATCCACATCTGAGAAGAAATAACTCAAGCCGCAAGAAAAAAAGACATTTCGGAGGAATGTGCTTGTGAAATATGGTATATGTAGTCTTCATGTTGAGCCCTTTCTCTGTTTTCATTTTTTAGCCATAGATGTAATACCCTCCACAGATGGGAGACGTCATTTGATCCTGGCCCTCTCCAGCAAATGCACATATGTCTGCAAATTAGCCTTAAACAATTCCAGGTTTCAAATGCAAAACATTTGTAAATTGCACGGATTCATAATCAGAACTATATAATAAACCACAATCTATCTGTTCTCAAAGGGCCTTATTCAGCAGGAAAGGGCCATGTAGAGTGGAAGCCAAGGGACAATACAGAACTTGGCTCTGCCTGTGCTAGGCTCACAGAAAGTCAGTTTATCTGCACATGAAACCTAATGGACCAACAGTTCTCAAAAATGAAATCCCTTCTGCTTCCCCAGATCATGAAATGGTAAACATGGTAGCATCTGCTCATCACAGTGACGATTAATCCTGCAGAATCTTCATATGACCTTGTCAGGGGTGAAATCTTTTCTTATTTCACTCCTCAACCCAGCTTCCGGCCTCATTTTCCCATGCTTTTTTCCTGTGGTTAATTTGTTTCAGTGCTTTCCCAGAACAGTTAAGAACACTGAGAGGCGTAGAAGAGAGGAGGAAGAAAAGGTAAAAAAAAAAATGTGGGTGGAGGGGAAGGGGAAGCCAAAAATCAGTTTTCTGAAGCATAGAATGATTCTGCATTGATACTCACAGCCCCGCCCCAAAGAATAACAAAGTCACACAAAGAAAAACCAAGTCATACAAGATATGAACCTCAAGAGTCTTTCTATAGCCTTTACCTTAGGAATTCCTATGCCCAGGGAAAATTTGGATGAGCAGTGGTGGCAGAAGGGCTGTTCAGAGGGCAAATCACCAAATACAGTTCCATAAGTGGACCCACGATAGGGGCACCAAGGGGACAAGAGTTTCTGGGAAATATCTAGTAAACCAGGCATACAAGGTAGCAGTGATATGTTGTAGGACAGCAGGCCTTTTTCAGCTACCTGAGAACAAAGCTGTTTGACCCACCTCCACCTAGGCTTGGAGCTTCACTTATATGAAGGGGAGGATGAAGAGTAGGTATTAGTTCAGAGAGAAGAGAATTGGAAAAAACTTCATCCACTTTTGTTGGGAAATTATACCCTAAAGGATATATACAAACATCTGAAGGATGGAATAAAAGGAAAATATTTTGGAAAGGGGAAGGGAAGGAGGACCTGATTTATTTGCTGTTGTATAGACAATACAGTATTTATTGGAAAATAGATTTCTATCTTCTTCATACTGTGAAAATAAATGAGTCATATTAGTCTTGTCACTTATGAACATTTGGAAATTTAATTAGGTAAGAATTCAGCTTTGTGACAAGAGCCAATAATTGACTTAACATATCTGACTGATTTGAACCACACAGATATAGAAAATCTAAATTGGTGGATATTTTGGTGACAGTATAATTTAACAAAGCTTTACAAAGAGAAATAGCACTGAGGGAGTAATGACTGAGAGGAGTTATTCTCCACAAAAGGAGCATTGTAATCTTATAAACCAAAAATTCCCAGAAGCTGTTAAATCTCAGAATTCTGCTTAGTTACTGTAAAAGATCAAGGGATCCCTTTCTTTCATTCATATACAGTACTCACAACAGCAACTCACAGAATATGTGTTATAACTGCTAGTTAGTAGGTGGTTTTTTTTCCCCAACAAAAGCAATCCAGATGTATCTGCAGCTGCAAATGTTAAACTCAGATTTCATAAACCCTTATTCATGGTTATGAAAAGAGAAAACCTTCCTTTGTAAACTGCATGGACAAGCTAACACGAGAAAGACAGAAGAATTGAAGCCATCTTAAAACCAAAGTAGTGATTTTTGAATTTATTGACTTTAGTCCTTCTTATAATTTATCTTAAGAATGGACAATAAAATTCCACATAATAACTTATGTTTTCCTGTGTTACCTACAAAATGATTCATGTTTCAAATAGATGTTTAAGTTTTAAGTTAAGCTAACTAACCATTACCAGGGAAACAAAAAAGTGTTAGGGAACCTATAAATAAATATTAAATATTGGACTAAAAATTACAAGATTGGGTAACTTTTTCATTATTAGTTTTGTGTCTTTTGTTCTCTAGTTCAAATATATATATAAAACAATTTTCTGTTATCAGTAATTTTCACTATAATTACCATATGCTACCACCAGGTGGCAAGAGGGTTACAGGGTCAAAGTTATGGTGCATAGAACATCAAAGCTGGATATATGTTTTTCATTTAGAGTAAAGACAGAGACCGTCTGTTTGGGTCCACTTGACTTTAATGCCAGGAACTTCTCTATATTTTAATATTTTTGTCCTATTTTGGTTTTATCTGTGCCTGTGATTGATTTCACAGGAGTAAGAAACTCCTGAGGAAGTAGTAAGGCAATACCTTCCCCTGAAGGAGAATAATAAGTCCTAGTCTTAGTGTGTTGTCCGAGGGGACGAGAAGCTGTAACTTGCCCAGGCTCATACATCCAATATATGGTGGAGGGCCACAGGTCATTCTCACTCTGAGACTAACTCTCAATGCCAGACTGTCTCTACTCCATTTATTACCAACAAGATAGCTCTATTTGGACAAATATGGGATGTTTAATTAAATAATCACTTAGAGATATTTCTTTATAGAAATATTAAAGAAAACAGAATTCCTCAAAAACATGTGTCAAAAGAGCACATAACAAAGAATAACATCACAACAATTAAATTATTTTGTTAAGTAGATATATAGGTCACATACACAAACTAACATATGCTATGATTACATATGAAGTGTACATTCTTTTCATTCCAACAATGGGCAATATTTGTCTTCATGGGTAATCACTTCTGCTATTTTTTCCTAAAGGAATAGATAATCTTGGTCACTAGACTAAGGAGTTTGACACTTCTATCATAATGCCCTGAGTTTATGGATAGAGAGTCATAAGAGAGTAAAAATGATGGATGGGGTCAAGAACACTAATAACAGTACACAGCACACTATCAGCATAACACAAAGAGGTGCATCAATTTTCTGCTACGAATGTGGACTGGATAGTCACTAGATCTATATCTACTACAGATGCCTACAAAGCATCCTTGAGAGGGAAATCAAGCTTTATTTTATCAACTTTACATGAGACTAGCTTAACTGGGAATGAATTGTAGAGAATGAGTATAACTTCAAACATCAAAGAATCTAACAAGATCCATCAACAACTTTTTCCTCTTGGGACTCAAAGGGCTCTAACACAATAAAAATTGAGGACCAAGTGTGCGGCATGCCCTGATTTATTTGTTGTTCTTGTTAAGCCATTTTTTTCAGACTTGTCTGACTCTCTATGAACCCATTTGGGGTTTTCTTGGCAAAGATACTAGAGAGGCTTGCCATTTCCTTTTCTTACTCAGTTTACAGATGAGGAACTGAGCCAAACAGGGTTAAGTGACTTGCCCAGGGTCACACAACTAGTAAGTGTCTGAGGCCATATTTGAACCCAGGAAGATGAGTCTTCCTGACTCCAGGCCCCACACTCTATCCACTGTACCACTTAGCTGACATTTTACTTGTTAGTGGACCCGAAATGATAGTTTCAGTCATTTTTTCCCATTCATTTTGTATTTTGTCAGTATCTATGAGTTCATCATGATAAAGAATCTTAAAGTAGTCCACTGACCAGTTGCAGAGAAACTAAGTTTGTTAAAAGCCCAGAAGACAATGACTTAAATGAGGAATAGTATAACTTTTTCATTCTTCATATGGTCCAGAAAATCAATAGAGATTATCTAGGACTCAGGAGAGGATACTGTTCAGATTGAGGAGAAGGCTGACCCTAGAGGCAGACACTTAGTTCTTAGCTTCTCAGTAGACTTTCCCTGAGCTTCTCTTTTAGAATCTGGGTTCCCCAGCTTGTCCCCCGACCTAACTTCTTTGGCACTTAAATGAGAAAATATTTTGGAGGCAGTTGGAGCTTCTCTGTTGCCAACATTTCTCTCATTTTTATGAATTCTACTTGAAATTTTGGGTTAAGTTTTCACCTTCCCCCCAAAAAAAAATAAAGAAAAAGAGAGAAAAGGTCATTGAGACATTTTTTTTAAATCAACAGAGAACAGAAAGCCAGAATGAATTCAGACAAGTAGGACAGCATTGACAGTTACATTTTGAACTTTTTATATACTCAGAAAAAGAAGCTATATATAATAGAGATTCAATTTTTCATGTACAATCCTCTCTTTGCATTCTATCATGCATGTATATATGTATATATATACACGTATTATATATATATATATATATATATATATATATATATATATATATATATGTGTGTGTGTGCTTGTTTTAATGTTTAGTAAAATCAATAAAACTTTACTCAATTGGCTGTCTCCATTTGACTTCTTGAGTGCCTCAAGGCCAACCTATTAGTTGCTATTCATCCAGCAGTTGAGCTAGCCTGTGGTTATCCATTTGTTATGGCTCTGTTGTTCCTTTGATTACACATCGTAGAACCAGTCTTTCCAAACACGGCAATTCTTTGGTTTTCCTTCCTGCTTGAGGATACTGAGAAATGGACTTTAAACTTCTTTTCACTCCCCCAAGGTACCACATTAACATCAGTCTTTGCAAGCATCCCCACACTGATCTCAGGATGTCAAGCTACTTATGAGATCACATTCAGGCTCCTCGAGACCTTCCACTAGCTTTGTCCACCTCTCAACCTCAGTTCTCTGCCACCAAAGTATTGTTTTAATAACATGTCCTAACAATGATTCAAATAAGTTCTTCCCCAGAGAACTGTTTACACTCTCCTAAGAAGGATCTTTTTTTCAAGTTCAGAAAAACTTTATTTTCAAAATCATAACACTAACTTCAAATTTTATAAGACTAACTTCAAACTTTTTAACTGAACTATTTTTAAACTTTTGAAACAATTTTAGCTTTCTTCTCACAAGAATGGAAAATCATAGAGGCTAACTTAAAAGGCACAAAATAAAAATTTGTTTTCAGTAGTCCTCTGGTTGTTAAGACAAAATAAACCCAATTCTTAATTTCTTTGAAAAGATAGTTTGGTGGGAAAAGCTCCTATTTCTTTTAATATCTGCTTCTGCCTCTTCTTTCAGATCAGCTTCCCCACAGCCACCAGCTGTTGGCACTCCATGGCTTGAACTGCTATATGAATCATGAGAGGCAGGATATCCTCTATCCATCAAAGGAGGAAGCCCTCTCTCGTCTGCCAGCACAATCATGACCACTTGAGTAGATGCCACTTCGGGCTACTTGAGTAACTTTCACAACTTTCACCATATCCATCTCTTGTACTGTTATAATCATCATAAAGACTACTTCCTCCATAAAGGGAAGAAACCCTCGAGCAAGTGGAACTCTACAGGAGTTACCGTAACTCTCATAAGAATCTCTGTAGGACCCTCCACTTGGATGATCTGAATAGTCTCTATCACGACCTCCACCATAGCCATCACCGTCACTATATCCTCTAGATGTATATTCATCACATGAGCTAGAATGGCCATAATTACAGTATACATAGTCCCTTAAAGATAGAGCATAATCTCTGGTATCCCGAGAATTTGCATAATCTTTTCTTGAATAACTTTCTTAAGTACTGTGACCACCATCTCTTGGTGACATATACACATCTCTGTGTGATAACATTGGTTCTCTTCGTGGAGGACCTCCATAGCTATCTCTTCTACATGGCACCGGCCCTCTTCCTCCTATTCCACTACTGCTATGAACCAGTCCAGAAGGTGCAGACCTTTTAGGTGGAGGTCCCCTACTTTGTGGAGGTGGACCCCTTTTAACTGGGAGTGGTCCCCTGGAAGAACCCATGTTGAAATTAAGAGAATATCCATTGCCATCCATGTGCCCTCTACAAGGTGGCCCTCTTGCTTCACCGTTCCCTCCTCTTTCACCTCTAAGACCTCTTGGAGGACCTCTGCTTCTTGGAGGGGGTAGTGGCCCTCGCCTGCCACCACTTTCAAATGTTGGTTTGGTGGCTTGTTCCACCTTAATTGATTTTCCATCTAAGGACTTTCCATTCATGTATCTTGCAGCATCTTTTGCATCATCTGGACTCTCAAAAGTAACAAAAGCATAGGCTCTGGATTTGTTAGTTTCCCAGTCTTTCAGCAACAAAACTTCAACTATCTGGCCATATTTTCTAAAAACTGATTCAAGACCTTTTTCAGTTGTTTTTGTACTGAGTGCTCCTATAAATAACTTCCCTGGGCAATCCACTTCCACCATTTAAAAAATAAATAAATAATCTTCTCTTTCTTTGACTCATACCAAGTACCTACAAAGAAGCCCACTATCACAACTGCATAACAGTTACCCTAAGATTCTTAACTTGGGTAGGAAATCCCTTGAATAGGTACTGGTATTAACCAAGGTGCTCACTATCTCTAGCTGCTTCTGATGTTATCCTTTCATACAACCATCTTGCAAGAAAATATTAAGCTGTTTTTCTATCTCTTCATCTTTGAGGGAGTGGGAATAGAAAAGTACATGGTAACCAATTTCCAAATATTCTTCCTAACCTGAATCTCTACAAGGATGCTAATATGTAGCATTGGTTCAATATATTTAACACAGTCCTATCACCACCACCACCACCAATAATAACAATAATAGCTAGCACTGACACAGTGCTTTAAGGTTTACAAAGTGCTTTACAAATGTTATCTCATTGGATCCTCACTAAAACCCTGTGAGCGAGGTTATATCCATTCTGCAGAAAAAGGAAACTGAGACACAGAGAGATAAAGGGACTCATCCAAGATAACATAGCCAGGTAAATATCTGAGATTTGATTTGGACTCATCTTCTTTACTCCAAGGCTAGCACTCTATCCACTACACTACATACCTACCATCTATCATTAAAACAAACCAATATGAACACATCCAACCTAACATCAATTGACTCCAGGAAAACTTGACATTAGATGGAACAAAGTTACAAGAGAAAACAGTTGCTTCAATAGCTACAATACTATATGGGGGATTCCTTTTAATGATTCCTACTGTTACAAAGGGAGTTGGTGAGAGTGTACTAAATATTAATTGTATGCAGTACAATAAAATGTAATAATTATATTGCAAAATCATGTAGGGCATGTGGACATTTTACATGGTATGTCCTGAATACACAAAATGATACAGAGGCTTAAAATGGGTGAATGAGGTAAGAATGACAAGCTTCACTTGCCTGTACTGGGATAAGAGCCAATTTTTACTCAATTCATTAAGGACTGACTGGGAATCTTCTTGAATTAATTCCTTCTCTTCTAGAACCATGCCAGAAGGCAACTCAAAGAAACAGAGCTTAAAGAACAAAGTGCCTCCTACTAAAGACATTGAGTGATCAGGGTCCCCATGTCAATGAAAGTACATATGAGATAAAACAGAAGTAAAACTATGTAGTAACTCAAACTTCAGTCAGCCATAGACTTAGAATATCACTTCCAGCAATGCATTCACCATATAAAATTGCACCATAAAAACAATGCTTTCATTTGGGTTCAATGGGGTTGACTATGCTGGGCTTTCCTCTGTATTTTTAATAATACTAACTATTTGCATAATTCCTTTCCTCTTTACAGCTTAATTAATCTTTTGACAACCATGGTGCCTTTGGACTCCATCAGAGTTACAGAAACTCCAACTGTGTATAATAGCTTGTCCCTTGGAAATTGGTCAGTCAACAAACATGCACTTATTATGAGCCAGGCACTATACTAAGTACTAAAGATATAAAGAAAACTTGAAATAAACAAAAGCAGTTCCTGCCTTGAAGAAACATACATTTTAATGGAAAAGACATGTAAATTACTAGGTACATGAAAGACAAATTAAATGGCAATCAACAATACAATGGCCAAAATTAAATCAGAACTTATCTAACCATTAGTCATTGCCTAGTCAAACTAAGACCTGGAAATTTAGAAAGGCAAGGTCACTCACTATATCTTGGACTGTGGCCATTTGTTTTGACTTACATCTTGTCAATGGACTTCAAAGACTCTGGAAGAGAGAGTAAGGTTGATGACTTTACTCTGATCTGCCCCATGACTTTGAGTTTTATTCAAAGTTTACTGCTATGACTAAATCCAATTCATGCACAAATCAAAACATCACTCTCATGATGCCATTGGTCCTCTTCAAGAATGAAAGAAGAACAAAATATATAGAGGGAAGGTAATCTAATATATATCTAATATATAGAGGGGAAAGGTAATCTAAAAGGGGAAAATTAGCATCTGGGGGAACAGGAAAGGGCTCCCTATAAAAACAGGGTTTTGTGCTAAGTATTGAAGGCAGCCATTGATAGCATGAGCTGGAGCTGAGGAACCAGAGCATTCTGGGCATGGGGGACAGCCAAGGATGTCAGAAGACAGCTCAGAAAAATAAAGGCTTAGAGAAGAGGTGGAATGACATGTTTAAAAAATTCTGAACAAGCCATTGTAGCTGGGTTGTAGAACAGGGAGAAAGGGCAAGAATGGAAGTGGGAAAGAAAGAGATGTTGTGAAGGTAGAAATGACAAGATTTGACATTATATTGTACTCATGGAGTGAATGAAAATGAGAGTTGAGGATTAAAGAGCCTGGATTATGACGATTGTGGCACTTTCTATAGTGACAAAAAACTTTGTAAGGAAGAAAACTTGGGGTTAGAGGGAATACAGAAAGATCTGTTTGGGACATGGTGAAATTGAGGTGCCTATGATACATTCACATCAAATATCTATGAAGAGTTTGAAGGCACCTGGCTGTAGCTCAGGAGACTAAGGCTGGATATATTCAGTAGGAAATCATCAATGCAGAACCTATGAGGGCTGATAAGATCACCAAGTGAGATGGTGTAGAGGGAAGAGAACAGGGCCCATGACAGAGTCGTGGGGATGCCTACAGTTAATTGGCATGATATGTATGAAGAACAGTAAAGGAGACTTACCAGGAGTAGTTGGACAGATAGCAAAAGAACCAGGAGACAGCAGTGTCACTAAAAAAACTAAAGAGAGAATATCGAGGAAAAGATGAACAATAGTGTCAGATTCTGCAGACAGCTCAGAAAGTATCAGCACTGAGAGGGAAAAGTGCATTAGATTTGACAATTAAGAGATCACTGGTACCTTTTTTTAGTATTTTTTCCAATTACACATAAAAATAATTTTTAACATTTATTTTTTAAAATTCTGAGTTCCAAATTCTCCCGCTCTCTCTCACCTTTTCCGAGGAACTTTCCTAATATGGCAAGCAATTAGATGTAGGTTATACATGTGCAATCATGAAAAATATATTTCCATATTAGTCATATTGTAAAAGAAAGCAAAACCCAAAAAATTGAAAAAATTAATTTAAAAATTGCATGCTTCAATCCGCATTCAGACTCCATTATTCTTTCTCTGCAGGTAGATGATAGCATTTTTCATCATAAGTCCTTCAGAATTATCTTAGATCTTAGTATTGTTGAGAATAGCTAAGTCTTTCCTAGTTAATCATCATACTGTATTGCGGTTACCACGTATAATTTTCTCCTAGTTCTGCTCACTTCACTTTGCATCAATTCACCTATGTCTTTCCAGGTTTTTCTAAAACGTCTTGCTCATCATTTCTTACAGCACAATAGTATCTCATCACAATCATGTACTACAATTTGTTCAGCCATTCCTCAATTGATGGGGCATCCCACCAATTTGCAATTATTTGCCAGTACAAAAAGAGCTGCTATAAATATTTTTTTGTATATATAGGACCTTTTCTTAAAAAAAAAAAAAAACTCTTGGGCAGCTAGGTGGCACAGTAGATAGAGCACTGGCCCTGAAGTCTGGACAACCTGAATTCAAATCCAGCCTCAGACACATAACACTAGCTGTGTGACCCTGGGCAAGTCACTTAACCCCAATTGCCTAAAAATAATATAAAAAAGTTTTAAATCTCTTTGGTTTATCAGTCCAGTAGTTGTATTGCTGGGTCAAAGGGTAAGCAAAATTTTATAGCTCTGTGGGCACAATTTCAAATTACTTTCCAAAAAGGTTGGATCAGTTCACAACTCCACCAACAGTGCATCAATATCCTAATTTCCCCACAAGCCCTCCAGCATTTGTCATTTTCTTTTTTTTTTTATCATATTAACCATATTAACAACTGAAAGGTGTGTGGCACCTCAGAGCTATTTTAATTTTCATTTCCCTAATCATTATTGATTTAGAGCATTTTTTCATAGTTTTGATTTCTTTATCTGAAAACTGCCTGTTTATAGCCTTTGACCATTAATCAACTGGGGAATCACTTGTATTCTTATACATTTGATTCATTTCTCTACGTATTTGAGAAATTATGCCTTTATCAGAGCAACTTGCTACAAAAATTTTCCCCAGTTTTCTGCTTTCCTTCTAATCTTAGCTATATTGGCTTTGTTTGTGCAAAACTTTTTTAATTTTATGTTATCAAAATTATATATTTTATATCCTATAATGTTCTCTATCTCTTGCTTGGTCATAAATTCTTCCTTTTTGCATGAAGCTGACAGATAAAAATATTCCATGCTCCCCTAATTTGCTTGTAGTGACACCTTTTATGTTTAAATCATGTATCCATTCCGACCGTATCTTGGTATATAGTATAAGATGTTGGTCTATATCCAGTTTCTGCTAAATTACTTTCCAGGTTTCCCAGCAATTTTCAGTCAAATAGCGAGTTCTTGTCCCAAAAGCTTGAGTCTTTGAGTTTATCAAATACTAGATTACTATGGTCAGTTACTACTGTATATCGTGTATCCAGTCTATTTCACTGATCCACCACTCTCTCTCTTAGCAAGTACCAGATTTTTGATGATTAGCAGTCTGACATCTAGTACAGCTAGGCTACCTTCCTTCACATTTTCCACATTAATTCTCTTGATATAGTTGACCCTTTTCTTCTTCCATATGAATTTTATTATTTTTTTTCTAGCTCTACACAATAATTTTGGTAGCTTGATTGTTATGCCACTGAATAAGTAAAATAATTTAGATAGAATTGTCATTTTTATTATATTGACTCAGCCTTCCCATGAACAATTAATATTTTTCCAACTGTTCACATCTGACTTCATTAATATGAAAAGCTTTTTTGTAATTGTGTTCATATAGTTTCTGGGTTTGTCTTGGCAAGTAGACTCCAAAGTATTTTGTGTTGTCTACAGTTATTTTAAATGGAATTTCTCTTTTAATCTCTTGTTCTGGGCTTGTTGGCAATACATAGACTATCCTGCAACTTTGCTAGAAGGCAGGTATACAACACAGTAAATAGAGAGCCAGGCCTGGAGTCAGGAAGTCATCTTCCTGAGTTCAAATTCAGCCTCCAACACTTACTAGCTCTGTGACTGGGCAAGTCACTCCACCCTGTTTGCCTCAGATTTCTTATCTGTAAAATGAGATGGAGAAGGAAATGGCAAACCACTCCCATATCTTTGCCAAGAAAACCCCAAATAAAGTCATGAAGAGTTGTACATGACTGAAAAATTACTGAACAACAACAAAACTTTTCTATAGTTGTTAATTATTTCAACTAGCTTTGCAGTAGATTCTCTAGGATTTTCTAAGTATGCCATTATATCATCTGCAACACTGGTAACTTTTCAGAGGACAATTTCAGTTGTATAATGAGATTGGAAGCCAGATTGCAGAGGATTTAAAAATGAGAGGAAAGACACTTTAGGCATTGAGTATAGATGACTTTATCGAGTTTAGCCACAAAGAAGAGGAGAGATGGAGGATGACAGCTGGCAGGCATGCTAGGATCAATCGAGTGTTTGTTGTTTTAAAAATGGGAGACTTGGGCATGCAGGAATGGGGCCATTAATTAGGAACATATACAAAATAGAGAGTATAAGGAAAAGTAGGAAAGGAATGGGATCAAGAGGGGTTGGCCTTGGCAAAGAGAAAGGACACCTTTTCATTTGAGAGAAGGGCAAAGGAAGAGATGATGGGGAAGGATTTTTGAACCATGCCAAGATAAGGAAGAGGCAAGAGGGGAACCAAACACCTCAACTGTTCAAGTAAAGAATGAATTCCAATCTTCCACCAAGAGGGTGGGGAAGAAGATGCCATAGAAGAGAGAGCAATTTTCACTTAGCCACTGTGGACAATGGGAAAATGAAATTATTAGGTAGGAATAGAATGCTTTCCTTTCTACAATGGTTTTAAATAACAAATTTTTAGTGGACCTAGCCATCATAATTTCACATAAAGGAGCAACATGTGTGGTTAATGAGTGATAAAATAAAAACCAAGAAAAAAACACATAAGAGACTTCCAGGAATCTGAAAATAATATTATTTTGACCATGACCATACTAAAAGCAAAACTCTCTTCAGTCTAAGAAAACTGAAATTCATGTCCTATCATTTATTCATGTTTGGAAAAATAAAACATAGTCAAATGTGTGAAGAAGATGTTGGTCACAGGCTTAATTAAAAAAATTCTAAAAAAACCCATCAAATTTTCAAGGCTCATTTTCCCATTCTCACGTTGAGTTAAGATTGCTTTGGAGTCACATCCTTCAGTAAGAAACAACTACTCTGTTAGACTAGCTCTCCTCATCTCTGGCCTTCTGACTTATTTATGTACTTTTCATTTCACTCTCTGCTCCATGATTTCAGGCTTAATTCACTCAGCTAAATGCACTATCCTTGTCCCTATGTTTTGTTTCTATTCTTTTTTATATAAGAAATGGTCCAATTCTCAGTGCCTTTATTTAGTATTTTTTTAAGAAAATATAAGATAGTCGCAAAAATTATGTAGTTCCAGAAATAAACAGACTTTACAGAATGGCTGAAATGTCAAACAGTTGAAATACAGCCATTTCCTACAGAGGAAAAAAATGAAAATATTCAGTGTTCTGTTAAATAACCTGTCAGATTTCTTCCTATGAACTCAAATTATTTACTAATATTGAATTTTTTAAAATACATTTGTCCAAGAAAACTATAAATACCAAATTCAATTTCCTTCCCATCATCAAGGCATTTAATGAATCTATGAAGTGGAGGCAAATTGTATTACTTAGGGCTCTGCTGAATAACAGAAGATGACCATAAAATATTGCCTCATGTAAACTCTCCTCCAGCACCCTCGAAGCAAATTGTTTTGAGTACAAAGATTGTTGTTCTCTTTATTGTATCTGAGAAAGAACTGCCACTATAGGGCAAGGATGATTAATGGTGTGACATAATTGGTTCCAGTCATATATAAAGATATATTTTGTGCCTAATGCTCTCTTATAATTTAATATAGATGATGCTGAGTCTACCATTCTGATATTATCATTCTATTCAATCATGCATTCATAATTTTGTCAGAATTGGTGTCTCCTTAGGTATGTAGGGGTAATGGAAGAGAGGGAATCTAAAAGAAGCCTCCAGGACTTAGTCATTTAACCCGTTCCTCTTGCTGCCATATCTCCTTATCATAGGATTTCTGAGATCTTCCTAGACATTTCCTCTCTAGAGAAGTCATCAAGGGACCACAGCGCCATGCTTTATGACCTGTTCTTTTAGATAACATAGGTCAGTGCTAGGGAAAGAAGAGAAATGAAGACAGTCATCATATGTACCAACTGCAGGATGTCATCCTCATTTTCCCATCCTCTAGAAGCCATAAAACAAAAACTTCATCCTTTGCCAAGAGGCCTTGTGTTATGAAAAGTTTTTTCCCATTTTGCTGCTGGTACTATTCTCACCTTTGTTCAAGAAGTAGTGATGCTATGTAGTTGACGTGGTACTGCTTATTTGCCCTTCTGACTTCAGATTTATGACCAAAAGATACCCAATAAAGGAATTCTACTGTGCTAAATTAATTCCTCAGTTAACTTCCCCACCCCTGAGAAACTAAACACAGAAATTAAATACTGGTGTCCTGAGACATATCCATAGATACATCCACTCTATTGTGTCTCTTTAGGAAATCTGTAGAAAGAAGCAATGTGAGCTAATAGGGAAGGAGACGTTTTTGGACCTCCTTCTCTGACAGCACACATGGAGAGCTCCATCTGCTTCCCTTTCAATTCCCATTTCCAATTTTGAACCACACTTCAGAAAACAGGCTGTACCATGAACACTTGCTATGGCCACAAATCCCACATTAACTCCATGGTGTGGCAACCTCATCAACAGTTGCATATCTGAATCCAAGTAGCCAACAGATCTCACCACTATGGAAGACTGCCCAAAGTGCCTGGTCAAGTGCCCTTCTTAATGATCTGATCACACTTACTTGGGCAATCAGTCCTTAAGAACAAGAGCAAGATACATCCTCATCCAAAGCTGATAAAGCTCACAGAATCATGCTAAAATGATGTCATTCTAATGCTGAACAGGGAAATGCTAACCAGAAAGTATTAGTTTCACTTCATAAGTCTGAATGGAGTAGTTCCATCAGTATGCTTAGTTTCACAAAAGCTGTGATCTCCATTACCTAGCAGAACCCCAAATCAAATATACCATGAAACATGTCTGAGCTCAAATTGTCACATACATCAAAACTCATGGGTTATTTTAAGGTAGGAGTCATCCTCACCAATTGGACAGGTCAATCGGATTTTTCAAATTGAACAAGACAATTTTCGTGCCGATGCCAAGGCCACCAACCCAGAAACAGATGCAGAGCAGAGTTTTCAAGCAAAGCTTCTTTCTTAATTCTGCCTGGGATTCATTTGCAAATGTGGCCACTCTTGTTAATTTAATTACAAGTTCATCCCTGGCAGATGATAATTTGACATCCTCTCCATTTTCCTGGAAATTGCAGGAAACCATTACTGTCTGGAGAGGATTGTTTCTCAAGGCAGACAGCTGTTAAATAAGCAGCAAATGACCTGCATGGTGGTCAATTGTAGCTTCTATTTCTGACATCATTTTTACCCTAGAGGCTCTTTCCATACACATGCTCACAGGATGTCATGAACCTTATTAAATAAAACCAGGAGAAATGGAAGCTAATTAATTTACAGGAAAAAGGTGAGAGAGGTGAGTCTCTCAAAACTGATCTGAAACACCCGTAGGCATTTGCTCTTCCAACAACATTAGAAAACTAAGCTGATTAATTCACAGTCCCAAATACTTTAAATTCTGCCTGTTTGATGAGGTTAGGCTGGGGAGAAGTTAGAAACTGTAGGACAAGAACAAAACTATATTGTAATACTGACATGTCGAGCTAGGAAAAACATGAGATGCACTGTAAATATCAAGATACTAGCTTTTATTTCCAGTAAACTGTCACTGCAATAACTGTAAGAATATTAAGACTCTGAAATATTTCCACTAATGTACAAGGGGCCACAGGCAATGCATTCTAATATTTTGAAATGAAGAGACTGTTGGTGTTAGAATTCTGCTTGCAAAGGAAATATGAGTGGTTCGGAAACATAAAACCCTCTAGACAAAAGGGCTCTCCAAGAATAACCAATCAAGCTCCTCCTCAGATCATTAAAACTGTTTACAATATCCTGGAGAAATGGTCATCCAGACCACTAAGAACTGCACGTGTAAAATAATTCACACTTTTATAGTGAACTCTGGTTTATAAAGTTCTTTTGTCATAATCATGTGGGAGATGGAATAGATATAGATATAGATATAGATATAGATATAGATATAGATATAGATATAGATATAATATAGATATAGATATGTGTATGTGTGTATGTATGTGTGTGTATATATATGTATATGTATATGTATACGTATATGTATATGTATACGTATATGTATATGTATACGTATACATATACATATACATATATGTATATTATATGTATATGTATGTAATGTGTGTATATGATATGTATATGTATATGTATATGTATATGTATATGATATATGTATATGTATATGTATATATATGTATATATAGTATATATATGTATATATATAAAATCATCCTCTTTTTACAGATAAAGAAACTGAGGTTCAATCAATTTAGTGATTTTTCCAAGTATGAACCTTGGGAAAGTCACTTAACCTCTCTTTACCTCAGTTTCCCTCATCTGTACCATGAGGCAGTTAGACTTTATGTTTTCACATTACCATTCCTTGAAAACAGGGACTGAGTTTGTTTTGGTTGCCTTTGCCTTTTTTTGTATCCCCAACATAATTTCCAAGGCACTTCCCAGCTTTTACATTCTAATGTATTGTATCCCCAACACTTACCCCTGGAACACAGTAGTCACTTAACAAATTCTTGTCGACTCTCTGTTCTAAGGTCTTTTGCAGTAATAAATCTATGATCTTAAGAGTCAGAGACAGAAATTGAACCCAGGTCTCTTGTTTTTTTTATAGCCCCAGCTGTCACTAAATGGTGTCCAACAAGTCACTCAACGTCCCTCAGTCTCAACATCTTTTTAATTGAAGGGGTTTGACTATATAATTTCCAAGACACTTCCCAGCTTTTACATTCTATGACTCTCTAGATACATCCACATAAATAGGAAAAAGACAAAAACCACCAAAAAAAAGCCTGTGTTTCTATCTTCTCCAAAGGGCAGGTTATAGGAAACTTTCTGGAAAGCATTTATCCTTTTAATCACAAGCAAGGAGACATTAAACAGAAAATGGAGAACAGGTTTACACTAACTCTAGTAGGGGAAATGGTGAGCAAATGAACATGATGCCACAACTTTGAGTCACAATTCTAGGGGTAGGTTGTTTTTCCTAGCATGAAGTTGAAAACACCCAGGCTCTAAGTTCAGCTTAGCTATTAACTAGTATAACTTTGGGTCAATCCCTTAAATTTTCTATGACTCACTTTCCCTATTCCCAGGGGAAGGGGAAGAGTGTATCATAATACCTACCCTACTCTCAATTCACAGAACAGTTAGGAGGATAAAATAAGACTGCATATCACAGTAAGTTCTTTCATCCATCTGCCATCATTGTGGTTCTGGGTACATAATGGAAACCAGGAACCATGGAACATCAGAGTTGGAAGGAACTAGAGGCAGAGTGCTATAGTATAGGGCACTTGAATTGAATTGAATGCCTAGGTTCAAACAGTGTCTCATAGTCCTGTGACACCAAAGTCATCTAACCTATCTGTGCCTCAGTTCTCTCATCTGTAAAATGAAAGAGGTTAGCCTTGATGGCCCCAAAGTTCCCTTCTAGTGCTAGTTCTATGATTTATGACCATATGGCTGTCTATTTCAACCAGTTTCCACATAGAAATCCTCTTTTAAACATTCATAAGTAGTCAATCAGCCTTTCCTTGAAGACCTCTAGTAGGAGAAACCTATACCATGGTAGTCCATTCTAATTTTGGATAGCTCTGAAAGTTCAGAAGTCAAAATTCTTCTACCTCTTCTACCTATTTCTATTAGTTCTTCCCTCTGGGTCCAAGCAGACCAAATTTAATCTCCCAGTGTATAGTGTTTCAGACTTAGAGTTAGGAAGGCCTGGATTCAAATCCCACCTCAAGCACTTACCAGATATTTGGCCCTAAGGAAGTCATTGAACCTCTCTCAGAGTCAGTTTCCTCTTCTGTGAAATAGGGGTAATAATAGGACCTATCTCATAAAGTTGTTGTGAAGGGCAAAAGAGATACTGCAAAGCTTAAGGCATCATATAAATGCTATTATTGTTATAATTCCACAGGATGGCCCTTCAAAGAATGGCAGACAGATCATCCTTATTTTCCCTGTACCTCCAGCCTTCTTTCATTCAGAATATACATTTCCATGTCCTTCAACTGAACCTTGTATGACGTACTTTGTTTTCATATCCATCCTGGTCATTAAATATATTTTGACTTGATTCAAATTACTATATAAACTCTCTGAGAATTACCGACATTACAAAAAAAAAAAAACCAAACACTTAACAGACCTCACCTCAACATTTATTTTTCCTTGAGCAATTCAGAAGCTAATTCAAGGACTCATTTGAACAATTCACTAATCTTCAGGGTCATCATCATAGCCCTACAGGAACACAAAATGCAAAATTACATATTTGTAGGTAAAGAAATGTTTGATAAACTTTCATTTTAAAAACACAAAGCACTTTGCAAACATAAATGTATTTTCAATAGCCTCAATTAAATGCCTAGTTTCCCTCCAGAGTCATGAGTTCTGATAGCCTCTCCTCACAGAGGATCATAGATTTAGAGGTAGAAATCACCAAGTCGGACCCTTGTATTTCGCAACTGAGAAACTAATACCCAGAGAAATGAAACGACTTGCCTAAGGTCACACAGGTAGCAGGAAGGAAAGCCAGGGTTTGTAACGAAGTCATATGAGTCCAAATCCAGACATAGAAGGGGATAGAAACTCTGTCAGGAAGTTGTCTACATTTGATTAAATTAATCTGTCAACCAATTTCCCAGGACTTTCTTCAGGAACCCTGGGAGCCAATGTCTTCTTCAAAGGCGAGCCAGTATCATTCCATCTGGATACAACCCACACAAAGAAGCACTAGAAATTGTTTCTGTTCAGTCATTTCAATTGTGTCTGACTCTTTGTGACCCCTTTTGGGTTTATTTGTTTGTTTGTTTGTTTGCTTTGGGCAAATATACTGGATTGGTTTGCCATTTCCTTCCCCAACTCATTTTACAGAGGAGGAAGTGGAAGCAAACGTAAGTTAAGTGACTTGCCCAGGGTCACACAGTTCATGTCTGAGACTGGATTTGAACTTAGATCTGACTCCAGGCCCAGGGCTGTATCCACTATGCCACCTAGCTGCTTCATTTAGTATCATAGGGTCATCAATTGAGAGCTAGAAGAGACTCCAGAAGCCATCTCATCCAGCCCCTGCAAGTCTTTCAATGCTTCTCAGCTCTGCTCTTGATTCTCCAGACTTCTCCACCATTTCCCAGCAGTCTTCTCGCCCTGGAAGATCTCTCTGTATCTGCAGCCCCCTCCTTCTTGAACCTTCATTTTTAAGAAGTGCAGAGGCCAGCCATGATCCCTTCACTTCTCTCCAGGCTCTGCTCCTGACTCCCTAGATGTCTCTCCCATCCCACCCCCAATTTTCAACACTGCTTCCTGTGTTGTCTTCACCCGTTAGAATGTAAGCTCTTTGAGGGCAAGGTCTATCTTTTTGCTTGTATCTGTATCCCCAGTGCTTAGCACAGTACTTGGCACATGACACTTAATAAATAATTGTTTGCTGATTCCTGATTCTCTATATTTTCTGTTCCCCCACATAATTTTCACCCACTTTAGTGTATCATTTTCACCCATTCTGCTTAGAATGTAACCTCCTTGAGGGCAGGTCTTCTGTTTCTTTGCTTTTATTCATATTCCTAGAAATTAACAGAGTTGTTGGCATGCAATAAGTGCTTAACAAATGCTCACATTATCTCACAGATGAGATAACTGAGCCTGAAGAGGTTGTGACTTGCTCAAGATCGCACATATAGTAAGTAGCAAACCCAGAACCACTGAGTCCAAGACCAGTCGGTACTGGCTTGGTGGCATAATGGTTAGGGCACTAGATCTGGAGTCAGGAAGACTGGAACCTCAGACACTTAGTAGCTGTATGACCATGGGTAAGTCACTTAAACTCTACTTCTGTTTTCTCAACTGTAAAATGGGAATTATAATAGCACCTACCTCACAGGGTAGCTGTGAGGATCAAATGAGATCATATTTGTGAAGTGCATGGCATACAGTAGGTGCTTAGTAATTTTTGTTCCACAGCAGAAGTCATTAATCTTAGCTATGTCATGGACCCCTTTGGCAATCTGGTGAAGCCTATGAACCCTTTCTCAGAAGAATGTTTTTAAATGTATCAAATACAGAGGATTATAAAGGAAACCAATTATATCAAAACACTTATCAAAATGTTTAAAAAGCAAAACTAAGCATAAGTTTGTGGATCCAAGTTTAAGAAACCCTACTCTAGAGGGGAAAAAAAAACTGAAAAACTTAAGCATCTCATCAAAAAATCTTCAGTAGCTCTCTATTGCTTTATACTTTATACACCATAGCTTTGAAATTTCAAGCCTTCCACAATCTGGCTCCTACTTAACTTTGCAGCCTCACTTCATATCATTCCTTTTTTATACACTGTATTCCAGTCAAAATGAATTTCCCCTTGTTCTTCAAATCCAAAATGACATTTCCCACCTCTGCACCCACACAACCCACCCACTTTCCTGGAGATTGCTCATCTCCCATCAAAATCCTTTTTGCTTACAGCTCAGCTCCAGTATCACCTCCTTCAAGTATTTTTCAATGATCCACCCCTCCCCCTCTCCATAAACACACTTGAAAGTATTCTTTCCCACATCAAATAGTCCAAGGATCTCTATCTTGACGTCATCACTCTCTTAATATATCATAATTTTTTTAAGTTGTCTATAAAATCCAATGTCCTCACTCATCACTAGAGCCCCTTGGCATCCTGAGTTTGATATGAAATATTTGGAGGTAATTATAATTACGTAGATTATAGCTCAAACCTCCATTACATGGCACCTTCTTTTCACAAGCCACAAATCAAATAGTAAAATATTTAAAATGAGGCATAATTAGTAATTGAAATAATCCTCAACACCTCTATAAATGGGTACAAACCCATACAGGATTCTGAGGAATTATACTCTAATCTTCTCTTAATTCCATTAATCCTTTAGTATGTCAAAGGGAGGGGACACTGTTTGCTTCAGAACTCATTCTGGATGCAGAAACTCTCTGGCAAGGTGGTAAGATAGCACCATGCAACATTTCTGATTTCATTCTCATTAAAAACAAATAAACAAAAAAAATCCTAGTTTCTTCAACCACAGAGATCACTTCTGCCTCTCAGCTTATTTTAGGTAGCCAGAAACAAAGTGAGTCTTCCTTTGGTATGCACCAAGCACTGCCAGCTCCCTGCAGGCTGACTTGAACTTCTAGGTTCATTTCCTCTCAAAGCATCCATTCATTTGTCTCAAGCACATGTTTAGACTATTGGGAACCTGGACATTATTACCATTTGAGACTATCCTACATAGTGCCTTTCCATTTTTTCCTGTGATAAAACATTCCTTCACCCATACAATGTGTTTCATGGTATTTCAAATCTGGGAAATTGACATCCTGGGAAATTCTTCTAATGATAGCTTCCTTGTCTCAGACATTATGATTACCAAAGTCAGACAGGAGATGTAGTCTGATCTTTTCTCTGTTAGACTGTATCCCCAGCACATAGCATAGTAATAAAAGCTTATTGAATGAATATTGTATAAATGAAAGGTAGCCTCAAGCTACTTCCACATAACTAGAGCCACAATGACTATAATAACACTAAGACTTAATGGTAAGGCAAGACTGTGAAGACTCTAATACTTCTCTAATGAAGGATCTGTGGTTTCCTTAGTATAAGCACTCCCTCCACTAATTCAGAACACAACAAATCTTAGTTTTTACACATGGTTTTTTGTGAATTACCATGGTTTTAAAACAGTTAATCACCTAATGACCAGTGCAGTAATTAATATTTTCCAATTTATCTAGTCTAGGCCTCAGACAACAGCTTTCTACCATGGTGGTAACTAAACCCTTACCGGCTTGATGTGACTTTCCACAAACAACGCTCCAAGGGTTTAGTCTTCAAGAACACCAGAGCCAAGTTCATACCAACTGGAGACAGAGCAGGGGGCAAATGGAAAGAGACCACAGGTGCATTCTAATTAAAACAATTCATCAATTCAAGTCTCCAGAGCCTAAAGTCAACAGACAACTTGCTATGTTTTCTAGGAAAAAAAGTCTTTGTAAATTTTACTTTTACTTTACCCAAGTTTATCCTTCGCTTGCTTTGGTGTCATTATTAGTATATATTTAAAGGTGCTAATAATGACACCAAACCCACTGAGGGACATTTTAAGTTGTCAAAAATTTGTTGTTGCCTTGATATTTTCCAATGCTTCATGAAGACCTGATTTTCCAAGATTTCTAGAGATATTCAACAGTATGAAGATCTATGTTACTTGGATGCCTCTGGTACAAGTGAACAGAGATAAATATAAAACCAATTTTGTCTTCTTAGGCTGATGTATCAGTGATACTGGTTTTTGTATGACCTGAAATGAAATACATATACTCCAACTACAAGGCAAAAGCTTCAAATCTTCCTGGATCTACTGAATTTCAACTATATTTTTCTTCCAACAAAAGGCTGAGTTCTTTCATCAATTAATGGAATAATATATCCCCTGACACTGGGCTCACCAGCACAAGGACAATTTCCAGAAGGACAAGCATTTATTGACTTCCAAGTCTATATTGTCATATTATAATATCAAATAAGCATTGTTTGTTATTCCCATTATTTTATATTTGAATATGAGAGCTATGTTTAGTCAAAAATGTCATGTGGCACAAAGTGATCAGCTATTTGCTTATTATTCAAGAATAAATTCACTTACCAAATGAAACTATGCACAAATTAGTAAAGAAGCTCTTGCAATTATAATGAGTTCCACAGTTTAAAACCAACTCTACAGCAATTTTTTTTTTCAAATTTATATGGATGAGAAGACTTCATCTAGTAGGGTTATCTTCTAAGCATAAGCCTACCCTTATTACCTATTTAGTCCTGGCATCTTCTGTTCAATGCTTATGACTACATGCTTGAAGAGCAGCCTAAGTTTTTGGTGCCTTGAATTTATATCCATGTCTGGTTCTAGACCTCATGAAAAACAAACATTCTTACTGGTGTGCAGATCCATGGGACAAGCTATAATGCTGAGATGGTTTCATCTTGTGGCAACAACATCACTTGGCTGACTCAAAAGTCTGGCCTTGATCAGATAAAACTGGATTGAGCTGATATAGTTTGTTTTCTGTAAGGTGAGTGCTAGATTTTGTTCCATATGTGTTTCATTGCTATGTTTTGTTGCAGCTTAAGAATGGATATTATTCTAAGGAAATTTGCAAAAGTTGTCATTCTTTTTTAAATTTAATATTTTATTTTTCCCAATTACATGAAAAAACAATTTTGAACATTCAGGTTGTTTTTAATGTTAAGTTCCAAGTCCTTTCTCTCCCTGTCTCGTCTTCCCACTCTTTGAGAAGGCAAGCAATTTGCTGTAGGTTATACATGTGCAGTTATGCAAAACATAATTCCATATTATTCATGTTGTGAAATAAAACACAAACCAAAATAAAACAAGAAAAATAGCTTCCATTTTTTAAGCTTCTATCTGCTTTCTTATTCCATTAGTTCTTTCGCTGGAGTTGAATAGAATTTTTCATCATAATGCCTTGGAATTGTCTTGGATCATTCTTTTGCTGAGTATAACTAAATCCATTCACATCTGATCATCTTACAATATTGCTGCTACTGTGCACAATATTCTCCTGGTTCTATTCATTTCACTTTGCATCAGTTCATACAAGCCTTTCCAGGTTTTTCTGAGAGCATCCTGCTCATCATTTCTTATGGCACAAAGTTATTCCATTACACTCATATGCTACAATTTGTTCAATAATTCCCTAATTTTCACATCAATTTCCAATTCTTTGCCATCACATATGGGTCCCTTTTCCTTTAGGGATTTTTTTTTATCTCTTTGGGATACAGATATAGCAGTGGTATTGCTGGATCAAAGAGTATGCACAGTTTTATAGCCCTTTGGACATAGATAGCTTCAAATTGCTCTCCAGAATGGTTGAATCAGTTCACAACTCCACCAACAATGGATTAGTGTCTCAATTTTTCCACATGTCCTCCAACATTTTTTAACATAGCAGTTTTTACTTTGTTGTCTTCTTCTGAGTTTGTTTTGTTCTTCCCTGTCACCACAGTGACTGTCTATGGTCAGGTTCTTTTTTTGTTGTTTGCTCATTCTTAACTTTTAACTTTACGTTAAAGTTGGACTCTGCTCCAGGAATGACAGGGGCACCGTTTGAAGCTTCAGGTTTTTTGTGCAACAGTTTTCAGAGATAGTTCTGGGGGTTTGTAAGTTTTCAGTTCTTCCAAGGTGGTTTGATGTAAGGAGAGGTGTATTTACTACTCTCCTGGCCCTGTGCTCTGGTCTACGAGCAGCCACAAGCACTCTTTTCTGCCCTGAAACTATGACCAAGGTCCCCTCTCCCCTGGGGCTGAAAGCTCTGTTGCTAGTAGCATTCCTACTCACCCTGGGCTGCAACCCAGCTCCTCATATAGGAAATGCACCAGAGTCCTGCATCAAGCATCATTCCTTCTGACCAGTTGTCTGACCACATTACCATCTATGTTCTGAGAGCTCTGGAAGCTGTTGCTGCCAATTCAACTACTCCAAAGCCTGATGCTGGCTTGCCAAGGAGCAGACTACACTGGACTGTGCTTCACTCTCAGCCCTACTTGACAGACTTTCCTGCCAACATTTTAGGTTGTCTTGGACTGGAAAATTATTTCACCACATTCTTTTATGTTTCACTGCTTTAAAGTTCATTCTGAGGCATTATTTTAAACTTGTTTGGAAGAGAATTTGGGAGAGTTCAGGCAAGTCCCTGCCTTTTCTCCACCATCTTGGCTCTATCCTAAAAATTGTCATTCTTAAAGAAGACACTTTAATAACAGAGATATTACGGGAAAGATTATCCTGCCCTCTGAGGCATCTCATTCCACTTTAAGACGCTTAATTAAATGAATCAGTGAATAACATTTACTAAGTGATTTATATGTACCAACCATGATTGGGAAGGAAGCAACATGGTCTTCACATTTACTGAAAACAAGGCAGAGTCATATGATTTTAAAGTAGTAAGAGACTTCAGAGGTCTAGTCCAATATCTTTGTTTTATAGATGAGGATGAAGCCCAGAAAGACTAAGTGACTTCACCAAAGCCAACTAGCTAAGAGAGCCTGAATTGTTAGAGTAATGCAAGCCAATTGTTTTTAAATGCTTACTATACACAAGGCATAGTTCTTGTCCAATGTAACTTACATTATATTTTAAGGATATGATATGTACATAAATAAGTATACTACAAAAATAGAGCACGCTGAGAACAAAGGAGAGATGCAGGCAAAATTCCCTAGGAAGTTTGGAGGAAAAAAAAATAACAAATTCAATCATGAGAATTAGGGAAATTTTCATGAAGGAAATATCATCTAAACTGAGCCCAGAAATTAGGAATTCCAGGCACTGTGAATAGTCTGTTACAGTATATGGAGGTGGGAAATAGTATTTTATTACAATGGCTAGCCAGAGGCTTACAACCTGAACCTATTTCTTTCTTCTCCTTTTCCTTACAGTTTGCCCAAACTGAGCACAAGGAGTTTCACCACTTAGTAGGAAAGGAAGTATTGTCCCATTCGCATAGTTATTCATTTGTTTCCCACTCCAGCTTCTTCAGAAGCAATTCTGTTTTTGATTCAGGTCTAAGAAAGAGAATATCAATGTTTTGGGGGGTGGGGAAGGCAGTGAAAATTGAATAAGAGTAGAAATACTGTTACTAAGAGTTGAAACACCAGTACCAAGAGTAGAAAGATGAGTCATATATTGTAGAGATAGTTTTATTCCCACATAGAAACAATAATACTAAGAAATAAAAAAATCATTGAATGATTAAACCAGAAGAGAAGAATTTATCAGTACATATAAAAGCAATTGAAAGGCCTTGTTAGGATGTTTTTGATCAATTTATAATGGCTGTTAAGAGAGTTGTTCTGACAAATGTTTAACAAACAGCTCTTCAGGGGAAAAAATGTACTCATGACACACTTCTCCGTTTTAATTTACATTATTAACTTTTTCTCTATCATACTGTTAAATGCAGGAAGTTAATAAACAATAAATCAAGCCCTGATATTATAGCATTTGTCGATTTCTAAGGTATAAATGCTTACCCTGAAAATCTGGCTCTCAAGTCAATAGACGCTGGACCTAACAAGCTCCATTCCAACTCAGCCATCAATTCAAATATTCTTTTTTTTTTTTGTCACAACCACAAAGTGTAAATCCCTGAGTCATCACTGCCAACAGGAAGGAATCAGAGGTTATCTGCCATTTGGACCTATTCTAAAGTAGTGGAGCACTGAGGAGTGAGTGGGTTGGATTATTCAACTTCACTATCTCCATTGACACAGAATCCACTGTTGTCTCCTGAGGCAGCCCATTCCACTTCTGAGAGCTCTGATTATTAATTAGTTTTCCAAACCTAAATTTCCCTCTTTGTAGCTGCTGCCCAATGCTCCTGGTTCTGTCTCCTAAGAGTAAACAGAACAGGATAATCCCTCTTTTACTTGACCACTCTTCAAAATATTTGAAGACAGCTATTGTGTCTACTCCAAGTCTTCTCTTTTTTTGACATAGTAGATATAATGCTGGATTTGGAGTTAGGAAGATCTGAGTTCAAATCATGCCTCAGACCTGGGCATGAGACCCTGGCCAATTCACAGCCTCTCTCAGCCACAGGTTCCTCATCAGTATATAGAATATAGAATAACAATCCCAGGATTTTGTGAATACCAAATAAGATAATCTATGACAGTGTTTTGCAAATCTTAATGTGCTATTATTTTCATTATAACCATCTTCATCATTAGTAATAATAAATACCTCTAGTTCTATCAACTGACCCTCAAATGGCAATGGTTTGAAGCCCATTATCATTCAGTCTGTCTTCCTCTGAATATTCTCTAGCTTATGAATGTCTTTTCTAAAGGACGTTGTCTTTGGTGCCAAGAACAAGACATAATACTCCCGATGTTTTTCTGACTTTCTCATCCTTATTCCTGAACACTATATCTCTCAATGTAATCCAAAATAGCACTGTTTTTTTTTTTTGGCTGCCACCTTACCTTACAGGAGGCATTGCTGAATGTGCTATAGCCCAAAGGGGCAAATCATGGACTTTTTTGGTATGGACTTCTGAGAGAGTTTATCACTATTATACTTCTGTTTTTATTACATACATTAGATCACAACAAATTCATATTTAGGCCATTCTTTAATTTCACTAACTCCATGATTTAATCTTCCAAAAACTGAAGACTGTAATTAATCCCCATACCTTGATTGCCTTCAGAAAAGGCTTTTTAGCAATATTCACATTTATCTGGGGCCTTGAAAATGAAGGAAGGAAATCATTCTTATCTTCGGGGGGAAAAAAGGATATGGTCTCCTGTATGAGACAAGCTTTAATTAAAAACATCAGTTTTCAAGAGGATTAGCAGGATGGTGCATTGCAAACCTATGGTGCAATCACAAAACTTCAGTCTTTGTCCTGGATTGGGAGCATTACATTTTTTAGTGACTCTTCCCTTACATCCCCATATCCATCAATAACACAAATCCACTCTGCACTGTCTTGGGTGTACTTTGATTTTTCATTCAATTCGTTCCCAAATATAGTATGTCCACATTTAAATAGATCTGGAAGATGAAAGATGGAAAGGCAATCATAGGTGATCTAAGCTATTAGTGAGTTCCATGTGGATGACTAATAATTAGCCCTGAAATAGTCCTATCAGACCAAAATTTCAGTACAAAGGAAAGACAAGTCATGGTCAATTAAAAAAAAAAAACTACTTCCCATCACTTTTGTGTGCAATGTCTTCAGGAGGCATAAATTACTCTTTTCTAGGCTTTCAGAGATGGAAATATTTAGTAAATTGGGTCCACTGTGCCTGAGAATGTTTAGGAGAAAAGGAAGAGAGGGAGAGGGAGAAGGAGAGGGAGAGGGAGGGAGAGAGAGGAGGGGCAGAGAGAGAGAGAGAGAGACATAGAAAGAGAGAGAGGCGGGGGAAGAAGGAGAGAGAGAGAAGAGAAGGAAGAGAGAAAGAGAGAAAGGAAGAGAAGGAGGGTGGGAGAGGGAGAGCCAGTTGCAATTTAGATAGAGTATTAAAAAAATAAACAAAATGCCTTAAAGCATAGACTCTGTATGGATCTACAAAGACACACACATGAAGTAATGCAGAATCAAGTCAGATAGGGTGAGCTCTTCAATAGGAATCAATACTGAAGAGAGATATCAAAATTTAAAATAGAATTAAGTTTAAAATATATTTTATAGTGGGGAACAAGAACCTTTGCTTCCAAAAAGCTAAGGCCCTCCTCATTAGAAGAACAGAGATTTAGAGCTGGAAAGGACTTTAACAGCTATCAACTCTTACCTCTTCCTTTTACAGAAAAGATATGAATCCCAAAGAAGTTAAGTAATTTGTTAAAGGTCAAAATAGAGGTGACATTTGAACTCAGATCCCCTGACTTCAAATTGAAGGCTCTTTTCTACTCTACTCAGATGTCAAAGTGATCTGATGATGTCACACACCCCACTCCTATGCCCAATCAATAAACTCCCAGTGTCTTCCAGTTGCCTCCAGGATCAAATATTGTTTGGCATTTAAAACCCTCACCCCCTCTTACCTTCACAGGTTTACTCCCTACCTCCACACCTTGTATGGTTCAGCTGCTTTGGCCTACTGGCTAGTCCTCACACATGACACACCATCTCCTATCTCTAATTCTTTTCACTTGCTGTCCCCTGTGGCTGGACAGCTCTCCCTCCTGGTTTCCTTCAAGACTCAGCCCAAATCTTACCTTCTGCAGGAGGCTTTTTTCCATACCTCTCCCACTTCTCTCTTCCCTCAAGATTACCTTCCATTGACACCATATATAGTATTTTATATTTCATACTATCTGCATCTATGTATTTACACTTATCATTTGATCTGCTATTTCCCCTATTAGAATTTGAATTCCTTGAGAACAAGGACAATGTTTTGCCTTAAAAAAGCGCTTAGCACGGTTTCTGGCACATAGAAAATACTTAATAAATGGTTGTTGACTGATTGACCGACTGTAACATATTGCCTCTGTACATGATATTTCTATCCTCAGCAGAAAATGAATTGGGCAAGTTCTACATGGCTCTTCCCTCACATCAAATTTTAAAGTGGGACCAAAAAAATGTACAAGGAGAACATTCTTATCTTCTCAACAATAAAAAGAACAGGGAGAGAGAGAAAAGTTGTTGAGGGAAGGAAAAGGTAAAAGAGGAAAGCCAAGATGGACATTCACTTTTTGCAGAGTTGGAAACCATTTTGGATGTGAAGAAAAGCTTCTAAAATTTCCATGCCTGTTTGCCAGCAGCCACACCATTTGGTGTATACCCCAAGGGAATCAAAGACAGAAAGGAAGGTTCTATATGTGCCAAAATATTCGTAGCTTTAGAGAGTAACACTACGAAAAATAAAATGAAGGAAGTCAAAGTGCAAGGGAAGTCAAAATCACCCCAAAGCTCAGTGCTTTACAATTATCTTATTTGATCCACAACAACCCTGGGAAGTAGATGCGGTTATTATCCTCATTTTATAGATGAGGAAACTGAGGCAAAACAGAAGTTAAGTGACTTGACCAGGATTACTCAGCTAGAAGATATCTGGTCCTTCTAACTCCAGGCCCAGAGCTTTATCCACTATGCTGTCCAATTATCTTTTAAGTCATAAGTACTTAAGTCCTCTCTTTGTTGACCCCCAACTAGTTGATGCCTACTATATGACAAAGGCTACCTATGAAACAGTGGGACAACATGGAAAAATAATTTAATTTAGTTCAGTTCAACAGGCATTTCTTAAGTGCCTGTTATGTGCAAGGCACTGTGCTAGGCATTGGATGAGAGCATAGAAAGTATAGAAACAGCAGTCCTATGAATCAATCAATCACTAAGTACTACGTGACAGGACCTGGGTATACAAAGAAAGCCAAAAACCACAAAAATAATACCTGCCCTCAAAGAGCTTATATATTAATAGGCAGGAGAGGCAACATACAAATCAATACATACATAAATAATAGATAAGGAACAGAGGGAAGGTAAACTTGGAAGGCGAGGCTCAAATAAGAAAGATAGAGGACTCCTGCAGAAAGAGATATTTGAACTAAAATATCACTTGGAAAAAAAATCAGGAATGTCAAGACTTGGAGATGAGAGGGGAAGTATTCCAGATATGCTTGGGGGGGGGTGGAAGAGGGTAAAGAAGTCAATATAAAGACATGAAGACATACATGTAATATTTGAAGAATAGCAGGTAGGCTAGTATCCCTGGACCACAAAGTACATGGAGAGAAATAAAGTATGAGAAGTCTAGTCTAGAAAGTTGGGAAGGGATAAAGTCATGAAACACTTTAAATATCAAATAGATGGTTTCATATCTGTTCCTAGAGGTAATAGGTAATCATTGGAATTTGTTTTTTTAAATATATTTTATTTATTTCATGAGGTAGCTAGGTGGCTAACAGAGCTCTGGGACTAGAGTAAGGAAGACCTGAGTTCAAATCAGGCCTCAGATACTTACTAGGTGTGTGACCCTGGGCAAATCACTTAACCTCTGTTTGCTTCTGTTTGCCACCCCCTCACCATTTTCTCTTCTACTGTAAAAGTTCTTCCTTGAGCACCTCTTTTATGTGAGATAATTTTCTCTATTCTTCCTCTCTCCCCTTCTCCCAGAGAATCACACTTTCTTGCCTATTCACTTTTTTTATGTCATCTCAACATAAAGACTCACTACTATATCTTCTTTCTCTTATCTTAAAAGTTAAATGTATCATCTTCCTACATAGAAATATAAACATTTTAACTTTATTGAATTCCCTTATCATTTCTTTTTCATGTTTAACTTTCTATGCTTCTCTTGAGTTTTATATTTGAAAACCAATTTCTATTCAGCTGTTTTGTTTTCAATCAGGAATCCTTGAAAGCCTTCTTTTTCATTAAATATCTATTTTTTTCCCTTGAAGCATTTTACTCGTTTTCCCCCCCAATTTTATTGATTTACTGAGTTATCAACAATCACTTACATATGCTTTTGAGCTGAAAATTTTTCTCCCCCTTCCTTCCCCCCACCCCCTCCAAGATGGAGCACAATCTGATATAGGTTTTACATTTACATTCCTATTAAACATATTTTCACATTAGTGAAGTTGTAAGTAAAAATTAAAAACAATAGGAGGAACCATCACAAAGATGAAACAAAACTCAACAGAAGGTAAAAATAAGTGATAGCGATTCGACTTTCTTTGGATGTGGACAGCATTTTCCATCCCGAGGCCTCTGGAGATGTCTTAGATCCTTGTAATGCTGAGAAGTGTTCAGTTTAACAATATTAGTCATCGCATAACGTGGCTGTTATTGTGTATAAAGTCCTCTTGGTTCTGATCACTTTACTCAGCATCAGACCATATAAGTCTTTCCAGGTTTTTCTGAAGTCAGCCTTTTCATCTTTTCTTATAGCACGATAGTATTCCATTACATTCATATACCACAACTTGCTCAGCCATTCCCCAGTTGATGGGCATCCTCTCAATTTCCAATTCTTTCCCACCACAAAAAGAGCTGCTATGAATATTTTTGTACATGTGGGTCCTTTACCCATTTGTTTGAGCTCTTTGGGATATAGCCCTAGAAGTGCTATTGCTGGATCAAAGGGTATGCACATTTTTGTAGCCCTTTGGGCATAGCTCCAAATTGTTCTCCAAAATGGTTGGATTTCACAATTCCACCAACAATGTATTAGTGTTCCAATTTTCCCACATCCTCTCCAACACTTATCATTTCCTGTTTTGTCATGTTGGACAATCTGATAGGTGTGATGTGGTACCTCAGAGTCGTTTTGATTTGCATTTCTCTAATCAATAATGATTTAGAGCATTTTTTCATATGACTATAGATGGCTTTAATTTCTTCATCTGAGAACTGTCTGTTCACATCCTTTGACCATTTATCAATTGGGGAATGGCTTGTGCATTTTACTCATTTTTGCTGGCTAGTTTATTCTTGGTTGTTTTTCCAGCTCTTGTGCCTTCCACAATATCATATTCTGCTACTTTAACATAGTAGCTGTTAAGTCTTGTGTGATCCTGACTTTGGCTCCACAGCATTTGACTTGTTTCTTTCTGGTTGCTTGAAGTAGTTTCTCCTTGACCTGGAAGCTCTGAAATTTAGCTATAATATTCCTGGGAATTTTTATTTTGGGATCTTTCAGGTGGTAATCAGTGGATTCTTTCAGTTTCTATTTTACCCCCAAGTTCTAGGATAACTGTTTTTTAATATCTAGGATATCAAGTTTTTCTTGATAATTTCTTGAAAGTTGATGTCTAGGCTCTTTCTTTCATCCCGGCTTTCTGGTAGTCCAATAATTCTTAGATTATCTCTTTATGACAGTTTTTCCAATGGGATATTTCACATTTTCTTCTATTTTTCATTATTTTGCTTTGTTTTATTATTTCTTGATGTCTCATGGAGTCATTAGCTTCCACTTGCCCAATTCCAATTTTAAAGGAATTCTTTTCCTCAGTAAGCTTCTGTACTTTTTTATTCCTGTTGGCCAATTTGTTTTTAAGGTGTTATTTTCTTCAGTACTTTCATGCTTCTTTTAACAATCTGATAATTATCTCTTCATAATTTTCTTCATTTGCTCTCATTTCTTTACCTATTTTTTCCTCTACCACTCTTAATTGATTTTAGAATTTTTTAAATTCTTCTAGGAATTCTTCTTGGGCTTGTGTCCAATTCACTTTTTTTTTCCTTTGAAGCTTTACTTGTAGCCATTTTAAAATTGTTGCTATCTTTGCAGTTTATGTCTTGATCTTCCCTGTCACCATAGTAGCTTTTTATGGTTGAGTTCTTCTTGTTATTTGCTCATTTTCCCACCTTATTTCCTGATTTTTAACTTTTATGCTAAAGTTGAGCTCTGTTAACAGTGGGAGTGGGAGTGGGGCAAGAGGGGCATAGTCTCAAGCTTCAGACTTTTTCCACACTGCTTTTTTTTCCAGAGCTAATTCTAGTGCATTGGAAGTTTTAAGTACTTCCAAGGTGGTGTGATCCAAGGAGAGATATGGTCACTGCTCTCCTAATCTATACTATAGTCTTTACCCAAGAAGGGCCTCTGATCCCTTGGTATTGCAATAGGTACTTCTCTTCAGGGCCTCTCTTCCCTTAGGCCTAGAAGTGATACTATTCCTCAGGGTGTCTGATTCCTTGTGATCAAACTCAGTACTGTTTTCTCAGGGCTCCTACTCTCTCTTGACTAAGAGTGTTCTTCTCTGCCCTTGAAGTATGACCCAGAAATGGGTATAGGTGATGCAGTTGTAAAAAACTGCATATAGTGCTAGCACAAGGGTTCCCTGTAATCACTTTTGGAGGTCCCTTTGCTACCTCTGGCTTGAGAGCTCCCAAAGACTCTGCTGCTCCTGTCACCACCACCTAGTCCCGCCACTGGTATTTAATCTATGTGGGCTCTGCACCAGCCCCCAACCCCATGTTCCAGATTTCTCTGACCTCCTAAATTGTCTTGGGCTGCAAGAAAATCTCATCCTGAACTTTTGTGGGCTTTGCCATTGCAGAATTTGATTTGAAGTGTTATTTTAAAATTGTTTGGAGGGAAATGTTGGAATTGCTCTGCCGAAGGTTTCTTCTACACCATATTAAGTTTATTAAGTGGCAGAAGGATGACAGAGTCAGATTTGTGCTTTAAGAAAATCACTTTGGCATCCAAATGTAAAATGGATTAAAATGAGAAGAGGGGAGAAGCAGGAAAACAAAGTAGAAAGCTACTGCAATAGTCCTGTTGAAATGTGTTGAGGACCATCTTTACTAATCAATCTAAAGCAACATACTCCAGATGTTTTTGTTTTAAGCTATGTTATATGCAGATAAACATAGACACCCAGAACCGGTAAATGTTCCTTCTTTCCTATTACTCCTGAGTTTGGAGTTTCTCTGCCCAGGCTTCACACAATCTATAAAAATTCCTCATGGTATTATAAGGTCACTGTTCCTATGAATGGCCCTGGATGAGTTGCAAGGCCTGATGAATTCTATTTCATCTCAGCTGAATCTCATTCATGTCATGTGCCAAAAGCAATCAGCAATTTGATAATTTCACCTTATTTTCTCACGTAGTTAAAATGGTATTTAAATAATACAGAGATAAATTAATTGCAACCAGAAAGTCTAGCTAGTCATTTGTTCAACTAGTTCAGATCAATCCATGGTGAAATACTTTAGCTTTGTTTTCTAATTGAAATATGCCAGAGGTCCTGCATACTTATCCCCTATTAAATAGTTTACCCCTCCTTCTTTAATATGAATTTCTAAGCACATAAAAGCATTCAAAATGATTCTAAATGTTAATTTACTATTTATTAAGCAGCTCTTAGGAACTGTAAATATTCATGAAGGCACATCAAACAAATTTTTAACATCAATACATTAGTAACCTGGTCTCTTCCAACTAGTTTCTATAAATATCATTTCTCGGCAGTCCACAAATATGATCCTGGGCAATAATACTTCCTTGACTTCGCAACTGGAGGTCAGTTTAGTGCTCATTAAGCAAGAGTCATAAAAGACACTAGAAATTAATTCAAAAGCAATGAATCTAGATCTCTTGCTACTATCACTGTTCTAGTCAACTAGGAATGAAATGCTGCCTCCTCTATTTAACCAGTAGCCAGGTCCTGTTGACTGTACTTTCACAATGTGTTATAAATCCATGCCCCCTTTTCTACTCCTCATGCTACTACTCTGGTTCAGACCTTCATCACCTGCTACCTATATTAATTTAACAGACTCTTAACAGGTCTTTCTCCAGTCTTTTTCCACACTGTGCTTTCACAGTGCTCCTGGCATAAAGCCACTTATTTATACCAATCTGACCACATCACGACCCTCCTCAAAAGCTTTCAGTTAGCCATTGTTACCTCCCAAACAAAAGCATAATATCTGGAACAAGGGAGATAAAAATCTCACTGTCCTGAAGGAGATGGGATTTAGAGGTACAAGGGATGTTAGAGATCATTTAGTCTGACCATTTCATACAATAGAGAAGGGTAAAAAATGAGGCCCCCACAATGGAAAATGGCTTAGCTAAGACCATTCTTATTAGTAAGCATAAGCCCCTCTGGCTGCAAAGTTATCTATTATAACTACCCTTCTGGCAGGGCCAGCAATTCAGTTCAGATAGAATGACCCTAAATCTGTGTGGCAGCAGAACAGATCTCAAGTACTGTGTCCAGTTCTGGGTGCTGCATTTTAGAAAGGGCTTTAATGAGCTATAGAGGGTCCAGAGAATTACAAATAGGATGATGAAGATAGTAAAGAACAAGCTATGTGAGACTATGTTAATGAAATTAAGGGGAGAGGGGTTTCTGGACTGAAAATTGTGACTCTTGGAAACAAAGGGCAGATAAAAGAGCCCTTTTTTATGTTTTTAAAGGAGTATTGTGTGAAAAAAGGTTGGAATGGTCTCCTTGGTCTTAGAAGAAAAGTCTGGAAGAAATGAAATGCCAACTTCAGGGAAGTAAGGTTCAACTCCTTATACTGTAAATATCTTCAGAACCACAGCTGCCCAAAAGTGGAATGGAATACCTTGGGAAATAATGACTTCCTTGTCACTGAAGGCAGTCATGAAGAGTGAATATCCACTTTTTTTCCCCAACTTTGAAATATTAAAACAAACTTACTGTGACATTCAAAGCCTTCCAAAAAGCTGGTCCCAATCTTCCCTTCACCACTTACCTTACACTAATCAGGACCTGCCTTTTTACTACTGTTTTTTTTTTCCTGACTTTGTATTTTGGCCCCAAATGTCAATAATACTCTTGTTTTCATGTCCTACTGCTACTACTCTGTCAACCACTTCACAGAGTATATGCATAACACTACTGAATGTCATTGTGTGAGTGTGGAGTTGGCTAACCAAGGCTTGATGCTTTGTTTCCTTCTCCCTGTGGTACAGTGGAGACCTTATTCTTTTCCAGGCCATAGCTAGGTCCTCTCTGGGCATGGAAGTGTGGGGAACTGAGGCAGAAGGGAGAGGGTGGCTTAGGATGTCATCTTTTCTTTAGTCATTGCCTTCTCCTCCCCCACCTCTCTTCTCTCTGGAGATTTAATCAGCCCCGTTTAACTGAGAGGCAAGGTACTCCAATCCATCTGATCCCTTCCTCTGCAATTTTATGGAATTTATTGCAGGTGAAAAATTAGTAACATAATCGCAATAGCTCAGAGCCCCAAGGTAAGAAAATTCTTAACATCCAGGCAAAGATTCTACCCTAACTTATGTTCATCACTAGTCAACTCCTGCCTAGAGGCAAAAATCAGAATGAAGCAATTATTTAAATAAAAAAGAAAAAGCAGAGTATGTTATAGTGTCATTTACTGGATAGGCATAGAGAGGGAAAGCTACAGAAAGAGTAGATTTTTTAGGGGTTCTTTCCTCAGTCTTTGAAAAGTAGGCTACAACCTATAGCTTCAGCCTTCTTCTGCTATGTGATGGGGCCCAATGTTAATCTCCCTTCTTCCTTTCTCCTATTGCCCCTGTGCTACTAATTGGATTCTTTCTGACTCAGCTCCTTAGGCCTTGGGTAGGACTTTGATTACTTTCTCACCACAGCTGCTACTCACCTCTTAAAGTTTTCACTCCTTCCTCAGCCTATGTCTTTCAGATTATGTGTATACCTTTAGGAACTCCTGAATGGGATTCAAGTCAGTCTTTCAGTTCAATGATCTCGAGAGTCCCAAACCACACTGAGGGTTAGGAGCAAGAATGCTTATCTCTCTGAACTACACATTCCAGAATATAAGTTAGTTCTCAAACCCCTATTCCATATGAACTTCAACATGATGAAGGCTTCTCAACCTTACCACATTCTATGTTGAAAATCTATTATCAGTTTCCTCCTTTGACTCACCTGGATCTGCCCTTCACCTCGTGCTACTTAGGAACAGTTTTGCAATTTGGGCAGGTGAATCCCTTGCTAGTAGGTGACCCACAGGATGATAGCCACAACAAACTCTGCATCACCTCATGAATGCTTTGCCATCAGAAGACTCTCAACCACCCAGAACCCTGGCCTGAGTCAGATTGAACAAGATAGCAACTCGGGAGCCTTTCCTAATTACCACCAGGTGGGAATTATTCCTTCCTTCTTAAGATTCTCATGAACCTTTGGTTGTACCTCTCCTTTGCCATTATAGTCTAATTAGTGTTACAGTTCTAATAGCTTTGGGCACCTAGGTGATGAAGTGGATAGAGTGCCAGGCCTGGAGTCAGGAAATCATCTTTCCAAGTTCAAATCTGGCTTCAGACATTTACTAGCTATGTGACCCTGGGCAAGTCACTTAACCCCATTTGCCTCAGTTTCCTTATCTTTAAAATGAGCTGAAAAAGGAAATGGCAAACCACTCTAGTATCTTTGCCAAGAAAACTCCAAGTGAGGTCACAAAGAGTCAGACACAACTGAAAAATAACTAAACAACTTTACAGATTCTACCTATTTTATCTCCTCTATTAAAGTATGAACACCATGAGGGCAGGGATCGGTTTAATCTTTTTTTGTATTTACAGCTTCTAACACATTGTACACATTGAATGATTTCTGCACTGAAATGCTACTAGCACATGAAGTTTGGCCATGGTTTCCTTGCAGATAATGTATGAGATCATGGATTATCTGGGCATTGTCATCCTTTATACTTTTCATTTTAATAAAAAAAAACTCTTTAATACTTGGGATATTTGAAAACATATTTTAGCTGCAAATGTAGACATCAGTTGCTATATTTTAATTTTGGACTAATTTCATTATCTATCTGCAGAGACTGTCTAGCTTCATAGATTTTGGGAATTTTGTATTGTGGATGATTAAGCTGGTCTCCCTTCCAGTGCAAAGTATACTCTGAAAGTTTTGTAGCATTCTAGGGCTTGATGCAATTAGTAATGCCATCTGCAGAGAGGAGCATTTGGATAATTTTACCATCAATGAGGCACCACACCACCCAAAATCTCTTAAATGATTGTCTTGTTACTCCAACTAATGTAATAGTCACAGAACTGTTTTAAATGGTCTCCATAACTACATCAGTGAATATCAGAGCATCCCTTTTCAAGAATCTCACTTACATATTAAACTTTTGTCTCATTTACTGGCCTAAAACTAATAATTTCATCTATTGGAGAGTTCAGTCTATTTTCGAATAATCATTGAAGTTACATCAGTAATTCTATTTGCTGTATACCCTGTTGACCCCTTCAAGAAGAGCACTCACTCTTCACCTCTAAGAACCTAATGGGGAAGAGGAAGAAATTTTCATGCCTGGGCAGTGAGCTCCAGGCCAGGTTTTTTTTTTTAACTTTGAATTATAAAGCAAAAAAGATGAGAGAAGTCTAAAGAATCTGATTTATAAATTGGTAATTTAGTGAAGGGATTAAGTATAATTCATATTGCTGACTTTTTTACAATGCTTTTTTTTTTTATCCTGCTATGCTATGCCTCTTTGTCTGACCTGGCTCTTTAATCTATGGCTGAAATTCTTATCTTACCCCATTAACCTCCACACAGGATTGAAACCAAAAGTCACTCTGGGGAACTCTCTGCAGTTGCAGCAGATTGAATTTGAAAATGAGAAGCTTCTTTTTTTTTTCTTTTTGGCAATTAGGGTTAAGTGACTTGCCCAGGGTCACACAGCTAGTAAGTGTCAAGTGTTTGGTCTGAGACTGGAATTGAATGCAGGTCCTCCTGACTTCAGAGCCGGTGCTCTATCCACTGTGCCACCTAGCTGCCCTGAAAATAAGAAGCTTCTTAAATTACCCTTGAGCCTCCAAAACCACCCTGTGCTGGAGATAGAACAAAGTTGTTACAGTAGGTTTGTGACTTCTCCCCCAGGGCCATGCTTGCAAAGTGAGACATAACTTTATAATCCATGCAACCATAGAAGTTCATTAATAATTAACTATTGAAATTTAGTAGAAATAAAACATAATTGATAATTCTCTTCTAGATCATGAGGAAGGAGTATGGTATGGTGGAAGGAAAGCTAGATTTAGAATCAGAGGTCCAGAGTACAAATAACTCCTCAGTCTCTCCTTGTATGAATTTGGGCAGATTACATAACTTGCCCATAATGTGGGCAAGTCTTGATCCCAGTTTCCTCTTCCATAAAATGAGGGGATTGGATTAATCAATCTTTAAATTTCTTTCCAACTCCATATGTTTGATCTAGTAATCTATCAATGTCATCATCTGCAAAGTTTTAAATAAGCTCAGTATTTTGGACCCAAAACCTGAACCATAAACTTTATATGTATAGTTTATATTAAATCAACATATACCCAGAAATTGTTAAAAATAATAATAATAATAATAATAACAACAGCAACACAGGGAGAGTTTGTTGCAAATATAGTGAAGAACAAAACCACTCCAAAACAAAATTTTCAGGCAACTCTGTAATGGACCCTGCCCATAGGATCTATTTCTGTTAGTACTATTATTCTGACACTGTTTCAAATATGAATCTGCATTTTTTTTTATTTATTTTTTGGTCTCTGAAGGCAGCATTACAGAGAGGCAGTAGTTAGACTGTGTATCCATAATGGCCTCTTGGGAGGTAGGGGGTAGAAACAATTAAAAAAATCCATGCAAATTTAAATATACTGAATCAGTATTCTACATAAATATTAAACTAGATCTCTAGACCACTCAGATTTTGGGAGGGCCTGGTAGGGATGGTCAGGGGGCAGCCTCTAAACCTGTGATTTCATGAGATATGGAAAATCTCTTCAGCAAAGCAGATGACAACTTATTTATACCTTAGAGATTTGCCTGGGGCTTAAACCTCTTAAGCAATAATATCATTAAATTAGATAAATTAAACTAAAATAAACCAAGTCTGACTGACATTCTTTCCCTCTATTAAAATAAATCTCATTCATTATTTTCAAATTAAAATATTTTAAAAAGCACTCGGTGAACTTATTCATGACTATATTCACTGAAGGATCTGCCACTTTATGCAGATTATGCTTCAGGGCACCTAGAAGATTATACTGAAAAATGAAGTTTGCTTCAAGGTCACTTTCCTGCTGCTCCCAGCACAGATCACTGATTAGCAAGGGTGTCTACTTCATTCTTGTTCCTCTCTGTTTATGTAATCTTCTCTCCTTGCTCAAATGATGATGCTTCTCCCTTATTTTCATGTTCAATTATGATACTAATATTAGGTATGAGAATCTGCTAACAAGGCTTGTCCCCAGAGATGATTACTTCTAACATATATATATATATTTATATATATATATATATATATATATATATATATATATATATATATTTATATATATATATATATTTATATACACACACATACATACATATATACATATACATACATATTTATATTTATATACACACACATACATACATATACATACATATATACATACACACACATATTTATATATATATACATACACACATATTTTATATATATATATATATATATATATATATATATAAACATAAATGTTACTAATGATTTTTAAAAGGCTGGATATAACCACAGTTCCTTGCTCTTTAAATATTGACATTGGTTACCGTCAAAGTCTTTTACAAGGACACTCTAAGGTGGCTAGTTAACAGTGGAAGAAAAACATGTTTGTACTTGGACTCTATCATGAAACTGCAAAAGTTAACAAAATATATTTCCTAAGCATGTAATGTGGTAATCGTATGCAATATACACAGAGTAGTTCTTCCTGCTTGAAGACAAGTGTGGCTAAGCAGACAGGCAGGAGCTCTTCATCCCCATACAACCAAATGTTGTGTCTCACATGGCCCAACATAGAAAAGGTAGCTCTGTACATATTCCATGGGTTGGAATAATTACAAATAAATGTTTTAATTTGTCCCATGGGATGGCTGTCAGGGAAGGGGAGAAGGAAGTTTATGTGGGATACTATGGTGATGTAAGAAACAGAAAACATCAATAAATACTTTAAAATGAAACTTTCAGGGAGGTTTTGTCCTGAAATACTTTTCCAAGCAAGACTTCAATTTAATAAACTACTGAACTATAATATGGAAAAAAAAACAAATGAATACATAAATCTTTTCATTTTTACTGTGACATCTCTCTTTTCTTTATGGACAGCAATTTGGTAATGAAAGAAGTGAACAGTGTTATTGATAATCTATAATTATGCTACATTTAAATATATAGGTAACAACTTTCAAACATGTGACAACAAATGAGTGATTTTCTTTAAAAATCAATCACCTAAGTCTACTTGCCAAGACAAACCCAGGAACTATATGAACACAATTATAAAACACTTTTCACACAAATAAAATCAGATCTAAACAATCAGAAAAATATCAATTGTGCATAGGTGGACCAAGCTAATATAATAAAAATGACAATTCTGCCAAAATTAATTTACAATTCCAAGCCATACCAAACTACCAAAAATTATTTTATAGAGCTAGAAAAAATAATAACAAAATATATCTGGAAGAACAAAAGGTCAAGCATATCAAGGGGATTAATGAAAAAAAGTACAAACAAAGGTGGCTTAGCAGTACCAGATCTAAAACTTTATTATAAATTGGCAATCAACAAAATTAGTCAGTATGGGCTAAGAAATAGAGAGATGAATAGGTTAGGTAAACATGACACAGTAGTGAATGACTACAGTAATCTACTGTTTGATAAACCCAAAGTCTCCAGCTTCTGGGATAAGAACTCACTATTTGGCAAAAATTGCTGGGAAAACTGGAAAATAGTTTGACAGAAACTAGGCATAGACCAATATCTCACACTGTATACCAAGGTCAGGTCAAAATGGCTACATGATTTAGAAATAAAGACTGATACTATAAACAAATCAGGAGAGCAAGGAATAGTTTATCTGTCAGATGTATGGAGAAGGGAATTTATGACCAAACAAGAGATACAGAAATGGATAATTTTGATTACATTAAATTAAAAAGGTTTTGCACAAACAAAGCCAATACAACCAAGATTAGAAGGGAAGCAGAAAGCTGGGAAACAATTTTTACAGCCAAATGTTTCTGATAAAGGCCTCATTTCTCAAATATATAGAGAACTGAGTCAAATTTATAAGAATACAAGTCATTCTCCACTGATAAATGATCAAATGATATGAACAGGCAGTTTTTAGATGAAAAAATTAAAGCTACAAGAAAAGATATATGAAAAAATGTTATAAATCACTATTGATTAGAGAAATGCAAATTAAAACAACTCTGAGGTATCACCTCACATCTATGAGATTGGCTAATACTACAGAAAAGGAAAATGACAAATGTTAGAGAAGATGTGGGAAAATTGGGACACTAATGCAGTGTTGGTGGAGTTGTGAACTGATCCAACCATTCTGGAGAACAATTCAGAACTATGCCAAAGGGTTATTGAACTGTGCGTACCCTTTGATGTAGCAATACCACTACTAGGTCTGTATCCCAAAGAGATCATTAAAAAGGGGAAAGGACCCACATGTACAAAAATATTCATAGCAGCTCTTTTTGTGGTGGCAAGGAATTGGAAATTGAGGGAATGCTCATCAGTTGGGGAACAGCTGAATGAGTTGTGGCATATGAATATAATGGAATACTATTGAGCTAAAAGAAAAGATGAACAGGCAAATTTCAGAAAAACCTGTAAAGACATACATGAACTGAGGCTGAGTGAATTGAGCAGAACCAGGAGAACATCGTACACAGTAACAGTAACATTGTACGATGATCTGCTATGATAGGCTTAGCTCTTCTCAGCAATACAATGATCCAAGACAATTCCAAAAGACTCATGATGGAAAATGCTATCTAAATCCAGAAAAAGAACTCTGCAGTCTGAATGCAGATCAAATATACTATTTCACTGTTTTTTTGTTTTCTCTTTCTCATTTTTTTTCCTTTTGTTCTGATCCTTCTTTTACAACATGACTAATGTGGAAATATGTTTAACATGATTGCACGTGTATAATCTATACCAGATTGCTTGTTGTCTTGGGGAGGGGGAGGGAAGGGAGAAACATTTGGAACTCAAAATCTCATAAAAATGAATGTTGATACCTAATTTTACATATAATTGGAAAAAAATAAATACTATTGACATAAAAAAATCAGGCCCCTGGAGAAAACCCTAGCCTACTCTTATTTAGAGGGAGCATGATTAAGAGTGCTGAATTTGCTTTACTATTTGTTTCCCGTGTGCTCTTGGTCAAATAATTTCCCATTGCAGCCTCGGTTTCTTCATCTGTAAAATGAAGGCTTGGATTAGATTGCCTCTGAGGTCCATTCCTTCATCTGTATAATGAATGAGGCAATGATGGACTAGATGATCCCTAAGGTCCCTTCCAATTCCAAAGCCTATGATCTTATGGCTTGATTTTAAGATGGCAGCTTTAACAAATGTAGTAGAGAATTCTTATCCTGATTTGGGGTTCCTAGACAAGTCAGTAACTTATTAAGAAGAGCTTCATCTAAAGTTGATTTAAGTTCAATTATTAAGTCCACTAAATGAATGTGTAAGCTTTCACAACTTGAATTAGGTTTATTAAGTTAACAGATTTCCTTCAGAGGCGTTTGTCTTAAGGGGAATATAAAGGTAGGTGTGTCAGACAAATGACGGTGAAAGGAGCAAAAGCATAAAGGCTACACTACCACCCTATACATACACACTCCAATACAGATGGTTTACTCTAACACTGGAATGGATTTGGGGGCACAATTTCCACAATTTCATGTTACAAAGCTGGAGCAATAGCTGGTCATCATGACTATTTGTAGTCATTGATAACTCAAAAGTCCCTGGAAAATATTCATCATTTTTCATTCAAATTCCTTGAAATTCTTTGTTTGCTAAAATATGACTACAGTATAGTAAAGAAAATCATTACCCCAATCATTTTTACCTTGACACATTTAAATACTTAAGTACATTTTATTTAGTAGGAGGCAGGATAGCTCAGTCAAAAGAATGCTGGCTCTCAAGTCAAGAAAACCTGAGTTTGAATCTTGGTGGGAAATGCTTTGTAACTTCTATTCTTAATATGCTAGTTGAGTAAATGTGTTTTCTAAAGAACTAAGCATATTGGTTGCTTGTTAAGAGGAATCATGTCGCTGGGATTCACAAGCTAACATAGCTGCCAATAGAACTCTGAAAGTAATAACAACCCCTCTGTGGATCTAATATGTCAGTGCTAGTGTGAACTGGGGAAAATAAATTCAAAGTGGGTAAGACATTTGGTATATTTACAATTACATAAAAATTTTTCAGCGTAGGCACTTAGCACAGTGTCTGAAACATGTTGCTTAACATTGAGTCATTTCCATCATGTCCAGCTCTTTATGATCCCATTTGGTGTTTTCTTGCAAAGATACTATGGCGTGGCTTGCCACTTTCTTCTCTAGCTTATTTTACAGAGAGGAAACTGAAGCAAACAGGGTTAAGTGACTGGCTCATGATAAGTGCTTAATGAATATTGGTTACCTACTTTATCTAATTATGGCTTCACAAAACAGTTTTTATGTCATTTGTAAACATTTTGACAAAATGTTATAGGACCTAGCAGTCATGGCCCTACAGAATTACACAGACAGTCTCTTCTGATTGTCCAAATGAGAGTATAGAAAGAGGCCTGGCCCAACCTCCAAAGAAATACAGAATTTCAGAGTTGGAACAGGGATCTCAGCCTCAAATATTAATTTAGCTTTGTGACCTTGAAAAAGTAGCTTTACTTATCTTCATCTCTATTTCTTCATCTTTAAAGTGAGAGAAGTGAATTAAATTTCTTCTCAAGTCCCTTCTATGATTGCAGGACCCTCATTACCTTAGTATAGTACCTCATATTTATTCAGCATTTTAAGGTTTCCAAAGAGTTTAGAACAATCCTGTGAAGGAAGCGGGATTATTTTATCACTGTCTTATAGCAGAGGAAACTATAGCTCAAATGGATTAAGAGACTTGCTCAACATCTTACAACTAGTAAGTAATCCAGTACTGTAAATCAGATCTTCTGATTCTTTGACATGTACAAACAACACATAGTAAGGAGAGCATTCTTGTTATTTTCATGCTATATAGAAGAAATATAGTCTATGGGTTCAACCTAAAAATGATAGTTGGATTTCTTGCTCTCTTTCAAGATGGGGGTGAAAGAGCCTTAAAAAGAAAAAAAATAAATAAAAGTTTATTCACCCTTGTTTGTCTTAGCAACATAGAATAACTAAGATTTATTAAATATCTTTTAAGTGCAGAGTACCCTGCTAGGTGCCAGGGAAGATACAAAGATTAAACCAAAATTGACATCCCGAACCCAAACAAAATTATAATTTTAGAGCAGTTCGTAAGTCTTAAGAAAGGTAGAATAGTACGAGATTTCAGAGAACTTCAAATGTAAGCCTTGAATTACCACCAAATAACTGACATGCTACTAACCTTTTATATTTTGATCCTCCCAAGATTCACACAGAATAAAGAATAAAAAAGAAGGTATCCCCTGAATACCTTCATTACCACGTATGCATTTTCTAACAATTACAGACCTGAGTTCAAGATTTCATAGCATCAGAGCTGAAAGGGACCTTAGAATCCAACCCCTCTCATTTTACATATGAGGAAACTGAGGCCTAGAGAAATCAAATGACTTGCCCAGGGTCACACGGCTAAGTGTCTGAGGCAGGATTTGCACTCAGGTCTTGACTCCACATCCAGCACTCAGCCTTCTCTGTTCCTTTTGTAAGAGCTTGATGATCAAATCCTGACAGGCATCAGACAGGCCTGGTTTGCATTAAGTGTTTGTGCTCATGGTAACCATAGTGACAGTCACGGAAAGCAGAGGAAATGGAAATTCTCAAGTACAGATCATGGCAGGCAAGTGACATTGACATTGATTCCCTCTCCCTGTAGGTAGGGAGGAAGCCCACTCATTTAACATTAAATCATCTTGAGACAAAGACTTCTCCATGTTAAGTTAATCAATAAAGGTACAATAGTATAAAAGGATAGACATATATTTCAATAAGTTTGCTTAAACACCAATCGCAAATTGGATCTCAAACATTTCATGGAAAAACATAAATATTTTTGTCCTGTAAATTGATATTTTTTTTTCTACAACTTAGCATTTAGAACTAAACTGATCTAAACCAGGTCCCAGAGAGTAGATTTTGACCTTCAAATATTAATGGTAGAGCTTACAAATTCTCCTTTAGTGAGATTTACTCAATGAAGCACATAACCTCTTACTACCTCCAAGGTAATTAACTATAATTTGAGATTGAGAAAACAGGCAATTGATGTAAATAGAGGAGAATGAGGCATAGGAAGCTGATTATCAAGAGATGATAACATTAAGATGTAATTTAGATGGATAGAAATGAGAAAAACAAAAACAAGGTTCAGCTGAAGTCAGTACACTATCATTTTAACATAAGCTAATCCTCCATTTCATCCATACACATCAATAGGAAAAGCCCCCAATATTCACATTACTTATTGACATTGAAGACTCAGACCCTAGAGTAGGCTATTTGCCTTTCATGGCGGGTTATAGAGAGCAGGGGTAGATATTTCCTAGCCTGTTCTCAATCCAGCCACATATAAAAGGTTCCTTAAATCTTTTCTTGACCATGAGTTGATGGCAAAACTGTATGCTGATGAGGTAACTTTTGGTTGATTGCAACACTGGAGAACTCATTGCCTCAGGAGAGGAATGCCCTCCCTCTGCCAGTGTCAAAGAAAGAATTGCTATGAAATATTTGAGGGGAAGGAGGAAGGGAGCAGTGGAATGCCCTATATCCTACCTGACCTCCATGTATTAAAGAGCACATGGTAGCTCAGTTTCTTTGAGGTTATTCTTTCCTAATCTTCAGTGAATTAATATACTAATGGAATTGCAGAGGCAATGGTTGAGACCAGAAAATTCTCCAAATCCTACCGAGGTTAACCAACATCAGAACTGCTAGCATTAGCACCCAAATCTAGTAAGGAGCAGCAAAGCAGCTGACCCCTAGTTCATCAGGAGATTGACACATTGACCCCACATTTTACAAGAAGCCCACTCAGCCAAGCAAGGGAGTTGATCCTGACATCTCACACTTTTACGCAAGTTTGTTGAAAATTCTATAAAGGAAGAACATGACTCCCAGGGCAAGGGTGGAAAGGTCCCCTTTAGCCCAATCTGTTCCCTGCATATGTGTCTCACTTTTTTATTTTCAAGTTGAGCTGATTCTCCCTAGAGACCATTTATGTGCAGAAGTATGGCAAGTTTGGACGATATTTTGTAAATCCTGTCATAGTAAATATCATGTTGTAAAAATTAATTTACGTCAACTGGTTGATTGATACTGGATGAGGACTTATGAGAGCATGGTATTGGAAACTCTAACCCTTACAGCCATGAAGATCTAATCTGCCATCATGACTGTGAGTTGGGAGAGTGATAACAGAGGAGAAAGATACTACATAATCATGGCATATCCATCTAATACCAAAAGTAGCCCTTCATAATATGATTTTTTTTAATTGTAAACTTTCCCAAATGCCACTTCCTGGGACAGAGTGAAGCCTGAGTTCTCAAATGCTATGTCAGCAAAATGTAAATTCTCAATAATAACTAGCATCTATAGAGTACTTTAAAGTTTATAAAGAAACTTTTTTTTTCATTAAATCATCTTTTACATGCCATGTACCGTGCTAGCCAATGGTAATACAAAGGCAAAAGTGAGATAAACTCTGCAGGCAACTTATATTCAATTAAGGGAATACAACATAGAGAGGTGAGTAGTGGCTGTACAAGTGAAATTTGGTAATAGAGTACAACAACCCTAGAAGGTGGGTGCTATTTGTATCCCTATTTAACAGATGAAGAAACTGAGGCAGACAGATTAGGTGGCTTATAAGGACTTGGGGTTTTCTGCATCATTTGATAACCTCAGCAATAACCACTTATGAAAAGAAGTGAATCAGTAATAATCATCCTTTGCCCTCCTCAGGGAGCATCTTACTAGTTTCTAGTCATATAATTGAATTTAGCCATTTGGAACCACTCATTACTCTTAATCATAAACGTGAATCACATTAATTTGGATAGTCAAGCCATTGGTCCCCAAAATCTTTTCTCACAAGGGTTTTAACCTTTAACCTTCATCTGATCTCAGCTTTCTTACTTTTCATTTTTTTATGTTTTGTTTATAGAAGAGAGTCATGTTATATAACAAATTTCATGGATTAGGCTATAAATCAGATTAAATTATATATTGCATTTGCAGGACACTTGTGCTTTTTAAATCTATTGTCTCATTTGTTCTTTACAACCAGCTGTAGAATAAGTAGGTTTGGCATTTTTATCCTCAGTGTACAAATTAGAAAAGCAAAACAAAAATTCACAGACTTACTCAAGGACAGCAGCTGATCAGTATTGAATCCAGGACTAGAATCAAGTCTCCTTAATCATAGTTTGGGAATTTTTCCACTATTCCAAGCTCTCTCAATTTCATTATCCCCAAAGACAAAGGAATAGTCGGTGATAGAAGTACTATTCCTGTTCCCTGGGCTCACAAGGACAGCAGTGTATGAGTTGCTTAGAAAAAAATAGTAATTTTGAAATGGTTTCATTTTGTAACAGTGATACTTGTGAGTGTGAGTGTGTGCTTCTACCAACACCAGGATGATTCAAACATCTGTTCTTCACTAGATATAAAATGGATGGAATTGGTTTCTCTACTTTAGTTAGTTCTTTGTCTGGTAAGGATAAAATTTCATGCCTTACATTTGTTTTGTTTTTCTTTTTTGTTGTGTTTTAAATGCTGTTCTTTGTGAAAATGGATGTTCTTCCAAGGAAATGTGAAAATGTTGTAGTTATTTAAAAGTACATTTTAATGACTAATAGAGACTTTGCAGTAGCCGTTGATATGGATGTCAGGCATTTCAAGAACCATTTAAGCCTATGATGAAACACCAAAGAGCATGGGAAATCATGGTAAAACAACAATGACAATAAAGAAATGACAAAGTACTACTGCAAAATTGCCTAACTAATCCTCAGAAAATAAACAGACCTTCATAAGGACCTGGCAAGTAGAGCAATTGCTATTGATTCTTATTTAACATGATGGACTCCTTGAAGTTGGAGGAACAGTGAGAAGACCAGTTGTTTTTTGTTTTTGTTTTGTAAACCTGCTAACCTCTGCTAGAAAGGAAAAAAAAACACTCAATAAAGACACAAGAATACACAAACTGGAGTACCAAAGATTTGGGGAAAAAAAAGTAATTTTTACATATGGAATTCACTTTTTCATTGAAGGCTTTGTCAAAACCTTTGTCAAATGTATAAATAAACCTATATAATTTATCAGACTGTAAGAAATCAACCCCAAAATGTTTAGGAAATAATTTACTTTCAATGGGCTTGTAAATCTTGCCCACAATGAGGGAATAATGAACTCTGATAAATATATTGATATATCAACAAGCAGAATTGTTTTGGGATAACAAATTCCCAAATGGAAATGTAATACAGCTACATGGCATTGCACTATGCTACAGGTCATGAAGGGTTAAGACACATATCCAAATAATAGACATAAATAGAATTCATTAGTCTCAAACTTGCCGGATTTAAACCCCATTGAAATCATATGGGCTGCATTCAAGGTTAGACTTGAAAAAATGGACTGTTCATCAAAAGGATATTTAGCGTCCAATGCAATAAAAATGTGGTTTAATGATGAAGAAACTTCATCATTATGTGTTAAAACACCAGAAACCTAATACCAAATCATGTAAACAAGTGATTATAGCAAAAGCATTACAAATTTAAAGCTTTTTAAAGATGTAAATAGTTACAATAAAATGTTTATGTTGATACATTTAATTACTTTACTTTGTCCCAGTTCTCTTGAAGACCCAAAAATGCTATAAAAGTCAGGCTATTCCACTTTCATAGGGCTTGCTCTCATTTTTCCATCAACCCAAAGAAATATGACAGCTCTATGATATGGATACAACACCATTGATGCAAGTTACAGCCTAATTATGTGTACCTATCCTTTATGATTTTTGTCCATGACCCCAACTAAGTTTGCCACTGGGGGCCCACCCAATGTACTGGGGACCTTCCTAACTTTTGATACCAGTGTATGACAAAGGCTACCTACCTGTTAGTTGTTTTTCAATCACACAATTCTTTAATGATAGCCACATTTTTCACGGCATCTTATTTCTTATGTGGTATCGCCTACTCCCACCTACTATACGCCTCTCTTAATAGAGGCTAACGTCCTCCAGATGTTCTTGCTCAGAGATAACACAATACTTGTCTCAAAGTCAAGAAGACTGTAGAGCCCCTTGTAAAAGAACCATAGCCATTCAAGAGTTTGGACTAATTTTCCACACAGGAAAAATCAAATAGATTAAAAAATGCCCACTGTCCATATTATAAAAGTGGTTCAATAGACAGCCTATAAAAATCACCTATCCATAAATATCATGGATAGTTTGGGCCAATAGAAAAGGAGTTGCCTCTAAAATTAAATAGGAGGAGGAAAGATTGCCACATTCCCTTTGGGAGATTATAGGTTTTCATTAAGGGTTCCAAACTGCTTACAGAAACAAAGGCGTATCTTTTTAACGCAATATTCCACCAGTGTTCTCTTTTTAAGAATTGTGTTTTATTCTTTAATAGTATTTTATTTTTTCCAATTATATGTAAAGAAAATTTTCAAAATTCACTTTTACTAGATTTTGAGTTCCAAACTTTTTTCTCCCTCCCTCTCTCCCTCCCTCCTTTTCCTCTTCCCAAGATGGCAAGCAACCTGGTATAGGTTATGCATTCTACCAGTGGTCTATAGTTATTAGTTATGGAACACTAATCTGAAGAACTCAACATTAGTACTGTTCAATTGCTAATACAGAGGCATATTTTTTCCATTTATCAACCCAAAATTTGCTTTTCTGTAACTTCCATCCACTGAAGCCAAGTAAAATAAACCCAACCTTTCTTTTACATGACTGTCTTTAAAATAAAAGAGTACAATTGTCATGTGAACATGTGCACACACATACATGCATATACACACACCCTTCTCTCACGCCACAATGCCATCTGCTCCCAAATTAAGTTCCTACAACCAATGCTCATATAATATGGTGTTAAGACTCTCCTCACCATCATACTTGTCCCATTCTTGATGCACTAGAGCTTATCAATGCCTTTAAAATGTGCTACCAGGAAACAAACAAAATACTTGAGGTGGAGTCTAACCCCCTAAAAAAAAACTATGGGTCTATATAACATTTTCCTCTGGACATCATGCTTTTGTTAATACAGCTTTAGTTCATTTTTGTTTGTTTTTGTTTACCATGTCATAATGGTGAGCTTGCAGTCCAGTAAAATCTGTCTTTTAACTACCATCTATTCATGTTTCTTCCTATCCAGTGCTTGTGTAAGTAATTTTTTAACCCCAAACTAAAACTTTACATTTATCATTAATAAAATAAATTGGGTATGGTATATTCAACCAGGGACTTGATTTTGTCCCTGATGCTTACTACGTATTTGAACCTGAACAAATCATTAACTCCTTTGGCCTTAATTTACTAATATGTAAAATGAGAGGGTTGGCTTAGAATGTCTCTGAGATCCATTTCAGCTCAAGTCCTATAATGCTATAATCCTATGATCCTATGAACTTATGACCCAGAATTAATCAACCAGCAGGGAAAGGAAGCTCTCTAGCACACTGGAGGATCTATAGAAGAACATGATAAGAACAGCACATGATGAGAAAACATGGATGCATTGCAGTCCTCACTGGTGAAGAGAATATGTACTTTAATGAAACTGTAGAACCATTCAATTCAACAAACATGTCTTTTACATGCACTAGACCAGGTGCTAAGGATTCAGAGACAAAATGAAAAATAATCCTTACCTTCAGAAAGCTTACATTCAATCCAAATAGTGAAGTCAATTCATCTTAGATTTGACCTAATATTCCAGCTTCCTATCATCTGTGGCTTAAATAAATATGTCATCTATGCAGCCTGGGGCAGCTAGGTGGCACAGCGGATAGATTGCTGGGCCTGGAGTCTATCCTCAGGCATTTACTAGTTGTGTGACCTTCAGCAAGTCAATTAACCCTGTTTGCTTCAGTTTCCTTGTCTGTAAAATGAGCAGGCAAAGGAATGACAAACTATTCCAGTATCTTTACCAAGAAAACCCAGATGGGTCACAAAGAGTTGGACATGACTGAAAACAGCAACAAAGCTATGCCTCCATCTAATTCGCTGATTAAAACAATTTTACTGGAAGAGTGCCAAGAACAGAGTCCTTGGGTACACCACTAGGAATGTCCTACTAGATTGACATCAGCTCATTAATCAATACTCTTTCAGACAAAGTGTTTTGAATCCAATTGTTCTTAGATCACATTTAGTCATCTTGTCTGCAAGAATATTGTGAGAGACTTTGTCAAATGCCTTGACAAAATATAGATAGATAGAGTGAATATTTATTAAGCTCTTACTATGTACCAGGCACTATGCTACAGCACTGGGGATACATATAAAAGCAAACAAGACAACCATTCATTTCAAGGAGCTTACAGTCTAATGAGAGAAAACAATACAAAAAAGGATATGACAAGGGGAGAGGGTACCCATGTGAGGGCCTGGCGGAGAGACTTTCAGAATTGGAAAGATGGACTGGTTCCTAAGTAGATAAAGGCAAATGACTCATCTATAAGAATTAGGGAGGGATGATGAAAATAGTCAGAGTAAGAAGGTCATAGCAGAAAGAATGAAGGATGTCTCTTGGTACTATATGTTTTCAGATTAAAAAAAAATAAGTTTGCCATTACTTGTTTTTGACAAATCATACTAGATCTCCAGGATCATTCCTTTTCCTTTAATGCACTTGCAAATTGTCTTTAATTTAATTTAATTCTTGAATTTTTCCAGGAATCCAAGTCTAATCCAGCACTCCAGTAGATTCTCCTAATACTTCACTACACTTTAGACAGTAGTAACTCAGCCTGTCCCCAGACAGTGGAATGCTAGAACTTATTTTCCAGAGCAAATCACTGTACACTGGTCCCCCCCTCAACTTAAGTAGCTCTTCTCTTTCTGTTGCTGATACCAATACCCTACCATCATGTTGACATAATAATTTCTCTACTCTTATTCTCTAGCTTGTTGTACTGAGCCTCCAAATAAAAGTACCAAACCTTGTTCTCCTAATTTTGGAGCAACTGAAAAATGACATGCTTGATAAATGTGGCTAATTAATGATAGTGAATACTGTGCATATTGACAGCAATTTATAATTTCTTCTTATAACGTCTGCTCATCCTGTGGTGAGCTTTGTTGGATAACCTACTCTCCTAGTAAATTGTTATCCATATGAGATAAGTTATCCCAACTTCTCTTCTTGCTTTAAATGACTCATTCCACTACATTAATTGTTATCCTTATGAAACTATTTTGCTGTATCTCACTTGCTAAGCTATTTTCTATTTTCTAAACTATCCTAGTTCAGCAAAGGAAATCAGTCCCTAAACTCACTTAGTAGGATGACATTCCACTTAGATTCCTCTTCATTCTGCATTTTCAATTGTTTGTCTGTCAGCAAGGAATGATATGCATGTTTAGTACAGGTGATGCTAATATGCAAGACTAGTTTTAGAACAAACCAATCCTTTGCAGTAATCATTAAGGACTTGCCTTGAGTCACTGTGTTGATATTGTACTGCGTGTAAAAATGCATTACAGACAATAGCAGACTCCAAGTTTGCCTCCAGTGAACACTGAACTTGCATTTGTAGGCCATTAAGAAACCTGACTGTTTTTGTCATTATGGAATCACACATTTATGGCTACAGAAGGAATGTTCTGTAATGACTCCCTCAGCTCACTTGAAATTAGTGTTTACTTTAAGTTGAAATTTAGTCCCAGAAAAAGTTTACTTTTTCATTTGTATCTCTGTCAAAAAGAGAAAGGAAGGTTGTTTACAAAGGTGAAATGAAATGGAGAGCTGATTTTTCCAATCTAGGCAACTTAGTCCCTAGAGCCTGCTCTCCTAAATTATCTCTTTATTTTTCAATTTTTCAGTTTACTTTGCTCATATAGACTTAACTAGGTAGGGATACATGAATCATATTACAATCCTGAGAAGCAGAACATGTTATGGTATCTAGTCTGTGGCTTAGTAGATGAATCCTAGGAAGTCACTGAACAGAGAGTTTAAGTGACTCTCTCAGGGTCATAATATCAGAGGCAGAATTTGAAACCAAATTTTGCTGACTACAAGTCCAATACTCCATCCACTCTGACCCATTGCCTTTAACTGTACACATTGTACACACTTATTTCAGCTTCCATCACTATATTGAAGGCATGCAGACATTGTCCTAGTTCACCAAGACACAATAGGTACCACTTAGTACACAGCATCTAATAAGAGGAGGCTGTCAAATCCATCTTGCTGCTTCTTTGATCACACAACATTCCTAGTATGATAGCCCATAAAAAGAGTACTATATCAGAAAGAAAGTAATCATTTTATTTAAATTTTGCAGCTACCTCAGAGGAAATATTTGGTTTTGTTCTTAAAGTTTTGTTTGTGGAAATTGACTCTTCTTGAGTTGAGAAGGAAAAAAAAAACAACAATGTCTTTCTTGTCCCAAAAGGGTTTTAGGTGCAAAATTATCTGTATATGAATAATTTAATAAATAAAAGCAAAGCCTCAAGTCCATGCCCAATGAAAATCAACTGAAGGAACTGGGAATGGTTAACCCAAAGAAAAGAAGGCTTAGGAGGGACATGATAATTGTCTTTAAGTATCTGAAGGGCAATGATATAATAATTGGGCTTGTTTTATTCAGCTCCAGAGGTTAGAACTATAAACAATAAGGTAGCTGTTACAAAGGGGAAAATTTAGAAATATTGGGATAAACTTCCTATTCTATACTAAAGTCAAATGTGCCATCTCTGGCAGTGGATTTCCTTCAGGCAAAAGCTGAATGATCATTTGTCTGGTATATTGTAGAAAGAATATTTTTGGAGGGGAGGGAATGGGTTGGACTAGTTTACATCCAATTCTGAGATTCTAATTCTAAAATTCTGTGACTAATCATAACTTGCTAACCACTGGCATAGCCTTTTAACAACCTAGCATAGAAATGTCAATATATTAGGAGACACCCTATTTTCAGAGCTAAGACCTGGGCAAGCCATGTCCTGGGCTCGGTGCACCAACAATCCTCTGGCAAAATGTGTTGCTTTGACCAGCACCGTGTTCACTGAAAGATTTATGATTTTCATTTTAATCAATAAGTATTTAGATTTGTTGGAGCTCTGCTAATTCCCACAGGATCCATGCCTGAGAGCTAGAGCCACAGCCGGCCCACTGCAGCAGAAAAGTGATCTATCACATCTCTTGACATTCTAACAATTTCTGTGCTAGTAACCTCTAAATGAACTGAACCAGGAGCTACACTCCTGTTCCCGCCACTCTAGCTCTGGTTCTGTACCCCGCTGAATAATTACAGGACTCTATGACCCTAAAAACTTGAGACAATCACAAGGATCAGTGATTCTAATAACTTAGGGACTGTTCCCACAGGGCCCAAGAACACCTGTATCGTCCCCAAAATGCCTGCACTCATAGGCCTGCAGTGGAAACTGTTTACTCAAAACCTAAGAATGACTGTGTTGAGCCCCACCCTTTTGTGGTTTTTAGGTATAAAAACTCTACCGCTGCCACAAGCACCTCTTCACAGGGGGACTTTGGTTTGCAAACCCATTTTCTTCAATCTGAAATTAATTAAACTGCTACTTGATTCCTGACTCACCTGTCTTTGTTCAGCTCCGGACATTCACAGGATAGAGACTGGTCCAGTTCAGACTATATTTAAAATTCTTTTGTTAGAAACTATACCCCAATGAAGTCAAAGACAGACACACAGACAAATATTCAAAATAGCACTATCGAGGGGTACAAAGAACTGGAAACAAAGTGCGTAGCCACTGATTTTGTTGTATGTAAATGTTATAGAACACTGGCATGCCTTAAATGATTAATATAGGCCATTCAGGGAAACATGGGGAAATTTTTATGAATTGATGCAGAGTGAAATTAGTAGAACCCAAAAAAAAATAAAAAACTGCAACAATGCAAATAGAAATAATTTAAAAAAAAACATCATACAATTATAACGTCCAATGCATACATAACATGGAGGGCCCTCATCTCTTCTTCAGATCCAAAGGCAAGAAATACATTTACATTTCTCTTTTCTTCACTTGAGATTCAGCAGATTATGGGTAGGGAATGTGGGATATGACATAAGATGTGGTCAAGATTTTAGCTGGCTTTGCTAAACTGTTGGTGTTTTGCTTTGGTTGTTTTTTTGGTCATAAAGGGAGGTTCACTGGGTTGTGGGAAGCAGTGCTATATATGTAAGCATAGTTGTAAGTCACTACATATGATGTTAAAAAAAAAGGTATCCATCAGTTATTTTTTTAAAAAATAGCTTAGGGTAAGTTGCAAGCCATAAGGTATCAGAATAAGACTTTAGAGAAGATGGCCCTATTTTAATTCCATCGTTCTGTGCCCACATATTCAACAGTCACATTCACACACTACTCACTGTGAATTAGTCTCTCCCTTTTAACAGTTGCCTAAAATTCTCAACTGAAAGCTCCTGAATAGAAGTTTTCACGTCTGGTGTCTTTCAAAAATTATAATTATTTTCATTTTCATGCTAGTATATATCTCATATCAGGGAACAACATTTTTCTCCCTGTGTACAGTGTGAATAAGTCAGTTACAAGAAAATCCATCAGTTTATACATAAGGATGCTTGGTTCATTTTGTATTGCTACTTTTCTTAACAATGCAATAGCCCTTGCTAATGTGCTCTGTGACAATGGAAGATTGTAGCTGGTTATGTTAAGACACTTTTTATAGTTGCTTCCATTGCCTTAAATAACTGTAAGCCCAAGCAGAGTTGGCACGATATGATCAACAATGATCAGGGTTTCTTCCCAACATGTACAAAGGGATAAAGGGATAAAAAGACAGTGTTCCTCTGAGTTGGTGGGTGTCTGAAGCCCAAATGTGCCACCAGACCCTGCCAAGCTGACAAGAGTAGCTAAGTATCACTGTATCCTTGCTGCATAGACTTTCTATGTTAGAACTAAATAAACCTCCTTTGTTGTTCAGTCGTGTCCAACTCTTCATGACCCTGAGGATCAAAGCATACTATCCAGGAGTTATCTTGACAAAGATTCTGGAGTGATTTGCCATTTCTTTCTCCAGACAAACAGAGGTTAAGTGACTTACCCAGAGTCACACAGCTAGTAAGTGTCTGAGGCTGGATTTGAACTCAGGTCTTTCTGACTCCAGACCCAGCACTCTATCTGCTGACCTACTTACCAGCCTCCAAAAACCACTTTTAATCAACTGTTTAATGACTTATTGACTGACTTACTTATAAATGCCTCATTTAATGCCAAAATCAAGCCTGAAATAACAATTTCAGGCCCACCCCTCTAAGACATGACTTTTGTTGACAGTGTGATAGAGTAGTTTCAATATGTAGACATTATGAATTGAAATATAGATCAATTAATCATGCATATACAGCCATGGTGTCAGAGGGTTCACTGCCACAAGGTCCTGAGACTTCCCCCAAAATGTCTCTTGCTCATAAACACACACCCAGGAAAACCCTGGGAACTTCAGCATCTGGCTAATTTTCATTCATGTCCCCTCTGAGGACTTAGACTAACAAGGACATAAATCCTTTAACACAGTTGATGACAACCAAAATTTTGTACCTGAGCCCAGAGAAAAATCTTCCACCCTCACTTCCCCCACCTCCTGTGGGCCCTCCTCCCTCCAGATTCTGCAGTCTCCGTGATTGCACTGCATAAGAAAGTCCCAACAAAGGGAAAAACTGAGGGTTGCTCCTCTGCTGTCTCTCACCTCCCTTTATCAGATGAGGAAGTCTGAATTGTGCATTGGTGCTGGACCTTGGCTTCTAGATTCTTTCCACATTGTCTCTCTACCTTCCTGTCTCTAGGCTTCCACAGTTCTTGAAGTCATCTGGTGTTTACCAATTCGGTTGGTGCTAAAAGACTCCCCCAAGTATTTACTGTCTCAAACCCATGTGGCTACATCTTGTTCCTGCCCACATATAGCTCTGCTCATACCAAAAGATTCTTTGAAGACTGATTCATTTGGGGGGCAGCTAGGTGCACAGTGGATAGAGCACAGGCCCTGAAGTCAGGAGAACCTGAGTAAAAATCCGGCCTCAGACCAAACACTTGACACCTACTAGCTGTGTGATCCTGGGCAAGTCACTTAACCCCAGTTGCCAGAAAGAAAAAAAGAAAAAAAAAAGACTGAGTCATTTGCATAAAAATATCTAATGTCAAAAAGAAAGCATCTTTAATTGGTATATTCTTCAAAACAGGTGACTTCTGATTGGCAGTGGATTGTTGTTCATCAATCCTAAAGCTGTATACTATCAACAAAGGCATCAACAATCTTTGATTCACTAGCTTGGAGTCCCTCTCTTAACTCTAGTTCCTAATAGTATACTTCAACTCAAACATTCCACCAACTTCTAAGATTAACTATATCAGACTTAAATTCCAGACCCTCCATTACTACCTCCTCCTCCAATATCCACCAGATCCCTCAAACTTTTTATAGAGTGCTGGGCCTGGAGTCAGAAAAACCTGAGTTCAAATTCAGTCTCAGACACTAGCCTTCTAGGTCTAGAAATAGTTTCTCCTCTTACATATGTGCCCCTAAAGCCACTCTACATGCAGAAGGAAGGGCAGACCCTACTCCTTTGGGCACATGCCTGCCACCCCCCCACACACACACACAACCTGAAGCCTCAGGGGTATGGCATGAGCTTTGCATGGAGGTATTCCTTTTCTGCCTCTGACTCAGGTTGGTTCCCCACAGTTAGATTTTATGGGTTTTTTCCTCCAGTAGACTCCCATATTTTCTATTCTCTTCATCACTGCCCAGTGACTTCTTACATGACTCCCTTTCCTCCGCTCAACAATCAGAAAAGTACTTTTAATCAGCCAGTCAGCAAACTAGGTAGTGAAGTGGATAAAGCACAAGGCGTAGAGACAGAAAAATTTGAGTGCAAATTCAAGTCACTTAACTTCTGTCTGCCTCAGTTTCTTCATCTGTAAAGTGGAGCTCACCTGCTTCCCAGGTGAGGATAAAATGAGATAATGTTTAGAAAGTGCTTTGCAAAATTTAAAGCACCATAGAAATTCTAAGGAGATGACAGAGGAGAATGTGGGTGAGGAGGAGGAAGAAAATAAGGGGCAGGTGATGGTGGAGGAGGAGGAAGCACCTAGTATGTGACAGGTGCAGTGTTTGCTAAGTTCTGGAAACATAAAGAAAGGCAGAAACACAGTCCACAGTCTCAAGGAGCTCATGTTCTAGGAGGAGAGACATCATGAAAATAATTATGTTCATTCACGATAGATACAGGACAAATGGGAAATAATCTTAGAGAGAAGACATTTGGCAGGAGTGGGGAGAGGGAAGAGTGAACCTAGATAGGCCTCTTGAAGAAAGTGGGATTTGAAGCCAATCTCCAAGGAAGTGATCAGCAAGGTGGGAAGGGAGGGTAAAATGTCATGATGTCACTCTTCAGAGGAACAGTTACCACCATGATCTTCTATCTCCTTCTACTCATCCTCCAAAAGGTTCAAAGTGTCATTTTCAAAATCAGATCTGGATTCACAGATTAGGGCTGGAAAGAACTGCAAGTACCATCTAGACCAACCCTTTCATTTTACAAAAGAGGAAACTGAGACCTCATGTTAAGTGGCTTGCCCAAAGTCATACAACTGGCAAGCATCAGAGATGAGATTTGAAGCCATGATATCTGACTCAAAGGTAGCATCCTGTCTTCTCTTTGTCAGCACCACTGCTCTTACCCTTAGGCTCCATTCAGTACCGGCTCTGAAGCTCCCAAGGACAGCCACAATGGGCTTCAGAATCTTGGGTTAGTTGAGTTACTACTCTTCGGAATAAAAACCAAACAAATCATAAAATTTCCATTTTAATAATACTATTCATAATCATCAAGCGGTATAAGCATATCTTTAGGCTGTGCTTTCTAACCTCTCTTAACTCTAGTTCCTAATAGTATACTTCAACTCAAACATTCCACCAACTTCTAAGATTAACTATATCAGACTTAAATTCCAGACCCTCCATTACTACCTCCTCCTCCAATATCCACCAGATCCCTCAAACTTTTTATAGAGTGCTGGGCCTGGAGTCAGAAAAACCTGAGTTCAAATTCAGTCTCAGACACTACCTATATGACCCTGGGCAGGTCAATTAACTCTGCCTCAGTTTTCTCATCTGTAAAATGAGCTGAAGAAGTAAAGGGCAAACTACTCCAATATCTTGGCCAAGGAAACTCCAAATTAGGTCACAAAGAGTCAGACATAAGTAAAATGATTGAACAACAGTAAATTAGTCTCTCTACTCTGGCCAGCCAACTTTCATCCATTGGCTTATACCAACAAGCTTTTCTCATCTCATTTTATGAATGTATGTTTTGCCTCCCATACAGATATTCAAAAAACACCTCTTCTCTAATTGTAACTCCCTTTGAGTATAGGGATAAAATTACATGCAATGGTTTAAAAGTTCTTTCCTGAATGTTGAGCAGAGTGTAAAGAGAAAACCAAAATCTTCCTTACCATCCAGTTTCCTCCTGGGTTGAAGATAAAATCATAGTTGAAAAATCAACAAAGAAGGTAATCAAAGTTTCTGCCACTCTAAAAACTTTGACGAATGTACACAACTCTACTATTAATAAACTCCAATGTGGATAACCCAATGTGAAACATGAGTTACCTTTATTTAAAGAGAGAATAATAAAAAGTGCCTTCCATTCCAAAAAGAGGCCATTTGTATGCATACTAATAAATAATTCTCTCATCTCTAAACAAGTGTATAGGCTTATCCAATTCTTGAAATTACAATACTTCAAAATTCAAGAGTCCAGCATTTTCTAAATTTGAGTATCAAGTTCAATGTCATCCAAATTTAAGAACATTCATTACATACCCACTATGGGTAGCCTAGGAACTAGGGATATAAAGATAAAAAGCTAAATAGTTCTTACCTTTAAAAACTTTAGAATCTATTGAGGGTAAGGGTTAGCAGAAGGGGGGATGTGGCCATAAAATATCTACAGTATGAGGTAAAACATGAAGAAGTGAAAGATAGAATCAAATTAATTTTGTTATAAAAAATTTGAAGAGAGAAAGATCATATCCAGACACATAAATGCTACAAAGACTCAGGTGTTAAAACCTGAGATTCCAAGGTTCCCTACAACTCACTGTCTAGGTTTATCTCAGCAGAGGCTAAGGTATCATAAAGAAACACGAAAACTGTGAGATTATACATATAACTTGGGCATTTCCATAAGACTCTACTAGTTGGTAGAGAGAACTATTACTCAAATCTCCTTGCCTGAGTTGACCGGAATTTGGGAAAGAAGGTTGTTCCTTTCCTGGCTTGAAGAGAAAATACATATGGTTCCAGTTTATAGATGAGGAACCTGGAGAAAGAGAAAGACTCTGGAAATAAGCTGCCAAGGAGAGGTGCCAGGGTCTCAACATGTCCCTGATTTCTTGCTTGCTGGTACTAGAGACTACAGAGAATTTCCTTCTGGGTGAGATTGAGAACTCTTTTTTTCCCTTTGAGACGACTCTTGCCTAAAGTAGAAAAGCTCCATTCTGTGTGTATCTGTGTGTTTTCTGTTCATCTGTATAACTTCTCCGATTTTGGTTTACTACTGGCTTGGATAAATGAGTTTATCTGCTATACAATATTTGTGATAGTCTTAGTGTAACTGACATTTAGTAAAAAGGGAGCTAAATTTTCAGATATAGAGAGGCTTGCACAAAACAAAACAAAATAAAAAACACATTTTCCTTAAACTAATAATATGGGAGGAAAGCAGATAATTATGATTTTAATCCAATATCCCCTCTCTAAGGAGCACAGAGCGGGCCAGTCTCATGACACTAATCTTTTGCTCCTTTTCAAGCAGAAATCAGTCTCCCTTGAAAAGGGATGGGCAAGATTCCAGAGAGATCTAGTCATACTTCCCTGTTTGTTGTATTTAGATGACCCTATGTTGACACAGATAATCTACAGTGGCAACACACATATTGTGCATACAAAACAACTCATGTTAATTATCTAAACAGAAAAGAATATGTATATTTAAATTCAAAAGTTGGTGTAAGTTTAAACACCAACACCCCAAACCAAACTTAGCAAAGGACCCTTTCTTTGTGCCTCAAAGTACAGCAGACTCACATTGGGGTGGGGGAAGGTTTTGTATCTATATAACCTTAGACTTCTTTAAGCCTTTCAAAATCCAAGGCACTAAACACATCCTTGGTCTGAATACCTGGGCACAGTTCCGAATTCCTTAACATTGACCTTCGTTAATGATTACCCACTGTAAATATAGCTTCCTAATCAAATTTCTACCTCAAAGAGCAGAATCTTTCTCAAGTAGGTTCTCTACCATCATCATCCCCTCCTCCAAACACTGTAACTGGTATTTCCCCCATCGTCTCTAATTGCAGTGATGGTGTATTTTCAGAAAACCATAACTGAGTTGCAACTTAATTGTTTCCAACTTTCTTTAGAAGGCCTTTCAGAAAAGTGAAACCACGGCATCTATTCATGTTCCTGTAATTTACATTCCAAGTCTTGTCTTTAAAATCTCACAACTGCTAAACACTTATTACAAAATGGTGCAAGCTAGTGTTTTTCATTTCAATAGTCCTATTTATTTTGATGGGTGTTGTTTTGGGGCAGGCAGCATCAAGATTATATAGGACTAACAGAAAGCTGTCTGTTTTAGTGGTAATATACACTTAAGTTTACGCAATGAAGTGGAGTCTTTTTTAAATGAATGGTATATCCAGCTCAATAGCTGTACAGAATTCTTTCAACTATTCTGAAAGATACTGTGCAGTGTTACCACAAATGCATTCAATTTTCTGTTATTCACACTCACTAATGGAGGTAAACAGCGGTTTAGTTTAAGTGGCTAGTTTAAGGAGATATGTATTTTTGTTGTTATTGTTCAAACTTGTCTCCTGGTTACTATTCCTCAATAAGAATGAAGTGTCCTAAGTTTTATCTGAAAATTTAACTCCCTGCTCACCAAATGCCAGTCAGACAAAGACCAGCAAAACAGTGTGATTGATGTGAAAGAGCAAAAGATGAAATGATCATTTCTATTTGTTTTTGAGATTCATCACTGATGACAGAGAAAAGCTACTCAATTCATATTTTCTCATTTTTTCTCTACCAGCAGAATTATCTTTGCCTATGAATAGCAAAACATAAAGGGTAAACAGGGAATAGATATCCAATTTTAAGAAGAAGATAGGATGGGATAGCTTTAATTGTCCTTGATAAATTCAACACACCCATCCTAGATGAACAACGTCCTTGGTTACTGAAAGGAGTGGCAGATATGTTTGCTGAGCAAGTAAGTCTAACCATAACGGTGCACTAATAAGACTTATACTCATCTGGCCACAACAGGTACCAGGCCAAACCCTACTGGGTCATTGTTTGGGCCCTGATTGACTCAAAATGGTTGGTTGGTTGGATGGTTGTTGTCCTTCACTCTCAAAGAAGATCAACATGACATCACTATGCTAGAGTCAAGTTCCAGTGTGTCTGATTACGGCTGATCAGACAGATACGAGCTCGGAATGCTGTACCACAGGTTGGGCACAAATAGTCTGTGTGAACATTTGGAGTGGGTTCTCTGAATTTGCACATCCTATGTTTCCTTTGAGTTGTTTCGATTCTACTTTGCCCATATTGCACTCCTCTAATGTGAGCACATGATTCTGAGCAGTCCTGTGCCATGTCACACAATCAATTCCAAAGTTTTAAGAGAGACATTGAGAGTGTCCTTGTATCATTTCTTCTGACCACTGTGTGAACATTTGCCCTGTGTGAGTTCTCTATAAAATAGTCTTTTTGGCAAGCTTGTGTTTTGCATTTGAACAATGTGACCAGCCCATTGGAGTTGCGCTCTCTGAAGCAGAGTTTGAATGTTTGGCAGTTTAGTTTGAGAAAAGACCCCAGTGCCTGGTACCTTATCCTGCCAGGTGATCATTAGTATCTTGCTAAGACAATTCAAATGGAAGCAATGCATTTTCCTGTAATGGTGTTGATATACTATCCAGGTTTCACAGGTATACAACAATGAGGTCAGCACAATGGCTCTATAGACCTTCAGTTTGGTAGTCAGTCCAATACCTCTTTTCTCCCATACTTTCCTTCAGAGCCTCCCAAATACTGAACTAGCTCTGGCAATACATGTGCCAACCTCATCATCAACATGTATATCCCTGGAAAGTACACTACCAAAGTAAGTGAACTTATCCACAGCATCCAAAAATTATCCATTTGCTATAACCAGTCATTCCACATAAGGATGGTGTGATGCTGGCTGATGGAGCACCTGTGTTTTCTTGGTGTTAATTGTTAGGCCAAGATTAGCACAAGCAGTAGAGAATTGATCCATACTTTGTTGCATCTCACTTCAGAGGCTGCATTGAGTACACAATCATCTGCAAACAGAAAATCATGCCCCAACGCTCCCTCTACTATGGTCTTGGCATGTAGCCTTTTCAAGTTGAATAATTCACCATCAGTGTGGTAGCTGACCTTGATGCTGTGATCATCCTCATTGAAAGCATTTGATAACATGGCTGAAAACATCATGCTAAAAAGCAAGGTAGAAAGCACACCACTTGTTTCACTCCATTGGTGACTGAGAAAGCATGAGAGCATTTTCTGTTATCCAGAACCTGGGCAAGCATGCCATCATGAAATTGATGTACAATGTTGAGGAACCTCAGGTTGAAGTCAATATATCCCTAGCTGAAATTCCAACTGAAGAAGAGGTTTTGAATGCCATGATGCTCCTTTTGTGTGGCAAACCACCTGGTGCTAATTCTATTCCAGCTGAGATTTACAAGGTAGTGGCTCCATTGCTCCTATAAAAGCTGACTAAAATTTTCCAGGTTATATGACAAGAGGAGGTTACCCCTCCCACAAAAGCTCAAGGATGCCTCCATCGTCCATGAGCCAGTAATACTGTCCTCCTTGCTAGTCCTCTCATAAGACACTCCATCTCCTGACTCACTACATTCTCACCGGTTGCCCCCTGTACCTTGAATGCTCTCTCTCCCTCATCTCTGACTCCAGGCTCCCTTACCTTATCTCAAGTCTCAGCTAAAATCCCTCTTTCTGCAAAAAGACTTGCCTGACCCTTCCTTCTGTTATCGATTTGTCCTGTAAATATCTTGATAGCACATGTTTTTGTTTTGTTTTGTTATTTGTTGTCTCTCATTAGACTGTGAGATCTTTGAGAGCAGGGATCTTTGCCATTCTTTGTATCCCCAATGTTAAAGGCAGTGCCTGCAACACAGTGAGTGCTCAGTAAATGCTTGTTGACTGGATTTGACTCAACCATATCAGTAATCTTTGAAGAAATTGTGGAAACTTGGTGAAGTATTACACATTTGAAGAAGAGCAACTATTATTCTGCCTTTCAAAAAGAAGAAAAGAACAAAATTTGAAACCTATAAGACAATGAACTTTTATTTTGATTCTTGGGAAAAAAAATTATACCAGATTGTTAAAGAGGTATAGATTGTTCACTTAACCCAGATTGCCACACACACACACACACACACACACACACACACACACACACACACACACACACATGCAAACACATACACACAAAAATCACTTAACCCCAATTGCCTCATGCAAAAAAAAAGAAGCATGAACATCTAGAAAGGGAAGCAATGGTTACAAAAAAACCAGCATGAGTGGCTTCATCAAGAACAGATCATGTTCCACCAACCATATTCCCTTTTTTAACAAGGTATTAAAATAAGCAGCTCCCCTAGACTTAACATCTTCTACTTTGTTAATTTATTTTGATTTATCAACAATCACTTCTATATGCTTTTGAGTTTAAAATTTTTCTCCCCCTTTCTCCCCACCACCCTTCCCAAGACGATGCACAATCTGATATAGGCTATACATTTACATTCCTATTAAACATATTTTCACATTAATGAAGTTGTAAGTAAAAATTAAAACCAATACAGGGAACCATCAGAAAGAGGAAACAAAACTCAACAGAAGAGAAAAAACAAAGATAGCGATTCAACTTTCACAGTTATGATTACTATCTGTATCTTTTTCTCCATCATTTTTCCCGTTTATGCTTTTCTTTCTCCTCTCTCCCCTACCCCTCTCACCAGTACTTTGCTTTTGACCACTGCCTCCTTCAGTCTCTCCTCCCTTCTATTATCCCCCTCCCCCCTCTTCCTCCTTGCCCCCACCCCTTCTTCCCTCCCTTCCATTCCCCCTCCCTTTTCTTTCCCCTTTTCCCTCCTACTGCCCATAGGGCAAGTTAGATTTCCATACCTAACTGATTATGTTATTCCCTTCTTGAGCCAAATCTGATGAGAGCAAGGTTCAAACAATGCTCACCCCCCCCTTCTTTCCCTCTGCTGTAATAGGATTTTCTGTCTTTTCCTGTAATGTAATTTACCCTTGTGCCTCCTCCTTTCTCAGTACATTTTCTAAGATCAGACTAATCCACTTACTTGGATCCATTTAACCCACTTGATTAGATTTTTTTTTATCATTACATCAAAGTCAACTAATATCTACCCCCTTTATGTATACTCCTTTAACATAACAATACAGTTCTCAAGTATTTCAAGTGTCATCTTCCCTTGTAGGGATGTAAACAGTCTGCCCTAGTTAACAACATTGTGTATCTTTCTGTCCCATTTACCTTTTTATGTCTTTCTTGAATCTTGTACTTGAAGATCAAATTTTTTGTTGAGCTCTGGTCTTTTTATCAGGAAGGTTTGGAAGTCCCCTATTTCATTGAATATCCATCTCCTCCCTTGAAAAATCATGCTCATTTTTGCAGGGTAGTTGATCCTTGGCTGCAATCCAAGCTCCTTTGCCTTATGGAATATCATGTTCCACGCCCTGCAGTCTTTTAATGTAGAAGCTGCAAGGTCCTGTGTAATCCTGACTGTGGTTCCATGATATTTAAATTCTTTCTTTCTGGCTGCTTGCAACACCTTCTCTTTCATCTGGTAATTTTGGAATTTTGCTATTATATTCCTTGGAGTTGTCAATTTGGGATCTCTTTCAGGTGGCGAGCAATGTATTCTTTCTATGGTTATTTTACCTTCTGGTTCTAGGACTTCAGGGCAGTTTTCCTTTATGATGTCCTGAAAGATACTGTCCAGGCTCTTTTTTTCACCATGATTTTCAGGCAGTCCAATGATTTTTAAATTGTCTCTCCTAGATTGATTTTCCAGATCGGTTGTTTTATCAATGAGGTATTTTATGTTTTCATCCATTTTTTTATTTTTTTGTTTCTGTTTGACTGATTCTTGGTCTCTCATAGAGTCATTAGTTTCCATTTGTCCAATTCTAGTTTTTAACAGATTGTTTTCTTCTGTTAGTTTTTGTACTTCCTTCTTCAATTGGCCAATTGTATTTTTAAGGGATTTGTTTTCTTCAGTGTACTTTTTTTCCAATTGGCCAATTGTATTTTTGAAGGACTCTTCTACCTCTCTCATTAGACTTTTAAAATCCTTCTTGAGCTCTTCTAAGAAGGCTTTTTGGGCTTCAGACCAGTTCATATTCCCTTTTGATGTTGCAGATGTGGGTTTGTTGACAATGTTGTCCTCTTCAGAATTTCTGTCTTGATCTTCACTCTTCTCATAATATGAATCTATAGTTTCTTTTTACTCATGGTTTCTTTATTCCCTGGCCTTTAAAGAGATTGAGCTCTCCTGCTGGGGAACAGAGGGCACTGACCCAAGCTTCTTGTGTTGGGAGCCTAGGTCTTGGTCACTGGCTTTGTGTGCTGGGGCCTCTTATGTTGGCAATTGGAGGCTGTAGGGTTCTGGCAGCTTACCTCGTGTTGGGCTGGAATCAGCAAGGCTGGAACTTTCAGGCAATTCTAGGTTGCCTGCTTTTCCTTTCCTTTAGCTTTCTTCAGCTCCTTTTAGATGGGTGCTGCAGGGTGTTTATCTGCCTGGGGCCCCTTGCAATGCTGCCTCCCTCCTTTCTGCTAATGCACTGGGAGATTCCTTTGTGATAGAGTGCCAGGGCACCTGGTGGTTTTCTGAGCTGGTTTCCTGGGGTTTCCCCACCCTCACTGAGGCACTCAGAGGTCCAGGTGTTGGTGTTTGCCTGCTCTACCACCTGGGCTTCAGAATTTCCTCTTGGTTGACAGTTGGGTTGTAGGTTTCTGACAGCTTACCTGGTGTTGGGTTGGAATAATCAAGGCTGGGACTTTAGGAAGACTCTAGGTTGCTTTCTTCAGCTCCTTTCAGATGAATGCTGCATGGTGCTTATCCGCCTGGGGCCCTTTGTAGTGCTACTTCCCTTATTTTTGCTGTGGCACTGGGAGACACATTTGCTGGGCTGCTGCACTGCTGTTCCCCATCTGTTTTCTAGTTCAGCTGTTCCAGGGTTTTTTTTTTTTCCTAGGGTGATATTTTCTGGGTTTTCAGAGGTTGATAGGGGAGGGTGAGAGCAACTACCTTTTTACTCTGCCATCTTGGCTCCTGGAAGCAGAAGTCCCAGTTCCCCTAGACTTTAACAAAGCATTTGATAAACCAGCTGCTGGAGCCCTGGGGCACCTTGAAGCATCAGCCACCCCTACCCCACCTCAGCACAGCACCAGACCAGCAACCAGACTCCTGTAGCCCTGGTACAGCAAGAGGGTCCCCTCTGTGCTTCAGGACAACACCAGCACAGCACCAGGCAAACAGCCAGGTCCTGCAGCCCCTGGCACAAAAGCTTGGGATGCTGCCCCTTCCATTCCAGGAGCAGAGCTCAACTTTAAAACTCACAAAATAAGCTGAAAAAGATGAGCAAAAAACAAACTAACTAAAAGACCCTGACCATAGAACACTATTATGGTGACAGGGAATGTCAAGACACAAACTCAGATGTTAATTGGTCTCAAACTTAAACAGAATTCCTGAAACATCCCAAAAAGGAGTTTAAAAATCAAATAAGAAAGGTAGTAGAAAAATTAGAAAAGGAAATGAGAGTGATACAAGGGAATCACGAAAAAGTCATCAGCTTGATAAAAAGGATGCACGAAAAGAAAAATGGAAAAAGATACTAAAATTTACTGAAGAAAACAACTCACTAAAAAGCAGAATTAGACAACTGGGAAAAAAAGAGGTTCAAAAGCTCTATGAAGAAAATAACTCAGGGGCAGCTAGGTGGCACAGTGGATAGAGCACAGCCCTGGATTCAGGAGGAACTGAGTTCAAATCCAGCCTCAGACACATAATACTTACTAGCAGTGTGACCCTGGGCAAGTCACTTAACCCCCATTGCCCCCTCTCAAAAAAAAAAGAAAAGAAAAGAACTCCTTAAAAATTAGAATTGGACAGGGGGAAGCTAATGATTCTATGAGACATTTAGGATCAATCAAGGAAAATCAAAAGAATGAAAAAAATAGAAGAAAATAGAAAATACCTCATTGGAGAAACAACTCACATAGAAAACAGATCCAGGAGAGATAATTTAAGAGTCATGGACAACTTGAAAGTCATGAGCAAAAAAAAGACATGTATGTCATACTTCAAGAAATTATCAAAGAAAACTGCCTTAATATCCTAGAACCAGGTGGTAAAATAGACATTGAAAGAGTCTACCAGGAGCAGCTAGATGGTACAGTAGATAGAACTCTGGCCTTTGAGTCAGGAGGACCGGAGATCAAATCCAGCCTTAGACATTTGAAACTTACTAGCTGTGTGACCTTGGGCAAGTCACTTAACCCTGATTGCCTAACCAAAAAGCAAAAAAAAAAAAAAAAAAAGAGTCTACCTATCGCTTCCAGAAAGAGATCCCAAAATGAAAACTACTAGGAACATTATAAGCCAAATTCTAAAACTCCCAGGTTGAGGAGAAAATGTTGCAAGCAGCCAAAATAAAACAATTTAAATACTAGGAAGCCACAGTCAGTACTGTACAGGATTTAGCAGTTTCAACATTAAAGGATCAGAGGTCATGGTACATGATATTCTGGAAGGCAAAGGAGCAAAGATTACAACCAAAAATCACCTACCTGGTGAAATTGTGCATAATCCTGCAGAAGAAAAAATGCTCATTTAATAAAATAGAAGGCTTTCAAGTTTTCCCAATGGAAAAAATCAGAGATGAAAAAAAAATTTGATTTTCAATTTCAATACTCGAGAGAAGTAGAAAAAGATAAAAGGAAACAGAAAACAAAGGATTCAATAAGGCTAAACTGTTTACAATCCTACATGGGAAGATGATAGTAATTCTTAAGAACTATATCGCTATTCATGTAGTTAGAAGGTGTATATATAGACAGAAGATGCAGGTATAAGGTGACTCTGAGAGGATGATATAAAAAATTAAGGGGTAAGAAGATTACACTGGGAGCAGAAGGAAGGAAGGAAGAGGTAAAATTGGGTAAATTATCTCACATGAAGCAACAGTGGAGAAGAAGATGGGAGGGTGGGTGGTGGGCATCACTTGAACCTTACTCTAATCAGAATTGGCTCAAAGAAGGAATAACATACACAATCAGTTGGGTATAGAAATATATGTTATGTTACAGGGAAGTAAGAGTGTAGAGGGTTAAATAAAAGGGGGGGACTGACAGAAGGAAGGGCAGACTGGGGAAGGTGGTGGTCAGAAACCAAACACTGGTGAGGAGGGAAAGGATGAAAGGAGAGAGAGAGATGGACAAACAGGATGAAAAATAGGATGAAGGGAAATACACAACTAGTAATCATAATTGTGAATGTGAATGGGATGAACTCTCTCATAAAATGGAAAAAGATAGCAGAGTGGATTTCAAAAAAAAGAACCCTACAATATGTTGTTTGCAAGAAAGACGCTTGAAGCAGAGAGACACATGCAGAGTAAAGGTAAGGGGCTAGAGAATAATCTATTATGCTTCAGTTGAAATTTAAAAAAAAAAGGGTAGCAATCACAATCTCAGACAAAGCAAAAGCAAATTAAAAGACATAAGGAAGGAAACTGCAGCTTACTAAAAATCACTATAGATAATCAATACTAAACACATATGCACGAAGTGGTATAGCATCCAAATTCTTAAAGAAGAAGTTGAGAGGCAGCTAGCTGGCGCAATGGATAGAGCACTGACCCTGGATTCAGGAGGACCTGATTTCAAATCCAGCCTCAGACACATAACACTTACTAGCTGTGTGACCCTGGGCAAGTCACTTAACCCCATTGCCTAAAATAACAACAACAAAAAAAGAAGAAGAAGAAGAAGAAGAAGAAGAAGAAGAGAAGAAGAAGAAGAAGAAGAAGAAGTAGAAGAAGAAGAAGAAGAAGAAGAAGAAGTTGAGTTACAGGAGGAAATAGATAGCAAAATTATACTAGTGATGAACACCTCAACTTTCCCTTATCAGAACTAGATAAATCAAATCACAAAATAAACAAGAAAGAAGTTAAGGAGGTGAATAAATTTTAGAAAAGTTAGATATGACAGACCTCTGGAGAAAACTGAATAGGGATAGAAAAGAATATACCTTTTTCTCAGTGCTATATGATACCTACACAAAAATTGAACATGAGTTAGGGCATAAAAACCTCAAAATCAAATGGAGAAAGGCAGAAATATTCAATGCATCCCTATTAGATCATAACACAATATGAAAATTATGTTCAACAAAGGACAGTGGAAAATAGATTAAAATTGACAGCTAAATAATCTAATCCTAAAGAACAAGTGGGTCAAAGAACAAATTATAGAAATAATCAATTATTTCATTACGGAGAATGACAATAATGAGATAACACACTAAAATTTATGGGATGCAACCAAAGCAGTATTTAGGGGGGAAATTATTTCTTTAGTAAATTCTTACATCAGTAAAATAGAGAAAGAGCAGATCAATGAATTAGGCATCCAACTAAAAACTAGAAAAAAAGAACAAATTAAAAATTCCCAATTATGCACTGAATTGAAAATTTTGATAACTAAAGGTGAGATTAATAAAATTGAAAGTAAGAAAACTATTGAACTAATAAATAAGATTAGGATCTGGTTTTATGGAAAAAATGATAAACAATTAGTTAGTTTAATTTTTAAAAAAAAAGAAAGAAGGAAACCAAAATTACCAGTATCAAAAATGAAAAGGGTGATATCACCACCAATGAAGAGGAAATTAAAGCAATCATTAGGAAATATTTTGCCCAATTATATGCCAAATAAATGTGAGAATCTAAGCAAAATCAATAAATATTTATGAAAATACAAATTGCCAAGATTAATAGAAGAGGAAATAAAATACTTAAATAACCCATCTTAGAAAAAAAAAATTGAAGCCAATAAAGAACTTCCTAAGAAAATTCCCAGGGCCAGATGGATTCACAAGCAAATTCTACCAAATATTCAAAGAACAACTAATTCTGGGGCAGCTAAGTGGCGCATTGGATAGAGCACTGACCCTGGAATCAGGAGGACCTGAGTTCAAATCCAGCCTCAGACACTTAACACTTACTAGCTGTGTGACCTTGGGCAAGTCACTTAACCCCATTGCCTAGCCAAAAAAGAAAAAAAAAAAGAACTAATTCAAATAGTACATAAACTATTGGAAAAATAGACAAAGAAGGAGTCCTACCAAATTCCTTTTACAACACAAATATGGTGCTGATATCTAAACCAGGGAGAGCCAAAACAGAGAAAGAACACTACAGACCAATTTCCCTAATGAATATTGTACAAAATTTTTAAATAAAAAACTAGTAAGGAGATTATAGCAATATATCAGAAGGATCATATATGATGACCAGGTGGGATTTATACCAGGAAAACAGGGCTATTTCAATATTAGGTAAATTATCAGCATAATTGACCACACAATAACAAAACCCACAGAAATTATGTGATTATCTCAACAGATGCTGAAAAAGCTTTTGACAAAATACAGTACCCACTCCTATTAGAGCATAGTAATAAATGGAACTTTCCATAAAATGATAAGTAGCATCTATCTACAACTGTCAACAAGCATTATCTATAATGGGGATAAGCTAGAAGCCTTCCCAATAAGATCAGGGTGAAGAAAGGATGACCATTATCATCAGTTTTGTTCAATATTGTGCCAGAAATGTTAGCTATATCAGTAAGAGAAGGAAAAGAAATTGAAGAAATTTGAATAGGCAATGAGGAACTATTACTCTTTAAAGGTGATATAATGGTATACTTAGAGAATCCTAGAGAATCAATTAAAAAACTACTTGAAATTATTAACAACCTTAGCAAATTTGCAGGATACAAAATAAACCCACATAAATCATCAGCATTTATATATGTTACCAACAAAGCCTAGCAGCAAGAGATAGAAAGAGAAAATCCATTTAAAATAACTGTGGACAATAGAAAACGCTTGCCAAGACAAACCCAGGAACTGTATTGAAACAATTACAAAGCAATTTTCACACAAATAAAGTCAGATCTAAATATTTGGGAAAACATCAATTGCTCATGGGTAGGCCAAGCCAATATAATAAAAATGACAATTCTATCTAAATTAATTTACTTATTCAGTGCCACATCAAACTACCAAAAATTATTTTATAGAGCTAGAAAAAATAAAACAAAATTCATCTGGAAGAAAAAAGGTCAAGAATATCAAGGGAACTAATGAAAAAATTGAAAGAAGATATCCTAGCCATACCAGACCTCAAACTGTATTATAAAGTAGTAACCATCAAAACTTATCTGGTACTCGCTAAGAAACAGAGTGGTGAATCAGTGGAATAGATTTGGTACACGAGACATCATAGTAATCTAGTGTTTGATAAACCCAAAGACTCCAATTTCTGGGAACAGTTCTCACCATTTGACAAAACTTGCTGGAAAAACTGGAAAACAGAAACTGAGTATAGACCAGCAACTTATACTTTATACCAAGATGAGGTCAAAATGGGTACATAATTTAGACATAAAAAGTGATACCATAAGCAAATTAAGAGTGAAATTGATAGTTTCCCTATCAGATCTATGGAGAAGGGAAGACTTTATGACCAAACAGGAGATAGAGAGCATTACAAAATATAAAATGTATAATTTTGAGTATATTAAGTTAAAAAGGGTTGCACTAATAAAACTAATGCAACTAACATTAGAAGTAAAGCAGAAAGCTAAGAAACAAGTTTTACAGCAAGTGTCTCTAATAAACATCTCATTCTTCAAACATCTATGAGGGTTTTTTGGGGGGGTTATTTTGTAAATTTATAAGAATACAAGCCATTTCCCCAATTGATGAATGGTCAAAGGATATAAACAAGCAGTATTCAAATGAAGAAATTAAAGCTATCTTTAGTCATATGAAGAAATGCTCTAAATCACTATTAATTAGAGAATACAAATTTTAAAAATTCTAAGGTACCACCTCACTCCCATCAGATTGGTCAGTATGATGGAAAATGATAAATGTTGGAGAGGATGTGGCAAAATTGAGACACTAATGCATTGTTGGTGGAGTTGTGAACTGATCCAACCATTTTGAAGTATAATTTGTAACTATACCCAAAAGACAATCAAATGGTGCCTACCCTTTGATTCAGCAGTGCCCCTTATAGGTCTGTATCCCAAAGAGATCACAAAAAAGGGAAAAGATCTACATATACAAAACTATTTATAGCCACTCTTATTGTGGTGACAAAGAATTGAAATAGAGGGGATGCCAATCAATTGGAGAATGGCTGAACAAGTTGTCATATGTGAATGTAATGAAATACTATTTTGCTAAGAAATGACAAACAGGCAGATTTCAGAAAAAAAAACCTGTAAAGTCTTACATGAACTGATGCAAAGTAAAGTGAGCAGAACCAGGAGAACATTGTACACAGTATCATCAACCTTATGTGATGATCAGCTATGAAATGCTTAACTCTTCTCAGCAATACAATGATCCAAGACAATTCCAAATAACTCATGATGGAATATGCTATCCACATCCAGAAAAAGAACTAATGTAGTCAGATTGCAGATCAAAGCATACTGTTTTCACTTTATTTTTTCCATAGTTCTTTTCTTTTGGCCTGTTTCTTCTTTCACAGCATGACTAATATGGAAAGATCTTTTACATGATTTCACATATATAACCTATATAAAATTCCTTACAGTCTTAGGGAGAGGGTGGTGAGAGAGAGGGAGATAATATGGAACTCAAAAAAAATTTTAATGAATGTTAAAAATCGTCTTTACATGTAATTGGAAAAAAAAGTAAAATACTATTAAAAATAACAAATACTTGCTGATTAAGTAACATTATTCTCGTGGAGAAAACATACTATTCAAAAATAAGATTAAATAAGTTCAGAACTGGTTTCCCTGCCAGAATCAAAGAATAGCTGTTAAAGGTCCAATGTTGACTTAGGAGGATAGTCTTTAGCAAAATTTCCCACGGCTCTGTGCTGCTAAACATTTATATCAATGATCTAGAAGAAGGCATAGATGTGATACTCATCAAATTCTCAGGTGACAAAGCTAGAAAAGATAATTAATATGCCAGATGACAACTTTAAAAAGATGGTGCCAAACTACAGCAATGAATTTCATCTAATAAGTTGAATAGGGAATAGGGAACAATGTAAAGGCTTGCATATGGGTTTTTTTTTTTAAAAAAGCAATTTCACAAGTATAGTATTGAGGAGATAGGGTGTGATAGCAGTTTTTTGAAGGAAAAAATAATCTGGTAGTTTTAGTGGATTACAAGCCCAATGTACATTAGCACTGTGATATGGCAGTCAAAGAAATCGATGTGATCTTGACAGCTTCCAAGACTGAGAGGAAGAGAGTCCCTCTATCTGTACTCTGCTCAAGACAGAATACACCTATAGTATTGTATTCTGTTCCAAGCACTACTGTTTAAGGTCATTCATAAATTGGAGAGCATCCAGAGATAGCAATCAGGATGGCCAAAGGTCATGAATCCATGTAGTATGAGGACTGGTTAAAAATAGTAAAGATAATTCATCACACAGAAGACTCATGGTCCTTGTCCTCAAATATACAAAGAGGTATTGGACAAAAAACGAATTAGGCTCCTTCCATTTGTCCCCAGAGGGAAGATACAGGAGGAATATATGAAAGGTGCAACAAGACAAATTTAGGCTCTATATCATGAAATGCTTCTTGATGTTTAATGTTGTCCAAAATTGGAGATGGGTTAATTCTAATGAGAAGGGAAGGGAATAAGAACTTATATAGCACCTACTATCTGTCAAGCACAGTAATAATTGCTTTTACAAGTATGTTTTATTTGATCCTCACCATTTCCCTGTGAGATGGTTGCCATTATTATCCTTTACAGTTGAGAAACCACATTGACTTGCCCGGGGTCACACAGCTAATACATACCAGTAGTTGGATTTGAATTCAAATCTTCCTGACTGCATTCTATCTGCTGTGCTTCTAGCTGTCTCCAACAGGTGGTGGACCCCCCATCCTTGGAGATCTTTGAGCAGTAATTGGAGGACCTCTTGTTTGTTATATTTTAGTAGGTATTTTCAGGTATGGGTTAAACTGTGTGGCTGCTAAGGTCCATTCCCAACACTGAAACTCTGATATTAATTACGGTTTATTGTTTCACTTTTTCATCATGTTTCTTTTTGACTAATGTTAAAGTAGTTCACTGGTTACATTCATTATATGGCAGCAGAGGGAATTTTCCCAGAGGTATAATGAATAGAAAGAAAACTAGTCTGGGATTTAGAAATTGGCTTAGATGAGCCCCCAGATAAAAAAAAAAAATACACATGCTAGTAGATTTAGAGAATTGACTCTATTCCTATTCTTTATTAGTCATACTTGGACTTTGATTAATTCAAATCAATTCAAACATTCATTAAGTAACTTATATATGCCAAGAACTGTACTAGGGTCTACACATACAGAGAAAAACACTCAAATAGGTCCAGTCTTCAAGGAGTTTATATTCTGTTGGTGGGAGATGGGCATAAACTGGTAACTATAAAATTAACAGAAAGAAATTGAGGTAAATATTAAAAAGCAGGAAATTTTGGAGAGATCTTATAAGAGGTGATACTAGATTAATCTTTGAAGAGAGTTTAGGATTCTAAGAGGCAGAAGTGAGAAAGGAAAGTTAGTCCTAGGAATGAGGGACAACCTGGGCAGGGGCACAGAAGAAGAAGAATAAAGCTGCATTGTGAAGGGCTTTAAATGTGGAAAAAAGAGTTTGAGCAATAAGGAGCCACTGGAAGTTATTGAACAACGAAGAGAGATCAGACCTGGACTTTAAGAATATTAATTCTGTAATATATCAGTTGGAGAGAGGAGAATTTAGAGGCAAGTTGAGCAAGAGGGTCTGCATTCATTTTAGTTTGTTTTCAAGATGAGAGAGATTTGGGCATGTTTGTAGACAGCAAGGAAGGAGCCAAAAGAATGAGATTAGGATAATGGTCCTGAATGACTTTAATTGGTTGATGGGAAGAGTAGTCATAGAATAATAGAATTATTGTAAATGACTTTGTATATATTATAAATCTGTCTTAATTAGTTAACCATTTCATAATGTGATTTATGAAGGCAAAGGAGGGAAATGAATGCTGAATTAAGCACAGGGAGATACAGTCATATGAATGAAATGAAGATGGACCACTAACGACTATATGAGCTGAAGTGGGCTGAATGTGAACAAGACTATCTGGGAAAAATTCTTGCCCCATGTGCCTTATTTAGGAACAGAATATGAAGAAATGACTGGAGCCAACAGACTAACAGATTAAAGCAATCAGAGATATACTGGCTAATTTTAATTAAAATGTAGTCATGAGACAATGGCTGCTCCCTAAAGTTCAACCTAAAACTATTACAGACACATTCTTACTATAATTTTTAGTTGAATTAAGTAGCCACGGGGTGGTATATGGATAAGACATGGAAATGACTGACAACCTGATAGAGCCATATATATATGTATGTGTGTGTGTATGTGTGTGTATATGTGTGTGTATATATGTGTGTGTATATATATGTGTGTGTGTATATATGTATGTATCTATGTATGTGTATATGTGTGTGTGTGTGTGTGTGTGTGTGTGTGTGTGTGTGTGCGCTATAGCTGATTGAATCTAGTATGACATTTGGAGCTGTCCTATAATAGTTCAGGCATGGAACAGTGAAGCATGGTACCGATGAAAAAAACATAGGCTTTGGAGTTAGAAGTTTTGAATTCAGAACTCACCTCAGATGCTCATTGTATATTACTTCAAGTGAATCACTTAAATCTCTTGGGTTTCTTTTTTTTTTTACTTTTTTAATTAATTATTTTTAGTTTTCAAAATTCACTTCCAAGAGATTTTGTGTTCCAAATTTTCTCCCCATCTCATCCCTCCCCAACCCAACATGGCATGCATTCTGAATACCCCTTCCCCTAATCTGCCCTCCTTTCTATCCCCCCTTCTCTTATACTCTTCCCCCTCAACTTTCCTCTAGGGCAGGATAGATTTCTATACCCCATTTCCTGTTTATCTTATTTCCCAGTTGCATTGTTTTCTATTTTTTCATTCTTTTGGATTTGTTTTACAGTGTCTTAATTTCCCATGATTTTCTTGCATCACTCTCATTTCTCTTACCAGTTTTTCCTCTACTTCTCTTACTTGCTTCTCAAAATCCTTTTTGAACTCTTCCATGGCCTGGGACAAATTCATATTTTTCTTGGAGGCTTTGGATGTAGGAGCTTTGACTTTGTTGTCTTCTGGTTGTATGTTTCAATCTTCTTTGTCACCAAAGAAAGATTCTATGGTCTGACTTTTTTCACAAGGTTTGCTCATGATCCCAGACAATCACTTGCGTTATCAACTCTTTGTTAAGGTAGGGGTCTGCTTCCAGTATGGAGAATGCACTGTCCCAAACCTTGGAGGTTTTGTGCAGCTGTTTTCAGAGATATTTCTAGGGACCTGTAAATTTTCAGTTCTTCCAAGATGATATGATAAGGGGTGAGGTGTTTACTCCTTTCCTGTTCTATGCTCTGGTCTATGATGACCACAAGCACTTTTTTCTTCCTTGGAACTGTGAGAAGGGTTCCCTCTGTATAGCCACTACAAGCTCCACCATGCCAGCACTCCTCCTTGTCCTAGGACTGCCACCCAAAACTGTTACCTAGATCCAAGCATGGGCAAAGCAAGAGAATCCTGCACCAGCAAAGAGATCCCTGTAATCGCCCTCTTCCCCCTCAGTCTGTGGGCCAGAAGCTTAGGAAACAGCCTTCACCATTGGGCCAGGCTTTGGGACTGGGGCTGAGTCCATGCTTCTCTCTCACCACCACAGTCACAGACTATTTCTACTGACCTTCTAAGTTGTCTTTGGCATTCATGGGTTGAGAAGTCTGGGATTCAGTCCTCTGAGGGCTGCTCCAGGTTCACTGAGGCCTGTTTTGCCTGCGTGCCCACACTGCACTATGCTCCTCTCCCTACCCAGCACAATATGCCTTCCTGATCAACCATCCAGGTTGTCTTGAGCTGGAAATTTGTTTCAGTCTCTCTTTTTGTGGGTTCTGCTGCTTTAGAATTTGTTTAGAGCCAGGTTTTTTTTACAGGTATTTGAAGGGGTTTGGGAGAGAGCTTCAGCAAGTCACTGCTTTTACTTTGGCATCTTGGCTCTGCCTCCCTCCAGTTTCTTTTTTAAAGGTCCATTCCACCCTTCTTTGTTGACAACTCATGCCTTTCCTGTCTCAGGCCATGAAATGTGCACCCTATCCTAAAAAATTTTGGACTGGGGAAAAAGCATTTCTATCACTTTTCCTTGGCTTTTCCTGCCATCCCATGAGCTAGCAGTAGGATCTGCCAGTTCTTCCGATGCTTTCAGAAGCCTCAAGATAGGACTAGGCAAATTATGCCTTAACAGACCATCTTCTTGACTTGCTATGATCAAAATTCATCGTTCAATAGTCAAATCTCTGGTGATGAGTTTCTCTGAACCTAGTGGGCATTTTCTCAGTCAATATGCATATAGACAGTCAGCAAGCATGTATTAAGGGCTCACTGTGTGCCAGGCACTGTGATAAGTGCTGGGGATACAAATGCAAGTAAAAAGAAAGTTCCTGTCTTTGAGAAACTAACATTCTATTGGAGGGAGACAACATATAAAAGGGGAACTGAAAGGTGATGGGGGAGAATGGCTATATTTGGACAATCAGGGATGACTTGTATGGGACCCTTCTCAAAAGTGGAGGTTCTGGTAGGAACTCACCAATGGCAGAAGAAACCCCTTTTTCCTGTGACAGGTACTACAAATACCTTCATCCCTGTTTTACAGATGAGGAAGCTCAGAGAGGTTAAATTACATTAACCAGCATCATACAGTTAGTAATATCAGAGGGTCTCCTGACTTCAAGCCTAGATCTTTTTCACTACATCCTCTCTTACCAATGTTTGTGAGAAAGCCACACAAATATTTTTCCACACTTGATTCATTGTTTTTAATAATCCTAGAACCAATAAAAGATGAATCTACCTTCTAAAGTTGTCCATTTTTACAGTAATGTTTACTTTTGTTTAAAATGCAGAGAACTCCTCACATCCCCCAAAAAATTCAATGCCAGGCACATTAATACATTATTGATGGAACTTTGAATTGGTGCCCACCATTCTAAGAAAACAGATTAGAATTACATGAGAAAAGTTCACATCTTTTGAACCAGCACTCTCACTATGGGGCTTATAACCCAAGGAGGGCAATGACTAAAAGAATAGTCTAATTAACATATATATATATATATATATATACACACACACACACACACATATATATACATACATACATATATATACACGTATATATACATATATACATATACGTGTACATATATACACATGTATATATACATATATACATATATACATATATGTGTATATATACACCTGTATATATATACATATATACATATATATGTATATATATATATACATATATGTGTGTATATATACACATGTATATATATATACATATATATGTGTATATATATACGTATATATATTCATAATAGCACTCTGTACTAGCAAAAAAAAAAAGAAACAAGTGGGTGTTCGCTGATTACTAAATGGCTGCAAAATTTGTGGTATATAGGACGTTAGTTCAATCATCTAGTCCAAGTCTCTCATTTTGCAGATGAGGAAACTAAGACCCAGGGAGGGTCACATAATAAGTGCTAAGGCCAGGAATAGAATCTACGTTCTCTAATTCCATACCTACTGTTCTTTTTACCATTGCTTTTTGGCTTTGGCCAATAGACATCTATAATGAATCTTTTTTTTTTCTTTTAATATCTGACATTTCACTTTCCAAATGGTACACTTTCCCCACTCCACCACAGTCCCAATAATCACACATTTATTGTTTCTGTGTATTTACATTTAACTATATACATACACATGTTGTTTTCCCTGGCCAGACTATGAGCTCCTATAGGTTATGAAGTGCTGTTGTTTTTATCTTTGTACGCCCAGAGCCTGAAGAAGCGCTTGGCTCATAGCAGGTGCCTATTTGTTGGCCAGTGAACATTTTCAAGGGACAGTTAGGACGAAAGGGAAAAAAATTATTTTTAAAAATAGCATTAAGGTCTCTTTTGTGTGTAAAGAATTTGGAACACAGTAGTGAGCAAATGGCTTACCTGAACTTGAAATGCCAAAGTGTTACTACTCTTCTAAACCTGTTTCTTGACATTTAGTTAATATTGACATCCAGTAATTGAAAGCAGAGCTCCTCAAAACTTCCCTGATGGGCCAGAACAGCTGGTTAACATGTCCTCTTTGACTCAATTTTTCCCCCCGTTGTTGTTAGCATTATTGTTGCTGCAACTTAGTGTTTTAGAAAGTTGTTTGTGGTCACTGAGAGGTTAAGCAACTTGGCCAGGTAATATAGCCAGTACGTGAAAAAAGGCAGTCATTGAGCCCAGGCGTCTCTCACTCCAAGGCCAGGTTCTTCATACATTATGCAACATTGTCTCTCTATACTTTTCTTCACCTATTAATGCCAACCTTGTGTTTACCCCATTACTCCATTTCTATCTGCTTCCTGTTAACCTCTTCCCTTCCAAACTAAAAAAGAGAACAAGTGTATTTTCTTATTCTCATCAAAATTTAAAGCCTACAACTCTTTTGGTATGTAGGGGTAGTATCAGCTTTATGAGATGAGTGTTTTAGAAAGCAGCTCAGATGATTAAAAAACAAAAATTAATAACCAAGAACCAGAGATAAATTTTTGCTTGTTTCCCAAATAGTGGATCTTACTACATAGAAAACAAAATATACTAAACATTTTATTTTCCTTTTCTCAAGGATAGAGAACAAAAAGTGGGAAGAAAGAAGTAGGACGTAGAGAAAAATTATATATTATATATATTTACAGTACATAATCTATACTGGACAAAGACGTACTACTCAATGGAATATTATTACACATAGGAGGAATTCAGAGAAACATGGGAAGATATAGAATTTATGTACTTGAAAGAAAGAACAAAGAGGAGAAAAACAAAATGACAATTACAATTTAATTGAAAATACTGAAAGACACCAGAAATCATATTAAATGCAATGATCCATTTTGCTTCCAGAAAATGGATGATTAAACATACTCCCAATTTTTCTGTAAAGAAGCATTGCAGTACATATGTCAAATATAATTCAAAAGCATTATGATATACTATATACTATAAGATAGTATATAAGATATATACTATAAGTGTATTGGATTTGAAGTCAAATCTTTCTCAGACACTAATTAAACATACGACCCTGAATAAGTCACTGAAACTCTTGGGCCTCAATTTCCTTACTTGTTAAATATCTGGGTTAAATTAAATGACATCTAAGTACCTTTCTGGCCCCATGATCCTGTGATCTTTTGATCTCTGTCAGTCCCTGCTGTTTTGTAAATTGATTTTGCTGTAATTTTTTCCTCTTTTTTTAATAAGGGGAACTAGCAGAATTATTAACAATTGACTGTAGTTTAAAAAAACTCAGTAAAATGTTTAAGAATTAAATTAAATTCCTAGAATCTGATTGATTGCTTACTTGTTATGATTACAACCATTCAAATTGCAAAGGGATATAGTGGACAGAGAGAGACCAGAAAAAGATAACAAGAGTCAAGAATTTAATGAGTTGCATAGGAGAAGAATGTCCTTTTATTGGTTTTCCTAGACAACTTCATCTCGAGATCTCACTGCCAGAATATAAAGAGACAAAACACTCCTCCAGTCACCAGTCATTATAATACCTCCACACTTGGGTTGCATTTGCAAAAAGCAACTAATTATTCCACACAGTTCCCCTGTGAGGCAGTCATTGCCAGAAGATGTGGGAAGCCTCCCGTAAACAATTTCAGCAGTCATGTGTATACACGATGCATTATGGAACAGATGTGCTCATCTAATTTAATTTGGGGAGGGGAAAAGGTTTGACTGAAGGCAAACAGCTTATGCCTTGATGTGGGATTTCTGCAGGGCTGCCTGCCCAAAGTTTCCAGAAATAGCACTTTTCCTCAAAGCGTTGATCCACCAGTGGACAAGTATAATACTTACAATGGAAAAAATAAAAATGAACTCACAAAATTAAATGATTCAGCTCTTTTAGGTGCCATCTTCTTATGTGCAGTAGTGCTCATGAAGTAGCTTTCACTATACTAGCTCTCTTCAACTCTCCCAGAAGCTTAGCAAAATAGAAGGCATACTGGACTTGCAATCAGCAAGACATGGCCTCAAATCTCGAGTCAGGCAGTCACTAGGTATATGACCCTGGACCTTTAATTCGAGTGCCCTCATTGGTATGATGAGGTTAAAAACAGATTGTTGTGACAAAAACGACAATGTAAGTAAACTATTTTTTTTGAAATTTAAAGTGCTATGTAAACTTAATATATGCATCATAATTATTATTGTCTCCAAAAACTATCCAGAAACCTTGCAAAGTAGTATGACCTTGAAATAAAGGCAAGAAGACTAGAGGACAAAATTTGCTATTCCTCATTCTCAAATATAGAACAACCTGACAGCAAGGTGTCAAGGAAAACAATAGCTTGTTAACAGTGGCTTTCAATAATTTATGAAGAGGTTAAGATAACAGGTTTACTCAGACACTGAGGTGGGTGGTTTTACTTATGTATTTTCCTCAGAGATAGGGCAGCACTTCATAAATATTAGCTCATTAATATTCTCACCACTTCTCTTGGCTCAGGTTTGATGGAAGGAAGCATCATCTCACTTGTGCAGTTAGAGAAAAATGAGAACACAAGTTTCGTGCTCTGTAGCAGGAAAACTTTGCCCGGATCCCTAGGACAACTGGCTCCCATAAAACCAAATGACATCTAATTATGTTCCTTCCTGCAGAATAAATGATGGATGAGGCCAAAGGATGAGGACCCTTTGCCATAGCTCCCTCTCTTTACTGATAAAATGACATGATTGTTTGGTATGCTGGTCTATGACTAGAGAATTAATTGGGGTATCTTGGGATACACAAACTTTGGGACATTTGATGAGAGGCTATTTGGGCTTTGACTCTAATAGTCACAAAATGCTGCTACTGCTTTGATTTCTGTTTATCTGAATGCAAACTATAAAACTATGTTCTAAGAAAAAATCATCAAGCTTGTTTATGAATAAAACGCACTATTTGGACTCCTTTGGAATAGAACTAATTAAAATTTCAATAATAAGGGTCAACATGAGCATGAAAAATTGTACAACAGAATTGAAGAATGACTTAAATCTGCCCCCCTACCTCTCTCTGGATTACTGCCAAGGGTATGTAAATCACACAAGCATGTACTGGCTCAATATTCATCATCCAGAATTAATGGCAGCCCATGGAAACCCACTGAGACCAAATCTAATAGCAATTCCAGAGAGTAATAAACTTAAATTGTTATAATGCAACATAATGTCAGTTCTTGACCTTTAAAGCAGAAGTTGATCAGCACCATGGGGTAGTGGAAAGACACCTGGTGGCAGGGAATGAAAAGGTTTGGGTTTTAGGCCCAGCTTGACAACTAGCTATGCAGTCCTGACAGGCTGTATCACCTTACTGAGATTTATTTTATTGGAACTACATAATTTCTATGTTCTGCTCAAAACTTTAACAATTCAATGTTGAATAGACTTTGTTCTCTTCTAGACATCTGTCTGTATGGAACGATAAATAATGTATTTTTTATGCTTATTCCTTCAGTATTGAAAAGATTTTAAAAATCTATTTAACAATTTATAAAGCATGTTCAGTGGCCACTTTTCTCTTTTTCTGGCTTGATAAAATTCTTCTTGAAAGATGTTCTGTTGATAACCAGAAAAAAAGGTCCTCTATCCAAGTCAAACAAATGTAGATTAAATCCTACTTCCTTCTCAGCCCTGCCACACATTTATCCTCAGGCATCAGTGAACTCCTTAGCATTTCCAATGCAAAGTCAAATAGGATCTATAAGGGTACCATCCCACAGGACTGAAATCATCAGCTCAACTCAAATGAACCAGAGAAATGTTCCAGTCTCACATTACTAACTTCCTATTAGGCATTTCTAAATGGATGTCCCATAAGTATATCAAGCTACAAAATAGAACTCGGTATCTTTCCCCTCAAATCCTCACCTCTTTTTAATTTCTCCATTTCTGTTAAAGGTACCACCATCTTTCCGTGTTTGCAACCTCAGAATCAGTCTTCAATCCTCAACTTCCTTTCATGTTCATTCATATGTCAAATGCTATAAATCACTGCTGATTAGGGAGTGAAAAATTAAGAGAGTTCTGAGATACCTATCCGATTGGCTAATGTGACAGAATAGGAAAATGACAAATGCAAGAGGGGATGTGGAGAAATAAGGACACTAACGCTCTAGTGGTAGAGTTGTGAACTGATCGAACCATTCTGAAAAGCAATTTAGAACTATATTCAAAAGGGCTCTAAAACTGTGCATAGCCTTTGACTCAACAATACCATACTAGGTCTGTATACCAAAGAGATCAAAGAAAAGGGAAAAGGATCTATTTGTACAAAAAAATGTATAATAGCTCTTTTTTTGTGGTGGCAACAAACTGGAAATCAAGGGAATGCTGATCAATTGGAGAATGACTGAAATTAGCTGCACAACATCTTCATATCCATCCCCTTCCCTCAACTCATACAGCGACCACCTTAATTCAGGCTTTGATCATGTCTTAACTGCACTACTTGCAATATTCTCCTAATTGGTCCCTCTGTTTCAAGCCTCTCTTTCCAACTCCTTCTCCATATAACTGACAAAATGATATTTTTTTAAACACAGTTCCCAAATATCATTGTCTCAAGACAGTCTCAAGGAACTCTAGTGCAGAGGTTCCCAGACTTTTTTGGCATACTGTCTCCTTTTCAAAAAAAAAAAAATTAGCACCACCCTCCCCAGAAATCTACTTTCTTTAACCCTTTAATTTTTTAAAAAAATGTGCATCATTTCAAAAAATACATTTTTAAATGACATCTTAAATTTAATAATTCATTGTAAATTGTAAATTTGTGTGTTTTTTCCTGCATTTAAATTTTGATGGTGCAATATTGTGTTGTGTAACTGTATAACATTGTATTGTAATCAAGTCATTTCATGCACATATTCCTGCCCATACATGCTAGACTTCCCAACAATGCACCACATACTCACTTGCCAACACTTACTTCCTTGTTAAGATCTGTCAGTGGACTTGACCAACAATCCATTATAACTTGAATTTTTTTTGTGTTTATTTGGAAAATAATGGAGTCACTATGACTTTAACTCTGTTATACAAAAGATGAAACAATTTTTCAAAATTTTCTCATCTTCTTTTCTTATGCTTCTATTGCCCCATTATTTTAATTCAATGTCCCTCATTTGCACCCAAGGCTACTACCACCTCCCTGGATTGTTCCAGCTTCCCCCCCGGGGGGGCGTTATTGCCCACTTTGGGAACCTATGCTCTAGCAGCTTCCTTAGCTTGTAGGAGAAAAATACAAGCTCTTCTATTTGGCATTTAAAATGTTTCATGGCCTGCCTCTCTCCCACCGCTCTGTCTTGTTGCACATTCCTCCCCATTATCAATTGAGGAATGGCTTATATTTTTATAAATTTGCTCAGTTCCATGTATATTTGAGGAATGAGGTCTTTTTTCAGAGAAACTTGCTATAAATGTTTTTTTTTCTAGTTTCCTATTTTCTTTCTAATTTTGGCTGCATTAATTATATCTGCACAAAAATGTCCTGGTAATATCATAGAAACTAACTCTTCTCTATACAAAAACTTTTTTTGTTTCATGTAATCAAAATTATCCATTTTACTTGGCATGATCCTCTCTCTCTCTTATTTGCTCATAAACTCTAACCTAATCCACAGATTCGACAGGTAAATTTTTGTATTCTCCTCTAATTTACATTACTCTTTGTGTGTAAATAATTTGCCCATTTTGACCTTGTCTTGGTTTACAATATGAGATATTGGTCAATGCCTAGTTTTTAATTTTTTTTCCCCAAATGCTTTCCAGTTTTCTCAGTAATTTTTATCAACTGGTACATTCTTGATCCAAAAGCTTGATCTTTGGATTTATCAAACACTAGACTACTACTATGGTTATTTACTACTATGTATTGTGTATCTAATCTCTTACACTAATCCACTACTCCACTTGACTAGTACCAGACTGTTGATGAATACTGCTTTATAATATAGTTTGAAATCTGCTAGACAGCTTTCCTTTATTTTTTTTTTACTTATTCCCTTGATATTCTTAATTTTTTTTCTTCCAGATGAATTCTGTTTTTTCCTATCCCTTTAAAATAATTCTTTGGTGGTTTGATTGGCATGACACTGAATGATTAAATTAAATTAGGTAAAATTGTCATTTTTATTATATTGCCTTGGCCTACCCATGAGCAATTAATATTTCTCCAGTTGTTTAAATCTGCCCTGTTTGTTGAAAACTTTTGTAATTGTGTTCATATAGTCTATGAGTTTGTCTTAGCCGATGTACTCTCAAGTATTTCATATTCTCTGCAATAAAATTTCTCTATCTCTTTCTCTAAATCTCTAATTAGGGATTTTTAATTTGTTCTTTTTCTAGTCTTTTTAGTTCATGTTCAATTCACTAATCTGCCCTTCCTTTCTGTTCTTGATGTATGCATTTAGAGATATAATTTCCCCAGAAGTATTACTTTAGCTGCATTCCATAAATATTGTCTCATTGTTGTCATTCTCTACTGAAATTATTGATTGTTTCATTGTCCTTTGACCCTCTCATTCTTTAGGATTAGATTATTTCATTTCAAATTAATTTTTAAACTATGCTTCTACAGGCCTTTATTGAATGTAATTTTTATTGCATTATGGTCTTGAAAAGGATGCATATAAATGCATCCTTTTTTATTTTTGCTTTTCTGCCTTTGCTTGTGAGACTTTTATGCCCTTAATATATGATCAATTTTTGTGAAGGTGACATGTATAACTAAGAACAAAGCATACTCTGTTCTGTTCCCATTCAATTTTCTCCAGAGGTCTATCATATCTAACTTTTCTAAAATTTTATGCACCTCCTTAACTTCTTTCATATTTATTTTGTGCTTAGATTTATCAAGCTCTAACAAGAAAGTTGAAATCCCCCACTACTATAGTAGTGGTTTATAAAGTAGTAGTTTATTATCTATTCCTGCTGCAATTTATCCAATATTTCCTCTAAATTTTTAAATGTCATACCATTTGGTACATATATGTTTAGTATTAATGTTACTTGTCTATGATGCTTTTTAGCATTGTGTAGTTTTCCTGCTTATCTCTTTTTATTAGGTCTACTTTTGTTTTTGGTTTGTATGAGAACATAATTGCCACTCCTGCCTTTTTTTCCCCTCAGCTAAAGCACGATAGATTCTGCTCCACCTCTTATTTTAACTGTGTTATGTCTCTGTTTCAGTTGTGTTTCTTGTAAATAATATATTGTTAGATTCTGGTTTCTAATTAATTCTCTCTGCTTCTGGTGTTTGGATATATTCTTCCCATTCTCATTCACTGTTATTGATTACTAATTCTTCATTTCCCTCATTTTCTATTAATCCTTCTCTCTCTCTTTTTATCCTGTCCCTCCTCTAAAATTTGTTTTGCATCTGACCACTGCCTTCCTTTACTGTTCTTTCTTTTATCATCACCCCCCCTCACTTTCTTATCCCTTTCCCACTCTACTAATCTGTTAGGTAAGACAGATTTTTATACCCAATTGAGCACGTGTGTATTTGTAATTTCCCACTTTGAATCAATTTAAATGAGAGTGAGGTTCAAGTGTTAGCAGCCCCCCCATTTCCCCTCCACTGTAAAAGTTCTTCCTTGTGTGCCTCTTTTATGTGAGATAAATTTTCCTCATTCTTCCTTTCCCTTCTTCCTTCTCTCAATGCAACCCTCTTTCTCACCCATCTATTTTTTGTGTGTATCATCCTAACATAAAATACTGAAAAATCAACCATTACTTATTCCCTTAATTCCATCAAAATTACTATTTTTCCAGGGTGCTTCTCCCAACTAGCTGTTAGGGAAAGGCTTTATTGCTCAAATTAAGGGTACTCTTGGTGTAATTCTAATCAACTCTTGGGTTCTAATAACACTTTTCCATTGGCCTGATCCATGAAAAGTGTTAAGTAATGTGTAATAAATCATTAAGTTTTCTACAAATGTAAGCTACTATTAAAGCATTGTACGTAGTTTTTTGTACCTCGTAGATGACTTTGTCAACATCAGAGGGATCAAACAATCAACAAACATTCCTTAGATTATACTCTTTATTATAGACACTGTGCAGGTAACATACTACAGTTATAAGGTATGTTGCAAGTTTTTTTATTTTAATTCCTCAATGTCAATCAAGGAGTTCAATTCTAAATTTAGAAAGGATTTTTTAAAGAAATCTCTATCTGTATATGGAATGTGCATGCAGATAAAGGCTCATTATGTTATGTGATATTGAAAATGATTATAAATGTATAAAGAAATATCAATTTATATTATAAATGTTATACACAATCAAGTTATTTTGCAAAAGATGAAAATAGGAAGATAAATTTGATTTTAAAAGAAGAAAAATAATATTAAAGCCATAATGCAATTAATAAAGTACATTAAACACCAAAATTCATTTTTCAATTTGCTTTCAATCTTCTTCATATTTTGGTAAACAAAGAATTTAGTCATGCCTTCTCCCTTTTAATATCCACTTATCTCATGATGAGATATGAACGTTTTATGAACATTTTATTCAAGTTTTTCTCCTCTTTACTCAACATAAATGCTACAAATATTTCCTTCTCAGGCATAATAAAGCTCTTTGCTTTGAATTTCTATAATTCAATTATCATACAAAATGTGTATTATAATATTATCTCTGTGTCACATCCTTCTGTGACTGTAAACTTCATGAAGATAACTTTGTGAGACCACTAGCATTTAGCCCAGTCCTCTGCACACAATGTTCATGTATGCTAATGATTTCTTGTTCATAATAATCAATCATCTAATTAGCTAACCATTTGGGGTACAGATAAAACTAAACAGATCTTGATTGAATAGCTATTCTAAATGAGATCATCATGAGCATTCATGGTGAAAACTAGAAGGAAGACAAGAAATAGACATGATATTGAAAGATTCTGCCACTATTTCCATAATGATGTATTTTCATCAACAACAACAGTGGAACATTATGAGGACACGGGCCTAGCATTTAAGAATACAAAGCTAAAAAGAGCAACTTGACCTAATCAAAGACATAAAGAAAATAATTATGCTGGTGGTAATACTTGTTTTTAAGCTATCAGAGATTCCTCATAGAAGATATCTTAAGAAAGGAAAGATTCTGAATGGATGGAAAAGATAATGAAATGTATTTTTACTTTACCCCAATGCCCAGAAACATGCAAATAAGAAGATACCAATCATTTAACAGGCATTATTAGCTATCAACTATGTATCAGGCACTGTCCTGGGTACCAGATAAACGAATACAAAAACTAAACAGTCCCCGCTCTCAAGGACTTTGCATTTGTGTAAAGGGAGACAATATGTGAATATATATTAAAAAAATATGTACACATTATACATACACGCACAAAATAATACAAGATAGATTGGTGGTAAGGCACTAAAAGTTGTTGGAATCAGGAAACGCCTCATGGAGGGCAGAGACTGAGCTCAGCTCTGCAAGGAACTAGGGATTTTCAGAGATACAAGCAAAGAAACACATTCATGCATGGTGAGCAGCCTGTGTAAAAGCAAAGAGTATTACGCATGAAGAATAGAAGGAAAGACATTTTGGCTGGATAAAAGAGAGAATAAAGGGTAATGAGAAGTAATAAGGCTGAAAAGATAGGTTTGGAGACAGGTTGTAAAAGCCTTTAAATGTCAAAGAGAGGAGTCTATGATTTTTTGCTAGAGTGAATAGCGGTCATTGGAGTTTATTGAGCAAAGGCATGGCACGGTCAAACCTATCACTTTGGTAGCTGAGTGGAGAATGGATTGGAGAAAAGAAAAGAGAAATATGAAGCAGGGAGACCAATTAGAAGAATTTTGCAATAGTCTAAATGAAAATATTTCAGCTTATTTTCCCATGTCTTTAAAGGGTTTTTTTGCAAGAATGTTCAATGTATCTTTGATGACATTATGAGAAGGAAAAGACAAATTATTTTCTATGATAAACTATATCTGAAGTCACAGAGGAGGCTGAACTATAAAGAATATAAGATCAATTCTACTATTAATTGATTTCAAAAAAGATATGACTTGGTAGGACAAAATTTAATCTTATAAACTCTCCTCAAACAAGAATTCTCCCACAAAAAATATTTAATAAATATTCTGCTTGAGTCTCAATAGAAGGCTTTGGTATCAATACTGAGGCTCTCTAAATGTTCTTAACTCAAGGACTGTGTTATACTAATTCAGGTTCCAAAAGACTATAAGGCTTTATAATAGACTACACAGTCATTAAAAATGATTAGGCCGATTATTCATAGCAGAAAAACAGAGAGGATAAACACACACACACACACACACACACACACACACACAATTATGTTGTCCACATTATCATATGCATTTGAATAGAAAGCCCATTGAGTCATTCCATCAATAGATATAGTTTAGACAAGTGCAATGGATGGACAATGAGTTGGTCCCAGAATTAAATAAGAGATCAGACTGGATTGCAACTGGGTAATAGCATGGTGTTTTTAAAGATCCTAAACTCACTGTTATAAAAAGCCATCATTTAAACAGTAGTATTCCCCAGGTTATGCTATGGATCATGTGCATTTCCAAAGATTACTTCAGGGCCAAAAGTGGCATGAAAGATTTCATCACAAAGGACATATATGACAAGAAAGGGAGATGGCATGACCACATAACAATTGTATGAGAATGAATAACAAGTAGAAAACCTGAATGCAGTAGTGACACCTACAAAATATTAAAATAACCACCAAAAGGCTTATGATGAGTTGTATGGATCCTTTATGGAAATTTTACACAAACATACATATAAACAAAAATCACATAGTAGCAAAATATGGAAATCAAAGTACTTTTGGAATAAGTATCAAAATAACAAATAAAATAACGTATACATATAATCTGTCTCCTCCCTATGCTAAACATGAGATGGGAAACATTAGGGAGAAGTTGAGTACACAGTAGTCCAAAAACATGAGATTTAATAGGGAAATATTACAATCACTACTCTTCTACCTACCCCTGCAGGGTTATTATGCCAGAGAAAGTAGGCGGACATATTCTCATTTAGACTATTGCAATATTCTACTAACTGGTTTAATGTGGTCGTAGGAATGAGAAAGTTTCATTGTTTTTCAGAAAAGTTCTGAAAGCACTAGAAATCTTTCAACATATAAATGTATCACTTTCAATTTTCAAAAAATTCTTTCGAGTTTTTATATGGCAATTAATCCACAAGAAACTTCATCTTTCTTCACATGTTTAGGTTTTGGTTGTTACATTTTCTGTTATTCTGCCTGAGGATTTTCTCTACTTTTGGCAACTTTGGAAATCCATTTTAGCATTCTCTGTTCTTTCCTAGGATTTTTTTTCTCTTCCAATTGCAAGCAACAGCTGCAAGTATGGCATGCATGCTGACAATGTCCATTACTGCCTTTCATCTCTTGTTGTTGTGCCAATGATTGTCCATCATTCATACAAAGAGGTTCCTCTTTTAGACTCCCACTTGTGCACTTTGGCCTAAAACTGGATCTGTGAGCTATTTTGAGATCCACTGCAATCATGTATTTCATGTTCATTGAATTCGTAAAAGAATTCTGCCTAATGTTTAGAGATGATATATATGCATTGCTGCTACAGATTGATCGACATTAACAGAAGACAGATGCCTAAGATAAATGGAGATACATTGAGATGGCACTCAGTTGCAGGTTACCAAACTTATATGACTAACCATCCAAGGTGGTGAAGGAATGACGATCTATGATTGTTCAGTCAATGTCAATGGTTTTTGAAAGAACCTGGAGAATAGGAAAGGTTCCATAGGACTAAAAAGAAATATCCTGAGGCTTTTTTTTTCTTTGTTTTCAGAGAAAGGAAGAGAGTGGATTCTGAAAACCTTAGTTTAATTTCAATTTCTGACAAAATGATTAGTGCACACCTAGAAAAGAAAATGGTGATAACAAAGCACCAAACTAGCATAGCGTTATCAATGTAGGGTTATTTACTCTTCTTTTTTATTTTTTAGACAAGGTTAATAGATTGATATGAAGAGAATGTCAGAGACAAAGTTTGCTTAGATTTGAGGATCTGGCAAAATTTCTCAAGATTTCCTTGTGTACAAGATAGTATAGCTCCATGGATTTGAAATTTTTCATGACTACCAAGTAGTCAACCTGGCAGGTTTCTAATGAAGGAATCTGTTCATGGCCCCTGATGTCTTCAGAGCCCCGCTGGACCGTCTCATTCCCCTGCTCACAAAAATCAAGTGGCTCACAATTACCTCTGGGTTCAAATACAAATTCCTCTCTTTGGTGTTGAAACCCCACTGCAATTTAGCTGCAACCTACCCTTTCAAACTCTTCAGACCAAATTGGTCTCCTTGATGATCCTCACACATTCTGTCTCCTGTAACTATACTTCTCTATAAGCTGCACCATAAGTCTGGAACACGCTACCTCTTCAATTATGTAACTTAAAATTTAATTATCACACTTACAAGATCCAAGCTTCAAGATCATTTTTCATTTACTTTATTTATATTTGGTTTACACTTATATGTGTAAATGTGTTTTATCCCTGGTAGAGGGCAGGGACAATTTAATTTTTATCTTTGTTGCTGAAGTACTTCGCGCAGAACTTAGTACTTAATAGGCACTTAGGAAATGCTTCCTGATTGAGCAATTGATTGATAGTTTTGGAACATAGTGTGTTAACTCTTACCACTGTGCCCTTCACTTGTATTCCCCACATCTGTAATGCCTTTCCACTTCTATTTCATCTAATCAAACTCTTTACTTCAAAGCCCTACTTAAGTCTTGTTATCACATTAAATCTTTCTTGATTACTCTGGCCTATGGTGATATTCCACTCTCCTGAATAGCACTAAATTCTCTGTAACATACATTTTAGCCCTTAATGCTTTCCTACCATCCCTCCTGAATGCATCCTTCATAATTGCAGAAATTTAATCACAGCATTCCCCTAACCAAAAACTGTCAGTGACTCCCCATTGCCTAAGGAAAAACGGAGAGGCTTTAGCATGTACTTGTATTGGCTATGATTCCAATCTATTTTTAGAGACATTTCACAATATTCCGCTTTGCATGCTCTACTTTTTTCAGACAAAATAAGATAAGTATTATGGTGTTCTAGAGTGAAAGGAGACCTTAAGAGCATCCTCATTTTGCGGATGAGGAAAGTTAGGCCTAACAAAAACTAAATACCTTACATAAAATTATAATAGTAGTAAGGGGCACAATCAAGATTACACCTTCTTTCACTTCCAAATCTGATGCTCTTTCCATTACACCACTCTTCTTCCACTAGTCATTTCCCCATCCATTGCTTTACATTTGTATAGGCTATTCCCCATATCCAGAGTGGGTTACCTTCACTTCTCACTTGTTGATATCTGTCTTCCTTCAAAGTCCAGCTATAGTGGAATCATGTCTTAGAAGCCTTATCTAATCTTCCCTTCTCACTCACCAAAATGTTTCTTTCTTGTCTCAAATTTCCATAGGATCATAAAGCTAGAGCTACAAAAGATCTCTGAGGCCATCTAGTCCAACTCTCCTCATTTGACCAAAGAGGAAACTAGAGAGGGCTCCAGATGGTTAAATAACAAATAGTCCACTTCACAGTCATCCTCTGAACTTACCACATTGTCACTGGTATTAGAGTTATTCACATGAATGCCTTATCCCTTTACTATATTACTACTAGTTTGAGGAAAAAGAATATGTCCTTTTCCATCTTTCACTCTTGGGCAACCAGCATAATGTCTTACATATTATAGGAGCAGCTGTAGGTAAATGTTTATTGAATTGAACTGAGCTTTACACTGTTTCACATTGTTCTATTATTTCATGTGCATATCTTGTCTGCCCAACTAGACTTAGATTTTTTTTAAAGGAAGGGATGATGTCTTAGGCTTCCTCTTACAGTACCTAGTACTATACCAATCAAACAAAAGATACTTAATAAATATTTTCTTGATTTGTTAAGGACTAATAATAGCTTAAAAGAGAAGTGAAAAAGGAAAATATGACTGGGAATTTGCAGGTAGTTATTTGGCATTGTAAAGAGGCAGGAAGAATGGGGTAAGACTAAGATAATAAGAAGGCATCACTAAATATCCCATACATAACATGTACATAAAAACACACTTCTTATAACATACAAGACTAACTTGTATGTAAGCAAAAGATTCATAGAAGTAAGAGTAGAAAGGTGCTTAGAGATAATTTCTCTCCCTGTGAGGAGGAATTATTTTATTTTTTTATTCTAGTAACATCAGAACCTATCACTGTGCCAACATATGGTAGGTGGTTAATACATACCTGTTGACTGATTAATAACTGGTTGATTTTGTCCTACTGCCTTATTTTACATGTAATCCTTGGCCCAGGAGTCACCCAAAAACTCTAGGATCACATAGATTGACCATGGGGGACATGACCTTAAAAAGATCACTCTTTTCTATTTGGCTTTTTGGCCAATATATTTGTAGAGGCATGGTGGATAGAGTGCTGGACTCTATCTGGATTAGTGAAACCTACAGTTTACCTCCAGTTCTTGGAAACCAATTTAAGTTAAAGCACTAATCACACTGAACTATGGCAAATAACAATATGTAGTATGTAATTAGATATTTGCATTTTCTCTAAGTAATTAGCATGCAAGCAACTGACAATTACTTTGTGCAACGAAAGTAGAGCATAGAATGGTTATCTCTGTTGAAAGATTAATAACATAACATTAAGATGTTAACATTCATACAAATATATCCACCCGGAAAAACAATTTAAAGTGAATGTGGCATTTATAATCAGTAAGTACAGGATTTCTTTAAGTAATACACAGACATTTAAAAATTTGCTATTTTAATCTCCTGGAAAGAAATGTTTTTAAAAGACCTGAAACAACAGGGTATAGCTTGCCAGATGACTAGAAATGGCAAGATACCACTTTCTATAGTGATATCTCCCCCATTCCACCTTTGTTTCCTTTAAGAGACATCATTGACACTGCATTTTAGTCATTTCCTGCAAAGATTTTTTTTAATGTAGTCATTCTCTTAAAACTGTTTTTTCAAGAAGAAACTCACTACAAAAAAAAAAACATACAAGGTATTCCAGAAATTTTAGTGTACTTTTAAGCTATTAAAGCTTAAAACTGAATTAAGACTTTTGGGACACCACACAAAAACTTTCTTCTTCATTGACAGCAGCCTAACTTAAAAGATTCCCCTTTTTCTTTTGAATTTTTTGTGGAAAATTTTTCTATTGGTAAAATTGAACCAGAATATACTTCAATTACATGTTTGTTAAAGGAAGGCAATATTAAGTCCCAGGTCAAGAGCTTAGCTACCAGAATTAGTGGCAATGCTAGGATAAGAAGGCTGATAATCTATAAGACCCTGGAAATTGTTCTTCTATTAAACCTATGAAGGATCCAACCCAGTCTAACTCCAAAAATACAGATGGAAGATATAGTGCTCCTAAACAAACACAGATGCTTCATGAGGGCTCCTAAGTGGACAATTAAATAATTTCCTTCATTATACATCAGTAAATGCCTTAATGGACCTGGGAATCAGTGTGGTATAATGGAAACAACTTCAAATTTGGAGGCAGAGGACCTGGGTTGGAATATTGGTTCTACTACTAATTTGTGTGACCTTAAGTATTCCTCATTACTAAACATGGGAGTTTACCTAGATTCTAGGTTCTAGAGCTACCTCCAGGGTGAAGCAAATGGGGGAAGAACTCAGCCTAACCATTGGATTCCATAAGTGGCTAATGTCTTCCCTTCCTACAGCAGCAGGAGAGATAGGGATTGGGTTAGGGGCTGGACCTGTGATTTCATTGATAAAGCAAACTCCTATGTGAGGGTGCTCCCTCTATTTATTCTGTAAATAGCTTGCTATATATAAATTTGTTTGCATGTTCTCTCCTCCATTAGATTGTAAGTTCCTTGAGGGCAGAGACTGTCTTTTGTCTCTTTTCATATCCCCAGCAATTAGCTGACACATAGCAGGGGCTTAATAAAGTTGAGTGATTGATTGATTACCAATGCAGGTTGGCACCTTCTCTGCAACTTATAGTCTTAGAGAATTGTCTAGAGCGGTGGTGTCAAACTCAAATAGAAATAGTAGGGTAAGGATCCTGTGGACTGCATATTAACTTTGAAAATTAGATATGTTAACATAACCCGTGTTTTATTGTATTTCTTATTTATTTTGTTAGACATTTCTCAATTATATTTTTATCTGGTTCTGGCCCCACTCAGGAGTGTTGGGAGCCACATTTGACACCTCTGATCTAAAGCAATAAGATGTTACATGCCATTTCTAGATAACAAAGCTAAGATGTGTCAGAACTTTAAGGTTTTCCTGGCTCTATGCTATCTTTTCTTTTTTTAATTTGAGCTCCTAAGTTTTGTCTTTTTTTTTACTCTCTGTTGAACATGGGATAGGAACTTCAATCTATTGTTGTTGTAAAGTCATTTTTCAGTCATGTCCAACTCTTCATGACCCTATTTGGGGTTTTCTTGGCAAAGATAATTGGGTGGTTTGTCATTCTTTTTTTTATCCAATTTATTTTACAGATGATGAAACTGAGGTAAATAGGGTAAAGGACAGATTTTTAACTCAGGTCTTCTTGACTCCAGGCCTGGCAATCTATCTATCCACTGTGCCGCCTAGCTCACCTATTTCAATCCCTTAGTGGATACTTTAATGTGTTTGGTTTTATTCCTTTTCTAATACTACAATTAAAAAACTATATGTGGTATGTATTTTTGATTGACCTCAGATAAAACGTGGTAGAGCAGAGTAGTTCTTGAGTAGGTAGTCACATTGAACTAAGACTCTAATTGTCTAAATGCACACCAATACTCTTGGACTAATTAAACAAGTGCCACCCCCAACTGAAGGATCAGTGCTAACAGGAAAGAGGGAACTAGAAAGATCTTTGCTGTTATGTATAAGTATCCTCCATTAACAAGTGGTACAGATGACTTCAGAGAATGAACATAGGCTTGACAATCAGTGGTCCTTAGCACTGAATGGGATCAGACATTCCAGTGGTCATAGCACCCTAGAGCAGTTCATATATATATATATATGTATATATATATATATATATATATACATATATATACTATACACATATATATACACATATATATGTGTGTGTGTGTGTGTATATATATATATGTATATATATATATATGTTATAATACCACAGTAGCTCAGTGAATACCTGCAAAGAGTTTTTTTTTAATATTCTTCATCTTCAGTGGAAATATCAGTCCTCATATTGATCTTTAGCTTAATTATTAACTTATTTGATTTATATATTTATTTTAGATATATAGAGTTGATATATATTATATATACTGCTATATATACATTAACATATATTAACATATATACATATATATGTTATTATATATACTGCTATATATACATTAACATATATTAACATATATACATATATATGTTACAATACCACAGTAGCTCAGTGAATACCTGCAAAGAGTTTTTTTAATATTCTTCATCTTCAGGTATATGGAAATATCAGTCCTCATATTGATCTTTAGCTTAATTTTAAACTTATTTGATATGAACCAGGAGTTTTCTTAATTTACCTATACCCACCCCACCTTCACACTGTAACCAAAAATCTCTTAGTTCTCAGTATTATTGTCAATATGTTTCTTGATTTTTTAGGCATTTGTATTGAATCAGTGAGTTGCACAGATTCTCTATAGATGATTTATGGAAGGACATAAAAAAAAAGCAGCTAGTTGGAGCAGTAGAGTTGCAGACCTGGAATCTGGAAGACTCTTCTTCCTGAGCTCAAATCCAGTCTCAGACACTTACTAGCTATGTGACCCTGGACAAGTCACTTTACCCTGTTTGCCTCAATATCCTCATCTATAAAATGAGCTGGAGAAGAAAATTTGTGAACCACTATGTACCTTTGCCAAGAAAACCTCAAAGGGGGTCATGAAGAGTCTGACAAAACTGAAATGACTGAATAACAATGGGTAAAAATTCCTCAGAATAAGAAGATGGGGATAGGAACGCATGTCCATCGAAACATCCAGAATGTACTTTTATTCTTTCATGGATCTCCTGAAATTATTCAGGGAGTTCTTTGGTGGTAAGTTCTCCTTCCTAAACAAAAATGCAATACTTTGTATAATACTTTGTAACTCAATAAATTAATTCTAAGAATGAGAGATGACTACCTTCATCTAGCCTCACTCAGGAAACAAGCTTCTATCTAGAAAAGATATCTAGGATAAAACATTTTATTCCAACTCTTCTTGCCTACCACTAGACTAACAGAAAATAACTCCTTTTCTAGGCTTCAGGCTAAAAGCTTCTCACTGTTTATCTTCTAGTCCTATTTCTTATTTTCTCTTTCACACAATTTTATACATTTTATGATATAACTACATGACTGAAGGACATGCAGAATGGTAATTTCCGATATCTTATAGCCAGTTATTGGCATTTAAATTCTCTGAGTTTCCGGGGCATAGACCCCAGCATTTCTTAACATCATGACACATTGGTACATTTTTAAATATAAAATTCATTGTATTAAAGGAAGTATGGCTACACACCTGTCTTCAAATATTCCTTTTGGGTCTATTTCTTAAGGAAAGAATACATCTTATTCAATGCTTACAGCACTGGGACAACTTTCATTTCCCTCAAGACAGCAATAATTCTAACACAGCTTTTACTTCAAAACATTCTTAGTGCTATCCACTTCTTTAACATCTTCAAGTTACTTGCCTTCTTGTAATAGCGCATACTGAACTCCTTTTTCTCTTGTAAGGTAACTCAAATCCTGGGCATTTTGTTGCATTCCATATGTCACATCTACCTAATAATGGCAGGAAGATGGGCCAGGGGAATAAAGACAATGACTTTGTCCCCTTTGACTTATTATTTTTTTATGTTTGTATAGATTCATTTGTATTATAATCCTGAAATGATCTTAGGAATAGTGTGGGCTTCATACATACAGCTTTTGTAGGTTTTCTTTAGAAGAGCTCCATGAAATGGGTTTCGGGGGCACAGAATCCCCACAATAGGTCAACTACGTTTACAAGGAACTTCTGAAGCTAAGGTAATAGTAATTTAGAACAATAGACTTCAATTCAGTACCAGACACAGTAAGCCCCCAAAATAGACAATCTACGGATGGACCGGAGTGGGGGGAGGATGTCTGACTGTTCAACTGCCCCTCACCCATATGTAATAGTTCATAGCCTCTACAATGACTAAAGAGCTTTTGCCTAGCCTTCATTAATGAGAAGCTTGCTAATCATAGCAAGCTAGCAGACAGGAGCAGAGATGGATGGCATGTAGTAGTAAAGAACATTAATACATCAGAAGGAAACTATAGATGAGGCCTAAAAGCAAGACTAGCCTCAGAAAAGAGAAAGAATGGCAAGGAGCACCAGAGACAGGACACCCAGATGATGTCATCCAGCACAATAGAGAGAACAGCTAGTACTATGACATCACCGGGAGACATCCAATAGTCTTACAGCACCTGAGGCATTAGCTGTCCCTCCACATTGGTCACTGGTCAAACATATTCCTTGCATATATGTCCTTCCATGCATGTGTCCTGGTCGTGTGAGCTTTCTCTTTTATGTGTTCCCACACACGCAAATATAGTGATGACAATTCTTCCTTACATGTGCTCCCACACTCCCATGCATATCCCTATAGGGCATACGTTTTTCTTCTTACTGGTGGCATGAATATTTATGGGAGAATGTGTTCCAGGTTTATGGAAGGAACTGCCACTTTTCTTACAATACTATTTCATTAAATAACTCTACTTTAAAATAATTTCATCCTCTCCTTAACTAGTAAAAGTGAAGACATTAGTGGAGGTTCATGAGCAATGGTTTGGATGAAGAATCAGCTAGTACTTTGAGCCTGGGGTGGATTTTCTTGGGGCCCACATAAGAAAAGAGGGTGAGCTATCCTTCTTCCTGTTTATGTTAGCCTCATCAATTTATCCGCAAAATATCTCAGACCTACATATTTTTTATCAGCCTATCCTTTATTTTTTTCAAGGCCACACTTTTCCTATTTCTACTATGACACAAGTCTAAGAATAAACATGTATCTCTTACAGACAGATTGAATTACAGGCTTCCTAGGAACTGAAATTCCCAATATAACAACAAAAAAAAAAAAGAGGAGGAGGAACTCATTGCAATGCATACTGGCTCACCACCTTATTTCTTTGAAGTCCAGGGAATGTGATAATTTGCATAGCTGATTTATATCTTTTAGATATTTCTATTCAAATTCTAACAGGGTTTATATTCAAATTCTTTTGGATCTCAGCATATAAGTAGGAATAACTATGAGCCCTAGTCAAACTTGCTTAATGAGTAAAATTTATTTTGGTTTCCCCAGTTGTGTTGACTTTCTGAACTCTTTTCCTTCTTTGCATAAAGTCCTGATGTACTTTTCAAGTTTCTAGTGCCTTCACACTGTTCCCTCTCCTGCCCCATTCTAAATCTGCTCCCAGGAAAGGCTCTGGTGTCAGTCATTTTCACTTCAGTGTGAAATTTAAGATAATATATTACCTTTCTAGGATATGTATATTTAAAGTCTTATCTCTAATTGAAGGATGAAATGCTTTCTTGCCTTGTAGAATAAATTTCTAGCATCAAGGCATCAGTAAGAAGGTAGGAGAGTTATTTTGCAAAGGCATCTATCTGCTCTTCCATATCCTCTTCTACATACCTATACATATTGAAATAACATCACATCACGTAGTCAGCTATCTGCCCTGCATTAGATCAGCCCTGATTGAAATAATTCCCCCTAACCAATTTAGAGACCAATTTCATTCATTTGACAAACTTGTATTAAATACTTAAGTATAAGGCACTGTGCTAGGTACTAGGGTTATAAAGTGCAAACAAAAAACAGTATCTGCCCTCAAGGAACTATTATTCTATTATATATATATATATATATATTCTAAGGAGAACTTGACACTAGAGGGAGCCTTCTTTTGGGGATATAGGTATTCCCTTCAGCAAACAAAAAAAGTCATTTAAGAGCTGATAAGGCTGACCTGAATAAGAATGAAGGATTCCAGCAGGCCACATTAAAGCAAAAACCAAAGGCTGCCAAAGATGACTGAGAGGAAATGCAAGAAAGCAGAGAGGCAAAAATTAATCATTTCTACCTTATAACCGAAAGTCAAAGGGATTGCACTAATGTTTTAGATGATCGAAGTTAGTCCAGCACTGAAATGATGATCAAAATAGAGCTCCAGTCAGAGGAAAATGTATAGCATTAATTCACCTGGATATTAACTAGATTAAAGGAAGGCATTTGTAGGAACTCTGTGGTAAAGTCTTCATCTACATTTGAAAGTCTTCTACAGAAATGCTAAAGGCTAGATAACTGCAATGGTGCAAAAGAAAACTGCTACTTCTATTTCATTCAGCAAACATTTATTAAGTAATAATGACACATTTAGACTGCACTTTAAAGTTTACAAAACATTTTTCTAATGAAAAAATTTGCAAAAGTAGGGCGAGCGTGAATTTACTTGATCCTCTATATCTAGACTGTTCCAGACCATGCTTCATTTCCCATCCATCCATCAATTCATACATCCTGGGCATATTGCCATCTATCTGCCTGTAGCTACCCCATAGCCCCTCACTTTTTAACTCTTCCTCTGGAAACAGTATTTAAATCAACAATTCCATTGCTTCTGGAAATGGCATGACAGCTGACTTCCATGTGACTCCACTCAGGAACCTTATGATTTCTCTGACCAAAATTCCCTTCATGGCCACCTCTCTTCTGTTTGCATCACCCCTTAAATGAATATAAGCACCTTGAAAACCCGTACTAACTCATTCTTGAATTCATATTCTCAATGCCTAAGTTAAAACTTACCATACAACAGATACTTAAATGTTTTTCTTCATCCATTCATAAATAGCCAACTGCCTGGTTATAGGTTCCTAGTTTATATGCATATTCGTGTAAGAGTGAAGAAACAGAATGGTATAATGGACCAAGCACTGGACTTAAACTCAGGAGGGATCTGGATTCAAATACTGCGTCTGGTACTTATTAGCTATGTTACCATGAGCAAACTGTTTAATCAATCTGAGTCTCAGTTTCTTCATCTGTAAAATGGGGGTAGTGACTCCTGTAGCATCTTCATCATAGGGTAGTTGCAAGGTTCAAATAAGACAAAATACTTTCAAAGTTCTTGGAAAACCTTAAAGTACCATTTGAAAAATGATAGCTCTTATTAGGAGTGGCATGTTGTAGAAGCATCACTAACCCAGGCCTCAGGGATACTTTGAGTCACCATCTGAAAAGACTATAGTGCTCATTAGCTGAAAAGACCTTTGCAGTATGAAAAGGACATAAATGATCTAAGATAAAGTTCATTATTATCTGATCACACATTTCAGCAGGGTCATGACCCCCGTGTTCTTTTCATGGATCAAGTAGATGGTGGAGAGACTTCCAGTGGCAGACACATTTTTAATCACAGCAAGATAGTTAAAAAAAAAAACATCAGAAGCGCATTCAATAGAACAGAGATTAAGTCCATCTTTGAGCAGGCTAAAAATCCAAGATAGATTCACTACAATTAACCATCTCTGTGCCATGTTGGTTTTACATATTGAAACCCATTCCCTAATTGTTTTTCCCCTGAAACTTTTCCTTCAGTATCCTCCATAGTCACACAGCTATTCTTCCAAGAAACTACTTTAATTGTTGCGTGGTTAATGGAGTCTTTTCTCCACTAGAATTTCAATCCATCTGCACAGTACAATTACAATGACCCATCATGTGCTCTCTACTGAAACCTTTTCTTTTTCTCTAAGCAGCATTTATTAATACCTTCCATGCTGTCCCCAACATAGGAGAATGTTTCTAGGGGTATGATCAAATGCATCCTTTGCACTTAATTCTGATGTACAGGCACAGAAGAGAATGAAGACCAATTATACTGTCATTATTCCATCAAGGAATTAAATAATGTTTTCAACCACACACACACACATGCACACGCAAATATGCGCGTGCGCGCACGCACACACACACACACACACACACACACACACACACACATATACACATAAGGCAGCTAATTGACAAATCCTGATTTTTTTAGGGGTAGAGAGTACCAGAAATGGTGAGAAGAATGCCATCCTCAAAATAGTAAAGTCAAGTTTACAGAGAATTCTGGATTCTTATGTAAGAGTCTAGATTACACCCTGGAAAAACAGGGAATAATGTTAAATCAGCATTATACACTAGATTCTGGTTCTGCTTCTGATGTTTCCTACCTATGTAACCAAGACATCACTTACCTCATCTGTAAAATGAGGCAGTTGAAATAGATGACCTGTGAAGTCCCTTCTAGTCTTAAAATCAGCCTTTGATCCTATGAAAATTCCATAAATATACACCCCAAAGAATCCCTTTACTAGCTGAAAAATACATACTGTGGGGAATCAAGAGTCAAAGCAAGAAACACTATTTCAGACTGGAAATCCCATTCAGGCAATTAAAATATCTTTACTTGCCCTGAATGCTTTGATTTAAGCATACTCTTGAGGGTCTCAGACAACAGATATAATGAACCTACCTTTTGTTGCCTTTTTTTGACATGGAAGCTGATTCTTTTTTTATGGAATTAACATTAAAAACCAGTTAGGAGCTTCAAAAAGAAGACTGGCTCTGAACTCAGAAGAGCAAGGTTCAAATCTCACCTTTGACACTCACTGCCTATGAGACTTCAGCTTCTTGATATGTAAAACAAGAAGACTGGACTATATGATTTTAATCCAGCTCTCGATCTTTGATGCTATGGTTCTATAAGGTCAATTTGCATAAATATATTTTCTACAAGGATTAATATGACTTTCACTGGTAATTGGGTTCTCGCTCAGCTCTTTTTCTCCCTTAATATGCAAGTTTGGCCAAGTTATTGCCTAAGAGCCTTGGCTTGCTAAAATGGAGAAAATAGTTGTTCTACCAATTTCACAGTCTTGTTGTCATAAGCCAAGCTGTAACTAGCAATGTTTGTGCCCTAGATAAGTTTCACCAAACGTGCCTAGAACAAGCACCGTGAAATACATTCTCAAATTGACTTTAAAATACAAATTCAATTGAGAGAAGGACCCCTGGATTTCTATGGCTATGGATATCTAAGTCTTAAACAACAGTCTCATAACCTGAGACTCAAGGGCACTGAGATTGTTCTGGTTGGGAATCTATCACCTAAAGGAAGAGGAGAGAATTAAGGTAGGGCCTCAACAGGGAAAACTTTGCCTGGGGTGTGATTTTCCAGCTGATAAGGTAAGAAGTACTTAAGAAACATCAAGTGCTTGCTTTGTTAAGTAATTAGTCTTTCTAACAATATGCTAAGCTCAGTTGTTTTAGGCTACTGAGAACATGAGGAGAGAGTTTTTTAAATTTAGTTGTCTGCCCAGGGAAAGGCATGGAGAGCCCTATGTATACCATGATATTTGAAGGTATGTGTGTGAATCGTAAAGTATAAAAATGTAAGTCACTCACTGGCTTTTACACTCAATAAATTATGCTTAGCTAGAAATTTTCAAATACTGTACAGTTTAATCTTTAGTCTCCCTCTCTTCAATGGTTACTGGCACTGTAGGCATTGCTGACAACCCAATGGCCTGCAGATTTTATACTGTCTTTATAGTCTGTGAGAAAAGACTAAATGCAGACAGCTCTGGTTAAAGAGTCAGAATTATCTCATTTCCTATGACTGTGCTCATGGTTCATCCATTAAGGAGAAACTTTGTCCCCCCAAATGGAATAAACATTCAGGTAGTTGATACTATAAAGTTTCCTAGGTTTTTTCTCTGGTTTGTTTTCTTATAATTAACACAAATTCTCCCAAAGGCATAAGCAATTGGTAAATTGTATTACTCTAAAAGAAAAAATAAATAGTTTGGATTAGAGACAGAAGTTGTTTAAGTGGTGTTAAAAGGCCTTATTCAGGGAACTAACTTTGACAGAACTAAAGTGCTGCTGGAGTCAATTACATTTCATTATTTTTCTTAAGTGAGAGGAAATGTCATGGTTTTAATGCTGTACTAATATTTCCATGGAAACACAATTGCACACTTTTATTGCTGGGAAATTGTCAGGGAAAAAAAAATTATGCCTGGAATGAAATGAACTCTAATATAATCATTAATTTTGAGCAATTTTAATACATACTCCAATTTTCTTTTTTCTTAAATTTCTTTAAAAGCCCGTCCTCAACTAATTAGATCTTTAAATGAAAATATTCTTGGAAAGAATGCATAGCCATGATATGCATTTCTAAGGACAGTCTAATTGTATTTGGTTTAAAGCTCATTCTGTTGCTCTAGGTCACTGCCTTTTCTAAAATTATGTCAGAATTCATGAGCATATGGCACTTCAAAGGGAACTGTCCTTACTTTATTTGCACAGCAGTTGGATGATCCATATGATACAAATTCCTATGAAGTTTATTCTCATCAACCTCATATTGCTTTGACCACACTGGTATGAATGAATGAATAGCTTTCATTAAGAGCTTATTATGTGTCAAACTCTGTATTTTTTTTTTAGGCAATTGGGGTTAAGTGACTTGCCCAGGGTCACACAGCTAGTAAGTGTCAAGTGTTTGGTCTGAGGCCAGACTTAAACTCAGGTCCTCCTGACTTCAGGGCCGGTGCTCTATCCACTGCACCACCTAGCTGCCCCTTAAACTCTGTATTAAGTACTGGGGATACCATAAAAATCAGAGACAGTCCTTGCCCTCAAGAAGCCTACATTCTAGTGAGTAGAAAACATACATAGTGAAGTGGTGGCCCGGTCTACCATGGGTTCATGCTTAATCCATTAAGTACAATCTTTGGTTTTTTAAAATTTTGGTCTAGAAAGTTAAAGGGATGGTGACTGCAGCCACATGGTAATAGAATGAGACATCCTTTTCAGAAAAAGAGGAAATATAAGGGAGGATGGTATGGAGAGGTCTGGGAGTGAAGTACAGCAAGAAAGGGAGGAAGAAACATTTGGAAATATTTATGTAGGACTTAGGGCAGTAGCTGGCACACAGTAGGTGTTTATAGATTTTATAAGTTTTATTCCCTTTCATTCCAACAATCTCCCTATGAATACAGACCAGAATTGTTGAGATAGGTCATTTAGGCAAGCTCATTATTATTTGTGGGAAAATAAAGTTGTAAGGTCCAGGCTACTTGTATTTTATTCAATAAGCATTTAAAAGCCCACTATATGTAAAGTGCTATGATAGGCAATGAAGATAAAAAAGATGGAGATGAAGAACAGTTCCTGCACTCAAGTGGTTTACCTGCTTCTACCTTATAAAAATGAGACATGGAGTCTTAGTTCTGGAGCTGAAATGAGCCTCAGTGGCTACCTATCCCAACCCACTCATTTTACAGTTGAAGAAACTGAGGACCAGAGAAGTTCAGTGGTTTGCTCAAGATCACACAGGTAGTCAGCCTTACAGATGAGATTTGAACCCAGATCTTCTGACTCTAGAACCAGTATTCTTTTCATTTTGTCCCCCTCAAAACAAAATAATTTGTAAAGAAAGTCCTGACAATCAGATGTATCAGGGAAAGGCTTCTAATTAGAGGTAGCACATAAGGTGAACCTGCAAAGAACTAAGGATCTCAAATGGAGGAAGTAGAAGGGAGTGGATTCCAAGTACAGGAAACAAGTTGTTCAAAGTCAAGAATGTGGAGTTTAGGGAATAGTAGGTAGAGATAGATGGATACAAGCATAGGGAATGAATGGTTATAATGTGAAATCAACCTGGCTATGATATATACCCTCTCCTCTCTGGGCTTCCCAGATGCTATTTCTTTTGTTCTCCCCTACACTATTATTATCAAGGGTACCAACATCCTCTTAATCACCCAGGTTCCCAATCTAGGTGTCATATTCAAATGCTGCCTCCCACTCTTGATATCTAATCAGTTGTCAAGTGCTATTAATTCCACCTTTTTAATTTCCTCTGTGTGTGTGTGTGTGTGTGTGTGTGTGTGTATCTTCTTCTTTCATCTGACACTGCCACCACCCTCATGCAGGACCTTATCACCTCATGTCTAGAACTAATTTTTTAAAAAATTTTAATTGAATTTTATTTTAGACTCAAACACCAGAACACAAATACAAAATAGAGAAAAGAAAAAGAAAATAAGTATCAAAAACTTAAATATTGGAACTTAATTACAAAGTAAGAAAAGGGGGGGGAAAGCATGTTATGTGCATAGTAGAACTTGGGAGAGTATTCAAAACATGTAACAATAAATTTTCATTTCAAGAAAGTCTGTATGATAAATACTACACATTGTGTTGAGAGCTGTCCATCTTTTCTTTGCTTCCTTGTAAGTTTTCTTTTGTTCTCTGCTATGCACTTTTTTTACTTTGTTCTTTTTTTTCCCCCTCCTCCCCTCACCCCAAGGCTACAATTGAGTGTGGATATATTTCTCTATAGCTATAGATAGATATACCTAGAACTATCTGTCTGCCTCAAGTCTCTCCTCACTACAGTACATCTTCTACTCATCTGTGAAATTGATCTTCCTAAAGCACTGGTCTAACCATGTTGCGCGCTCTCTCTCTCTCACACACACACACACACACACACACACACACTCACTTCAATATTGGCTATTTCCTCCAGGATCGAATAATGATACCTCTGCCTAGCTTGTAAAATCCTTCATAACCCTATCCTTTCTTACCTTTCTAGTCTTCTTATAGCTTTCACCCCTTCACATACATGATCTAATGATATTGTCCTCCTAGGTAATCCTCACACATGATTCTTCATCTCCCAGTTACAGGCATTCACATTAAATGTCCTCTATGATTGGGATTCTCTCCACCTCATAGATTCCCTGGGTTCCTTCAAGTCACAGCTAACATCCTACCTTCTTAGAAGTCTCTAATTTATCCTGTATATATTTTGTTTGTACAGTTATTTGTATATTGTCTACTCTCTCTCATTAGACTATGCATATTCACAGTTGATCATCCTTATAATATTGCTGTTGCTGTATACAATATTCTCCTGGTTCTGCTCACTTCACTGCATAAGCTGATAGCTCTTTCCAGGTTCTTCTTAAACTGTCACAATCATATACCACAACTTGTTCAGCCATTCCTTATTTGATAAGTATCCCTTAAATTTTCAATTCTTTGCCACTGCAAAAGGAGCTGCTATAAATAGTTTTGTACATGTGATTTTTCCCCTTTTTCTTTGATTGCTTTGAAATATAGACCTAGAGCAGTATCAAAGTGTTGAAGGGTATGCATAGTTTCATAATCCTGTGGACATGGTTCCAAATTTTTCTCTAAAATGGTTGGACCAGTTCACAACTCCAGTAACAGTGCATTACTTGTCCCTGTTTTTACACATCTCCAGCATTTGACATTTTCCTTTTCTGTTATGTTAATCAATCTGATAGGTGCAAAGTGGTACCTTAGAGTTATTCTAATTTTCATTTTTCTAACTAAAGAACATTTTTTCATATGGGTATCAATAGGTTTGATTTCTTCAGAAAAACTGTCTGTTCATATCCTTTGGTCATTTATTAGTCAGGGCATGGTTCTTATTTTTATGTTTGGCTCATTTCCCTGCATATTAGAAAAAAATACTTTTTATCAAACAAATTTGCTATAAAAATTTTCCCTCCAGTTTTTGCAGCACTGATTTCGTTGGTGTAAAACCTTTTTAATTTAATATAATCAAAATTATCTATGTTACCTCCCATGATCCTCTCTTTCTTTTGTTTGGTCATAACCTCTTCCCTTATCCGTAGATCTGACAGGTAATTTTTTCCCATGCTCCCTACTTTGCTTATGATATTATGCTTTATGATCCTGACCTTCTCTTGGTATATGGTGTGAGAGGTTGGTCTATGCCTAGTTTCTTCCAAAATTCTAATTTTCCCAGAAATTTTTGTCAAATTGTGAGTACTTTGACCAAAGGCTTGGATTTTTGTGTTTATCAAACACTCAATTATTGTGATTATTTATTTCTATATACTGTGTGTCTAACCTATTCCACTGATCAACTATTCTATTTCTTATAGGATTGTTTTGATGATTACCACTGAGTAGTATAGTTTGAGATCTAGTATTGCTAGGTCTCCTTTCCTCACTTTTTTTTTCCATGTATTCTCTTGATATTCTTGACCTTTTATTCTTCCAGATAAATTTTGTTATTTTTTCTAGCACTGAAAAGATAAATTAATTTAGGTAACATTGTAATTTTTATTATTTGGCTCAACCTACCCATGAGCAATTAATATTTGTCCAGTTATTTAGATCTGCTTTTATTTCTGTGGAAAGCATTTTTAATTGCATTCATATAGTTCCTGTCTGTATCTTGGCAGCTAGACTCCTGAACATTTTATATTGTGCAGTTATTTTAAGTAGAATTTATCTTTCTATATCCTCCTACTGGGTTTTGTTGGCAATATGTAGAAATATTGCTGATTTATGTGGATTTATTTTTATGTCCTGCAGCTCTGCTGAAGTTTCTAATTGTTTCAACTAGTTTTTTAGTTAACATTCTTTAGTTGATTGTTGATATTCTTTAGTTGATATTCTCTAAGTATACCATCACATAGTCTACAAATAGTGGTAGTTTTGTTTCCTTGTTATCTATTTTTTATTCCAAAGTAGTTTTCTTTAAGGGCAGATATGACTATGTGACTCCTCTGCTCAGTCAACTCTACTGACTTCCTATATTGCCTCTAGGATAAAATATTAACACTGTTTAGTTTTTAAAACCTTCACTACTGGCTTTAGCCTATCTTTCTAGCCTCACTGGACACGATCTACATGATCTAATGATCATGTGTGAACATGATCACCCCCTCTCCTCAACTCTATGATTTTGCCAGCTGGTCCTTATCTGTGTTCTTTACACTAAACTCCATTTCCTGCCTCCAAGTCTTTGCATTAGCTGTCCTCTTTGTCTGAAATGCACTCCTTCCCGCCTTTGCCTCACAGAGCCACATTCTTCTTTTAACACACAGCTCAAACACCATCTTCTGCAAGAAGCCTGTTCTGAAATCACGGCATTCATAATTTCTTTGCAAATATTCTAATTCATTCACTTTATATTGATGTTGCATGGAATCTGAAATCAGCTCTGTAACTCACACATCTGCAGATCATTTCCCACCATGGCTGGAGTATTTCTGACTCTCACCTTACTTCCCCCCCAACATGTTTAGTTACTTTTTATTTTGTACCCCTCCTCCCATTAGACAGTAAAGCAGATAATGTCTTAGGCCTTTCTTTGTATCCACAATACTTAGCACAGTGCCTGGCACACTGTAGGTATTTAATAAATGTTTATTGACTCTATGTAAAATGTGGTAATTAGATCAGGCCCAATGGAAATATGAAGTGTGAATGTGGATAATGCAACCACTTCAGGGAATTCATTATTTGCACTGACAGCACATCACTGTATGTTTCCAACATGGTGCTAAGTGCTGGAGTTAAAAACAAAGCAATAGAGGGTGCCCGCTCTCAAGAAGCTTATGTTCTAATTGGGGAGAGAATATGTACATTATTAGGAACATATAAGATACATAGAGAGTAGATTGTAATCTCAGAGGGGGAAGCACTAGTACTTAAGGGGTACAGAAAAGCCTCCTACAGAAGTTGGGATTTCAGCTGAGATTTGAAGGAAGCCAGGGAAAGTAACAGAGTGCTGTGGGGAGGGAGAGCATTCCAGGCATAGATTCCACCAGCATAAAAACACAGACAAAGGAGATGGAGTGTCATGTTCAAGGTGTAGCTGGATTGTAGAGTGTAGAAGGTAGTATAAGAATACTGGAAAGGTAGGAAAAGGACAGGTTATGGAGAATTTTAAATGCCAAACAGAAGACTATTTGATTTTGGAAGTATTCAGGAGCAACTGGAATTTATTGGGAGTAAGAGGGCTGCCATGGTTGATCTAACTCCCTGAGCTTATAGATAAGAAACTGAGGGCCACGGATGTTAGGTGACTTGCCCAAACTCACACAGGTATCACATTACCACAATATTACTCATAAGTAGTTAGTAGCAAGAGTAGTACTAGAAGCCCTGGTGGTGGTGATAATAGTAGTAGGAGTAGGAGTAAAAGGAATAGCAGCAACATCATGTTGTAGTACAGAAGTATTTAATATGGTACCATGTGACCCACACAACCAGATTAAAATGTAATTGGGAAATACATAACAAAATAAATAAAAATAAAATGGAACATAGATAATGTTAATATGTGGTTTTTAAAGTCTGTATGCCATCTCCCAGGCATACTTATGTAGGATTTAGTTGCCTCCAATTCTATTTGGGTTCTACACCACTGGTATAGTGGAAAGCCCACAACACTCAAAGGCTAAAAAGCAAAGAAAAGAAAAAGTTAAAACAAGTAAAGGGGTGGTTGGAGAGGTTGTCTTTGGCAAAAGAAAATATCTAAGGTAGAAACTACATACCTAATCTCCAGCAGTTTTTGATTCATTTATTCTCTCACACTGCTGCCAACATGTTTGCAAGTTCCCTTGCTGAGATCATATGCACCTCTCATCTTGGTTTTCACCACCTCATCTCCATTACTCAACAACTCAAGTGTGATAAATGTAAAGGAGAGACAGTTAATCGAAGTCTGATGCCTTAACTCATCTTTTTCATGTACAGCTCTCATCAATCTCTCCCCTGATCAAATCATTCAAATGGCTCCCTTCCCTGTTTCTTACCAAAGAAAATCCAAACTCTTCTGGCAGTTAAAGCTATCCACGGCTTGTATAACTAATTTTCCAACAGTAACTCACCTTAGTCCTCATCATGTCCTCTCATTTTCAAATGAACTAGACTGGGATCTCAGTTTCAAATAAACTGGACTGGGTATCCCTTGCTTTCTCCACCTCAGCTTTGTTCACATTCTCCCTTCAACTGAAATTCCTTCTTTCTCCCTCTATTAACATGTTAGGTATTCTTCAACACCCAAAAATGATCTGTCTTCCAAGAAACTTTCCTTGATTTCCTCAAACAAAAGTGACCTCTCCCTCCTACAATCTCACAATGGCTTAATTTCTATTTTAGTTGTCTCTGTTTGGGGATTTACCCAAACATTATATTATAATGTTAGATGAAGATGGGGTCCATTTCTTATTTATTCTTGTATACCCCATCACCCCTTGTGCCTAGACAAGTGTATTGCATATTGGAGCTACTGAACAAGAGTTTGTTGGAACTTTGAATGGAGTCATGGGAATTGTAAGCCAACTTGTGATTCATTAGTTAAGTATAGCTCCAGCAAGAGTTTGAAGCTAATTAAAAGCTAATTAAATTGAGAATAGTTAAAAGACCCTTCATACACTGTGGTCCAATAACAATTTAATAAAATAGACATCTGTAAAATGAGACGGTTAGACTAGATGACCTCTAAGATCTCTTCTAGCTGTAAATCCATGTTCCTAATGACTGCCTGGATAGGTAACATTCAAAGTTTCTGAAATATAAAGCTGGCAGCATATCTGTACATGTTTCTCAGTATTTGAAGATGCTTAATTCCAAAATATTTGACTCCCCTTCACATATACAGAGGGATATATATATGTAGATATACACACACTTATACATATATATGTATATATATTGTGACTAATGTTCAGCAATAACGAACCAATTAGTTTGTACTGATGTTAACGTGCTATTTGTTTTGTTTTTTTAATTATTTACTTTTGGGTACTGTTTCCATTCAGGGCTCTAAGCATAGGAAAATGTGTTTTGAGTTGTTTTTAGCCCTGAATTCAAAATATCACTAATTCCTGCTTTCAATTCTAGAAGCAAATAAACAAACAGGTCCGTATCTCTGACTAATCAATGTTTATGTTATTTTTCAGAGGTTGAACTCCCTAATCAGAGTATCTATAATTTAAACTCACAATAGGAATGAACAAAGTAATAGCCAGAGTAGAACAATTAGAGTTTTCCCTAGGTCTCTAACATTTAGAAGTCACTAATATTTAATCCATTTTCTGCTTCTGTAGAGACCATTCTCATAGCAACTCTTTTCTCTTCCAACACAATTGAATTTGTATTAATTATTTCTTGTATTATTTTCCCATGATGAATTACAAAATTGATTCAGGGTACCTTCTGTGTTGCTTGCCTCAGTTGTCCAACTTCTGAATTATGGCTCTAGAAATCAGCTGCTCCTATATCCCATCAGTCCTCCAGACACTTGTCAATAGTGCTCCTGGCTTCCTGTTGGTTTAGGTATAGCTTTTCTCAGTCCCCTCGTGGTTTCTGTTTCAAGGCAGCTATTCTCACAGTGTGATATGGCACCCTCTGGAAACTGCTGAGAGCCTTTCAGGGGGTCTGCAAGGTGAAAACTATTTTCACAATAATACCAAGATGTTTCAATTTTTAGTACAGTAAATTGCAATAGATAAAATCCATAAGACAAAAGCTCAGTTCAGGGAGAAAAGGGGGGGGGGTCCTTTAAACACTTTTAAGAATGTAAAGGGGTCCTGAGACCAATAAGTTTGAAAATTGCATGACATCAAAGGGCCCATCCCCTTTATCCTCATTCAGATCACATGATATGTCAATTCTCCTGTTTAATTTTGATATCTGTCATGTATTATGTCTTTTTCCTTCTGTATCCCCAGTGCCTATCACGGTGCCTTACATGTGGTAACAAAGGTTTGTTGAATTATTGAAATGGTATGTTTGTTGATTTGCTGAGATGGTCTATAAAGGCAGATTTAGGGGAAAGAAATCTCAATCTCACTTCACACTCAGGTTTTGAAACAATTAAGTCTAGGTTTCCCAAAGCACTGGGGATGAGCAATTATATTGGAAATTTTATAAGTTCGATGTCATAACTGTTATAAATGGAGGACTTGGCACAAGCAAAGGAAATATTTATATAATGTTCAGAGCTTACCTGCCCTCAATTAAACTACTTACCTGGTTTGACTGATAGAATCACTATACTGTTGTACTAATAAAATCCTACCTGGCAATGACAAAGTAACTACTAATTAGACCAAAGCATGAAATTGATTAAGGTATTCTGGCTCTAAACAAATACTTGTTTTGCCCATTTCTATAGTTAGCATTTCAATCGCTGTATTGTTAGTCAGACTTCTAAACTCACAGAATACTTTGCAGTCAAGCAGAAAGATCTCACAGTGTATTTATTGCGATATAAATAATCCTTTTGTGGGAGTTTTAAAATTACATCTCCACAGTAAGAAAATAATGATGTTCTCCTAATTGTCTTCACGTGCAGTATTTGTTTTAGAATGGACCTCCTGTATCCACCCCAATACTCTCTTCTATATAGTCCTGAGTGATTACTTGCTCAAAGTATGGATTTATTTATTCTAGTGACTTTTTTCATTTCTAGATATCTTGAAGAAAAAGTTTGGTCCATTTCAGAAATACTAATTGAAGTATCTGAAGCTAAAATCTTCTATCTCAAGGAAATCACAAGCTAATATCTCTAATTTCAGCAATAGGACTTGGGCTGGGAGGGAACACAAGAACCTAGGTGGAGGATTCCCTTTGTCCCTTCAGGGGAAGAACCTTGGTCTTCCTATGCCCAAATGGGAGATGGGCTGTCTCAAGCCCCATCTTCCTCAAGTACTACGTCTTTATGCCAGACCTGGGCCTAGGAACCCAAAGCAATCCACACCCAATCATTTAAGCACAGATCCTGTGCACAGATGGGGCCTATGATTCACCCTATCTTATCAAGTAGAACTATTTCTCTAGGTTTCTAGGGTTTTGCCTTCAAATAAAAAGGACAGATTATCCATCACCCTTGTCTATTTTAATTCCTACATTTGGCAGTAAATGCCTATCCAATTGAATGATTCTATGTTAAGTCAGCATCTGCACTAGGAAAGGGAAAAGACAAAGGGGGACAGCCCATGCATAAAAGTTATGAATCCAAATGACATTTATAGGAGGATATTCTTTACAGCCAATTGGGGGCTCAGAAGGATTGGAGACAGAAAGTGTGGCAAATTGCCAAGTGTGCATGCAGCACAATGTACTTTGGGGGGAAGAGCAGAAGGTGAAGTAATAGTTCCAAAGATGGTTTCTCACCATTCTCTCTTTACACAAGTTCCTATCTCCTAACGTGTGTTAAGGGTGTTTCACCAGTTTCCCCCACATCTCATGTGTTCTGGAATGGGGATTAGTGGGGAAACAAGATGTAATATCTGGTACCTCTACTCTCACATGTGTTCTTTGGCATCTTTCAGTACTGTGTGTGGTCAACAAAGCAAAGGAATAAGAAAGGGAAGGGGGAGAAAGGCTGACTTTGAGTTTATTCTCCAAGGGACAGAGCCCTGTTTTTCATGGTCTTAGCTAGATTCTGAGAAATTTTCCCAATGCCCATGAGCCCTTGCATACTTAGCCATTAGACCAAATTTGACCTTGGGAGGAAAAACCAAAGACCAAAGCAGGCATAGCTTCTTCATGGACTGATTTATGATTTAACTCTTAGTTCTCCTAAGCCAATCTCTAGACTCCAAAGCATAGTTGTAATGAAGAAGCTAATGTTCACTCAGGGACTTTTATTCACTACTTCATTTACCTGGAAGTCTTATATCTATAAGGTAGACCAGCAGGCAATGTTCCAGTGCTAAAACACATCATACAACAGGTTATTCTTTGTCTTTCCAACTCCAAAGTACCAAGGAATTATTGGGCTCCTTGTTTTTTTCTCTTGGTCATACTATGTGACTCTACTGGAAAATTGGCACAAAAGGCATCCCCAGTGATCTGTATGCAGATTCATTATTGGACAACTAAGTGGTGCAGTGGATGGAGTACCAAGCCTAGAGTCAGGAAGACTCCTTTTCCTGAATTCAAATCTAGCCTCAGACACTTACTACCTGTATGACCCTGGGCAAGTCACTCAACCTTGTTTGCCCATTTCTTCATCTGTAAAATGAGCTAGAGAAGGAAATGGCAAACCACTTCACTATCTTTGCCAAGATAACCCCAAATGGGGTCATGAAGAGCCAGACAGGACTGAAACAACTGAACAACAACAAAGACTAATTACTAGGGTAGGGCAAATGGGACTTTGTCCTAGGGTGATAAAATTTAGAAGTCATTGACAGCACTTATAGTCTTTGAATAGCATAGGGATAATGAAGTTTAGTATCTAGTTAACAAGAATAATTAGTTTTAAAAGGAAACTACCAAGTTTACTTTCTCCATACCATAGCTACACCTCAGGTAAACTCCACAGCCTGGACTAAAGGAGGTGTCCTCAACCCCCACCCCCCCAGCAGCCATCTCACGGTGTCCTGGGTTTTCTACTACTGCCCTTTCTGCCAACTGATTCTATATCACATTTTGTACCACTTGCCCCAAACACAAAACAATTCTAGTAATGCTTCTGCAAAATTAAAATGTGCTAAAAAAAAAAAAGGCTAGACAGCCATGTAATGAGAATGGGGAAGAATAACATACAGACAGTCCAACTGTTGATACTGGGATTCATGAAATACTGAAAGACCAATAAGAATGCCTCTAGCATTGGAGGCATTAGATAGATCTTCGAAGAAAGAATTATAGGAAGTTATGAAAGGTTCAGCAAAGGTTTTATGGATCAATCCAGTCCAATTTTATTCAATTTGATATACAAGGAACTAAAATGTTTACGGTTTCAAAGACTAAATGTAAAACAGTCCTTACCCTAAAGGAGTTTACATTCTACTAAGGATATACTTTTGCAGACAAGTGAAACTGAAGCTCAAGAAAACAAGAGAGAGTATTAACAACTGAAGAGATCAGAGATTAGGCTGGGAAAGAAACATCTAAAGTGATCCTTGAAGGAATCCAAGACTTAATAAACAAAGATATAAGAGAGAATTCTAGGCATGGAGCCTGTACAAATTCATGGAGTTGAGTGGTGGAATGCTGTGAACCACCAGTTTGGTTGGAACAGGGCAGTCCTAGGAAAGAAATATAGAAAGAAAACCTAGGGCCAGATTATGAAGGGCATTTAATTTTAAATTCAGGAGGTATATTTCATGCTAAAGACAAAAGGGATCCAGTGAGGCTCCATGAGCAGGGAATGATATGTCGAGAGCCATGCTTTAGGGAGATACTTTCAGCAACTGTGTGGAAGCTAGATTAGAAGAGAGAAGGCTAGGTATCATAGCAACATCAGGTTTCTCATACAATACTATAGCCACCACATCTATTAAAGGATCTTTTGACTAATTAGTATTTGGAAACCCTACACATGTGCAATGTGGGCGAGTTCACACTGCTAAGAGAACTTTTAACATTCATATTTTCCAAATTATTTGGTTTGACATTAATCATTCTTAACATAGCAACAGCACAGTCATTTCATATTTAATTTCATTGGACTGAAATGTTTGTTTACCAAGGTAGTTTCATTAGGCTTTTCCCATGAGGATCTCCAGGGAACAACACGCACCAGGCTTCAAAACAGAACATTCCATTTGGCAGAATGGGAACATAATATGTAGTTCTTTTGGTGGAATCTATAATTCAGGGCTAGCTAGACTTATTCAATTTAGCAAGTGGTGTGTGCCCTCTCGGGGCTCAGCATTATCTAAGGCATTTGGGAAAAAGGTGTAAGTTCCTGGCTCTTCCCCTCTAAGACCTCACAATCTAGAACTTAATATAACATATCTATTGTATTAGGTATTACTATTCATTCATTCGAAGACTAAATCCCAGAGGTTATGGGAAATATAAATATGTGTACATTCCAACTAAATAGACATAACTTACCTTTGTTTTCTCAAGAGAGGTTTAATCAGTGTGTGTTCTATGAATAAAAATTGGATAGTAAGCAAAGTTCAGCTCTCTTATTCTCCTCCCATCTTCCTTTCTGGATCCCTCTCCTACATCTTTTGTGCTTTTGTTCCTGCCCTCAGACATTTAGTGTCTTCATAAGGATCTGTAACTGCATGTGGACCTCATTCACATTCAGTGAAGAAACCATATTAGAGAGAGTATGCATACTTACTTCTGAGTAGTATTATTCAAATAGTAGATTGAAGGTTTCACCCCTATGGTAGCTAGCTTATACAAACATGACCTTAATTTGAAATAGCTTACCTGTCGTCCCTTATTATATATGTTTGTGATTTACCTCAGAGTTTAGAGTCATTTGAATATATTGATCATTGTGTTTGTGCCATCATGCCTACTTTAATGTTAAATCTGGGTTATTTTTCTGAGTCAAGACAATTGCATATTGGCATCAAACTAATCATCTAATTAATAGATTTTTCTGGTCTTTATTGACAGTTAAAGGGTTTACTTTGCCATCTTCATAGAAAACAAGGGCAGCCTCACTGACAAGTTGAATGAATCAACCTCCATTGTGAATGCCAACATTCCAGACTAAAGATGATACTTACTATAGCTTAATATCACAATTTCTACATTGGTCATTTACTGCCTTGAAAAAGTTGGACAGGGCAATTAACTTCCCTGAGGTTCAGTTTCATCCTCTACAAAATGAGGAGGTTAAAAGAGATCACCTCAAAATTCCCTTCCAACTCTATATCTGTGATCCCAAAGTTCCTCATATCTTTCAAACTCCTTATCCCCTTCCAAAGTTAGTATTCCACTCTTGAGCTAGTCAAAACACTGGCTCTTCCAGCATTCAGCAGCAGTCCCCTAGTGCAGATATAGGTGATTAGAGTAATTCACTAAAGTGTGATAAGGCATACTTTTGACAGAGCATTTATGTTTTAGTATATTAATAACAAAATGATAACTCATCTTTCATTGGTATAATATTTGAGATCAATTTATTCATTTCTATAAACTGATTCTATTAGACAATGCTAACATTCTTCCTTCCAAGAATAAAATTTCCTTACATAGTTTCTCAGACAGTAAAATACATGAAAGCTATAATCCACCTATGACTCCTTATCCCTTTAATACTTATAGGTATCATACAATCTACAATCCATAATGTTTAACAAAAATAAGAAGTGAACATTTGGCAGAAGAACTTGAGCTTTGGTCAAATTACGAATATTTGGAGCAGTATCATGAAATAGCAAATAATCTCCTATAAATTTTTCTGGAGCGAAAGAAAAAAGTGAATTAAAATACTATACCTCCAACCAAGAAAGAGAAAATGAATAATGAATTCGAGAAATAGAAGAAAAATGTGTCTTGGAGACATGAGATAATAGTTATTGCAGGTATATGCTGAAATGATTTTTTTTTAGCTAAAAGCAAGGAAGTTGATAAATTCCTTTTGATTATTTCACTATAAAAAAGTAAAAGAATCAAATAAAGGAACTTCTTTTCTGGACTAGAATGTGATCAGTGAAGAGGAACTACTTGCCTATTAGAAACAATTGAAACCTTAAGGGGGTAGTGTACACTCCATGTTGCAGTCTATGGAAGAGAAGTATTAAGTCGGACATATACTAACATTCCAATAAAAAATTCCTTAAGGGCAGTGGCTCTTTTGGTTTATCCATCTTCAGCATCTGTTAAGATTCTTGGAACATTGTAGGTGTTTCACGAATGTTTAAAACTGATTGATTTTTCTTTGGTGCCCCCTGCTTCTACTCTACCCTCTAAAGGGAACTTCCAAAAACTATGCCTGGGAGGAGTGAAGCCACTGATGATGAGTGAAGCCATTGATCATCTAGAGCAATGCAGCCGCTTCTTCATTTTGGCCATTTTCCACTGACACCCGCTGTGCCTTCCTCCTCCTGATAGAACCTTCAAAGACAATTCCTCTAGGGAGCTAAACCACCCCCTCCCACTTTCAGGTCTTGTCCATGACACTTGTATTCAAATCAACATTACTATTGCTTCTGGAAAAGGTATGCCACTTGACTGCCCCATTGTGCCACTCACCAACTTACTCCTTCTCAGACCATAACTCATTTGCTGGCAACCACTTCCCAGTTTGGGTAGTTTCCTGCATTGGGATGTGAACTCTTTAAAGGCAAGGATGCATAGTTTTCTATGTGTGTCTACGGTGCCTAGCTTAGTGCTTGGCATATAGTAAAGGCATAATTATGGCTTTTCATTCATTTACTGAGATAATAGAGATCATTTTCCATGAGTTTACCCTTCTTCCCCATTCTAGATATTTAACATCTTCCTCCACACTCCTGCTTTGTCCCGGTCTCTGATTAAGGGGTGGATCTTTTGTTTTCCAAGGCTAAGCTGTAATACTTATGCCCTTGATTCCATTCTTTTATATCTCCTTTGGCAATTTGCCTCTGCAATCCCTTCAATTTTTAATTTCTTCCTATACAAATGTACCCAAGTCTTCCCTTCTTTAATAAAAATCTTCCTACTACCCTTCAACTTATGATCATATCTTTCCTCTCTCAGCCAAAGTCCTGGGGGAGGAGGGAGAAGTCATCTATAATGATTGCCCCTACATTCTTTTACTTCACTCACTTTTCAGCCCTTTACAATCTGGCTTCCAACTTCATCAGTCATGTGAAACTATTCTAACCAAAGCTACCAATAATAGCTGGCTGAGGGAGGGCCTGACCTCATTAAAGGGAAAGCATCTCTCCAAAGTCTCCAGGTATGCAAATTGGAAATCAGAGACACAGTGAGGAGCTGGCTTCTTCCACATGTCTACTGCTTCCAAAATCTTTCCATGTGTCTCTCATGAAGAGTCTGTTGAACACATGGTAGCAGCCAAAGAAATTTTGGTACCGATTCCATCCCTTACATAGTCTCTCAGCATCGTGTCACCCTCATCATTCTCTTTACCAATAAGAAGTCACTTTCTTCTGCATAAATAGCAGCACACAACAACACCTCAGGCTCATCTGAAAGTCCAGTTACAAGTATTTATGTAGATGATTCCCAGATTTGTGTTTTCAGTATTAGTCTCCTGAGATCCAATCCCCTTGTCATCAACTGTCTATTCAATATTTTTAACTGAATTTTCTGAACACACCTCAAACTCAACATATCTAAAATAGAACTCAGTATATTTTCCTCCAAACCCACCCTTCATCCTACCTTTCCTAGCTCTGTTAAGGGCATAATTATTCTGCTAGATACCTTTGATTCCCCCCCCCTCCACTCACCCTCAATGTACCTTCCTTATCCAATTAGTTTTAAAGTCTTATTGATTCCACCTCAAAAACATTCATCATGCCTATTCTTTCCTCTGCATTCACAGGTTTAGCATCCTAGATTGGGCCTTCTTCACCTTTCTCCAGTCTTCTGTCCCATACCATCTTACCCTTTTCCAATTATTTTAAATAGCACTGCAAAATTGATCACCCTAAAGTAATCATGACACTCCCATGTGCAAGAAGCCACCTTACCCTGTTGTTGCTAGGATAATATACCAACTCCTCTGTTTGAACTTTAAAACTCTTCAAATTCTGCTTCCAGACTAGCTTTCCAGGTTTAGTGCTCATTAAGCACCCTTACAAATGCTATGTTCCAGACAAACTGGCTTACCTAATATTACCTGTATATGTATGTGTCTGCCTAGATAGTAAGGAGGTCAAATCAGTCAATACTTAAAGAAATTAATTCAGGCTATTAATTCAGGTCAAATATTAAAGCTAAAGCTTAAGTACTTCGGTCACATAATGAGAAGATGGGACTCATTGGAAAAGAGACAGGTGTTGGAAAAGATTGAAGGCAAAAAGAAAAGGGGATGGTAGGGGATGAGATGGATAGATAGTGTCATGGAAATAATGAACACGAACTTGGACAGACGTTGAGAGATAGCGGAGGATAAAAGGGCCGGGCAGGCTATGGTCTAAAGAGTCAGATATGACTGAACAATGGAACAACAAATCCCGTGCCTAAAATGTACTCTTTCTGCATCCCCAACTCCTAGAACCCCAAAGTGCCACCTCTGTAGGAGGCCTATTCTGATCTCCTTAGTCGCCTCTATCCCCCACCTCCAGAAATTTTTATTTGCTATATGTAAATTTCACCTATATTTGTCTGCATATTTTGCCCCTCCCTTCCAGAGAACACGAGCACCTTGAGATCAAGAACTTTTTCATATTTCTCTTCATTTCCCAAGCTAACCCAGAATCTGGCTCACAGTAAACACTGAGTAAATACTTGAATAAAATTAGTGGATGAATTATTATATTTATTATACAAACATACAGTTCTCTCTACCCTCCTGTTATCTATCATTTTTTAAATTTTAAATAAGATATATTCTTCCAGATCCAAATTCTAGTCATGATTCATATCCTACCAAGCTTTAGGGATATGTATGGGATGTAAAACGTGCTTCCCTTGTTAGTCTGAACAACTTGTAGCAGATGAATGTATCAACATACTGAACTATTATTACCTTGTAATGTAATGTAAGAAATGATGAAAGATTATTTCAGAGAACCCTAGATAGTAGGAAAAGACACAGAGTGAAGTCAGCAGAACAAAGAGAAAACTTAGGCAAGAACAGTAACATTAAAAAGAATAATAACTTGCAAAGACTTAGTAACTCCGATCAGTAAAATGATAGAACATGTCTCCGGAGGACCTATGATGAAGCATATCACCCAGCTGCTGAAAGAGAAGTGATGGAAATAAAAATACAAGGACTCACTTTAAAAAAAAAATATGGCCACTATGTGGATTTGTTTTGCCTGACTTTCTTTATGTGTTACAAAGGTCTTGTAACTTTCTCTCAATTTTTAATTGAGGAGAGAGAAATGAAGGTTATCAGCAATGCCAAAAAAAAGGTACAAAGGGCATTGCAACATGTTTTAGATGCACAGAAGTTCAGGAGGAAGCACAACCGGGACGGTTTTGAAAGTAACATCTGAACTTCTTACATACTTTTTAAAAAAATACTTTGTGTAAAATGGAGGTTCATGACCTCATATGAATAGAATCTTCTTTTTGCTCTACTATGTATATGGGCATTCTCTTTTCGTTCAAAAAAAATTAAAAGGCAAATGACAATTAACAGTTATGTGATACAAGCCAATTATCCTGTAATTTTCGGTAGAATTACCCTTGGCTGCCCTTTCAGTTGAGGGATCAAAGGCCCAGTAAAGATTTATTTACCCTACCCAACCTGCCTTCCATCCTCACCTACATAAAAAATGCCAACTCAGATTTATAGAGGAGAAAAAATAAACTTCTCAAACCCAAATATTCTAACAAAGACTTAAGGCCCTATTTATTAGTATAGTTAATGAATGTGTATATGTATAAATGTGTATATACATAGATAAATATTTACTCTGTAGTAAGCAATTTTAGTTCATTTACCTTCTTTAAAGAAAAGGATAATACTGATGGTTAAATGATTCTAAGAAGCAAAATTATGTCCTTATACATAATAAGAAAGAGGAGGAACAGGACTTCCAGGATCAGAAAAAAATGGAAAGCATTGCAGAAATTAAGGCATCTTTGGCCCTGCCATATATACGTACAATAGTGAGTCTCTCAGCCTCCACATAAGGATGTTCAACAAACATATGTTGATGACAGTGAAGACATAGGCAAATTACTTGAAAGAGAATAAGCATTTATATGAGCTATACTATGTGCCAAGCACTGTTTTTTTCTATACAAATATTATCTCATTTGATCCTCACAACAACCCTGCAAGGTGGGTACTATTATCATTATTATTCTCATTTCACAATAGAGGAAACTGAGGCAGTTACAGATTAAGTGACTTACCGAGGGACACACAGCTAGTAAACGTCTGAAACCAGGCTTGAGCTCAGGTCTTCCTGATTCCAGGCCCAGTGCTCCACGTGCTGTACTACCAGATGCCTCTGAATTCAACCTTCTACTTGAATAACTCTCAAAGATAAGTTACCACAGGGGCCGGTGCTCCCCACTACTAAATTCCTAGGACCACAAGCCCTTAGGATCCTCTTCTCAATTCTCTTACCAACTGTGTTTTCTTACATTTATAGGATGCCACAGTGTAGTAGTGTTGTAGTTAAGGAACCTGGTTCTGACACTTACCATCCCTATGTCTGTGGACATATCACACAATCTCTCAGAGCCTCAGTTTCCTCATCCATAAAAAAGAAAAAAAATACTTGCGCCCTTTGTACTACCTGCCTCACATGACTTGTTGCAAAACAAGAACTTTTAAACATTGAAATTTTAAGGAAACAGAAGTCACTAGGCAAAAATCTGTCTGAGCATATACCCAAGACAATTATGTTCTTCAATTTTGGCTCCTTCTTGGTCCAGGAAACTTCTTGGTCCTCTTCTTCTAGCTTCATCTCCTCCATGGGTATGGTTCTCTGGAGGAACTTCTTGGATATACAGGCCCAGTTCCTAGTAGTCATCAATCAACAATTGTCATCTAAGGCCATTAAGACCAGAAGGTGTCCACACATCATCAGTGCCAAAAACAAAGGGCCATATCAATGGGGAACCAGGGTGTAGGACACAAGCTCTTAACCTTTTGTGTACTGCGGGCCCTTATGGAAATATAATAAAGACTACAAATCCTTTCTCAGAACAGTGTTTTTTTAATGCATAAAACTAAATAAATGGCATTACAAAGGAAACCACTTATATCTTAGCAGTTATCAGAATATTTATTTTAAAAGTTCAAGTAATCCAGGTTAAGAACCCGTCAAGTCTAGGACAATCCTAATCAATCACAGAATGACAGAATTGTTACATTTAAGAGCTAGGACCTCAATAGCCATCTAGGATATCTCATGCACAAAAGGTCTCCATTATAACATAAGTATAAGTGGTTGTCCAGTCTGTTTGAAGACCTCCAAGGAGGGAGAGGCTATTACTTCTCAAGGCATCCCATTCCACTTTACGGTAGCATGTCAGGATAGTGCTTGGGATATGTTTGTTAGCTCTCCTTACATGGCTACAAGTTAATGGAAGAATATTGAAGAAATATTTTCAAGATTTTTAGAAAGAAGAATCATCTAATTATAGTTGCTGTCCATTTTTAGAAAATATTAAACAAAATAAACAGGATTCACTGGAAAAAAAGTCAAGGTTATTGTCCGCAATATACCTTGCTCCAAAACGAGAGGCTTTTATGGGTATGCTATAAAAGAAAACTCAGGTGTATCATAACAATTATATTAGCTAACATTTATATAGTACTTTACCTATGCCATCTCATTTGAATATTTAACAGAGCTGGATGTCAATTGCTACTTTGTGCTATAGTTACAGTCTTTACTGAGAAAAACCAAGGTAAAATAATGAGACCCTGGCATATTTGCATAATGTGATTATTCAGGAAATGTTAGGCAAGTATACAAATCTCTTTTGTGAATCACTCTAAATCTTCCATTGAAAAAGTAAAATATTTAAATAGGTAGAAATCAGAGAGGAACGGAAAGGGAAAGAAAATTTTGGATCCAAGAATAATCACAGCATCCCCAACTCACAAACTTCAAAAAAAAATGTGCTTTCTTCCTTATTGATTATGAAATCTCCTTTCTCCTCTGAGAAATCCATTTTATCTTTTTTTTTTCAGGCAAACAATCCTTTTATTAAGCCAAAGTACAAGTAAGCACAGCTTCCCTCTGCCTTCTGCCATCAATGGGTGCTTGGTTGAGAAATCCATTTTAGAAAGGTACTGGCAAGGTGGAATGCATTCAGAGAAGAGCGACCAGGCTGGGAAAAGAAATGGAAATCATATCATAAAAGGATCAGTTGAATGAGCTAGGGATGTGGGAGAAGAGAAGGTTCAGAGGTATTAAATTTGTTCTAGGGGCCCCAGAGGAAAGAGGAACAACTGGAAATAACTGAAAGGTTGATTTTATTTAAACGTCAGAAAAATTTTCCTTAAAAAAATTGGAGTTGCCCCCAAAATGGAATGTACTATCTCAGTAGAATAATGAACTTCTCGTCACTTGAGGTCTTTCAAATAAAAATTCATTAACTATTTGCTGGATATACTGTAGGTAAGATTCATAATTTGTATGAAGACTGATTTAATGGCAGATTGGTGTTCAGTCATTTCAGCTATGCCCAACTCTTTGGTATACCATTTGGGGTTTTCTTGGCAAAGATATTGGAGTGGTTTGCGTTTTCTTCTCCAACTCATTTTACAGATGAGGAAACTGAGGCAAACAGGGTAAAAGGACTTGCCCAAGGTCACACAGCCAGAAAGTGTCAAAGGCTGGATTTTAACTCAAATCTGCCTGATTCCAGGTCAGTACTCTATCTACCCTGCAACCTAGCTGCCCTCAATGGCAGGTAACATAATCTTTGAAAGAAAAAAAAAACTCACAGGATTTGGTGTCAGAGCAAGGTCATGCTCCATAATTGAGGAAATTAAACTATACAAACTCTAAACTTTCTCATATTTCTAAATCATGTGATCCTAGGACCTCTTGGGGTCCTTTCCATTTCTACAGTTGTAATTGATTGCCTGAAATATAGGGAAGTTGAAAACTATAGGGTGTTCTGGAGATAATACTCCTAACTAGGACAGCCTCTAATTCAACACCTGACCTGTTTTTATAAGCTAGTATAAGGGTAATCAGATGAAAGTGAACACCTCTTGATATGTGTGGGCACAATCAGGAGTTGCCAGAATTAGCCTGGAAGGAATGGAAGGGAAAGGTTCCTAGGTGATACATGCCCTTGTCTGAGGAAGAAACCTCCAGGATCAGCCTGTGACCATTCTGAAAGGGATCCTGAGCATTCAGGCACCAACCCAGAGAAGAACAGAGTTTAAAGCAACTGAGCCTTCTCTTTGCCCTTCCTCTTCAAGGAGCTTAATTAAAAGTGATTCCTTTCACAAATACATCCACAGACCTGCTAAATACCAGGCATTTGGGGATACACAGGCAGAAACAACACAGTCCAGTAAATGTCTCATGGAGTTTGCATTCTACTGTAGGTATTTATTTATATTCTTCTAATTGGAGCTAAAGAAACAGGAAAAGTGAAAGAACAATACCCATTCTGACAATTTCACAGAATACCGACGTTTATCCTGAGCAGGCTTTTTAGAAGAGCCACAGCAATATTTGCCACAAATTCAATTGAACAATAGGGCAGGGAGATAAGAAAGAACACCAGAAGAGAAGGGATCAAGATTTAGAATTCAGGTTTTTCTGTAAATACAAAGACCTACACGGAATCATCATGGATATGTATGTGTTAGAGACTTTTTGTGGGGAGGGGTGTTGTTGAAAAGGTTATTTCTTGAGCATTGGGAACTACTGGTGTAGAAAATCCCTCCAACTGTGATTTCATTATGATAGGGAACTAGACTGTGAAAATTTCTTCCAACAATGAAAATGAGCAATTAGATGGCAGTATGGAGGCTTAGAGAGTTGCCCTGAACCAGGGATGGGGAACCTATAGCCCTATAGGTCCTCAAGTTCAGTCCTTTGATTAAATCCAAACTTCACAGAATACATTTCTTCTTGCACTTGAGGACCTAGAGGGCTACCTGTGGCCCTCAAGGTTGCAGGTTCCCCACCCCTATGCCTGGATAACTGAAAGTCAAGTGATTTGCCCAACATCACACAGCCAGAATGTATCAAAGGTATGACTTGAACCCAACTCTTCCTGATTCCAAAACTAGTCCTCTAGTCATTACATTATAATACTTTTCATAGAGTTAAATGTTTTAAATATTGGGGAAAAAATACCTCCATGAATCTCGATGAGGCAGCTAGCAGGTACATCAACTGAGAGATGAGTCAGGGAGATGGATTCAAATCTGACTTTAGACAATTATTAGCTCTATGAGCCTGGCCAAGTGACTTAACCTTTGTCTGCCTCAGTTTACTCATCTGTAAAATGAGGATAATAATAGTACCTACCTCCCAAAGTGGTTGTAAGGATCAAATGTGATAATATTTGTAGGACACCTAGCACAGAGCCTGGAATATAGTAGGCACATAAATGCTGGTTTCATTTCTTCTTTCCCTCAAATGAGAGGCACCCAAAAACCATATTGTCATTTTTTAAACATTCTATACATGGTTCTGATATGTAATATATATTTTTAATTTGTTTCCTGCATTAAATAGTAAATGTACATCAAGACAGTTTAAAAAATGCATGTGCATGTGTAATTTCAACAAGGTAATACAACTGATTTGATATTCTACTCTTAAATCTTTGTTTAGAGGAGGCAAAGCTACTAAGGTTTTTAAAGAATTAACTGACATCATTCTGACTCTAAGAGAAGAAGCAGGCTTCAACTGCAGTGTCCTAAGATCTCATTAGGGCCCTTGGTATTTATGGCTGCCCCATGGAACCATTGGCTTTTATAAAGCTATCTTGTTGACATTTGAAACTTAATTATTTGGGTGGCATTTTAAAAGCCTGTGCCTAAAGAAGAAAGCAAAATATGATCAATCAGAACTAATTAAGAAAGTTATACATAGATCAAGCCACAAGAGGATGAAGTCAGAAAGGAAGCCAACTTCTTTTTATTTATTGTTCTATTAGAAATAATTTGTTTATTCTCAGTCACAATGAAACATTTAAAAATGGAACTCACTAAGCACGTAGATTCAATTTCATGTACAAGCTAGTCCTGTAATACTTACATCTCCCTTCAGCTCCAAAATATTGTCCTATTTCCACCCATCCATTTTGGCTCCTAAGACAGAGCTCCAGCTGCTGGTCTCTTTCTCAGCAACCTGCATCCTGGATCACCTACTTGCAAAGAGCATCTCAGGGAATCTGTCATCTGTTGATTGTACCCACAAATTACCCTCATCTTTCTATCCAGAGCTATCATTCACTTCAATGCTAAAGTAATTAACATCTATCAGCCCATCCTCTGTTGAGAGTGATTTTCTTTGGTTCTCCCCATTTTCTGTTCCATAAAACCAAGGAAGTGAGTGGTTAGGGCAAGCTCCAACCTATAGTGGAATAGAAGGCGCTGTTCATACTGTCTTTCTAGATCTATCAGCATAATCAGGGCTGTGCTGTTTCAACAATCTGTTGGTATTCTAAAAATGAGAACAATGACCTTTGTGTTAATTAGTTGATGCCAAAAGCCTACTGAGATGGGGAGTACAGGACTTAATGGGACTTGAGATTATACATTCTTATCATAGCTGTGGCAGTTATGCCTAAGTTAATTATGAGATCAAATAAACACAGTTCCATGCTAATATCTTTTTTTTTAAATTTCCTGCTTTTTGCTGAGGTGTTCATGTGCTCTTGACTCAGCTTTCAATACAACAAATGGCATGGGAGGGCTCCTGTCTGTCCATCCCTAAAGGCATAATACATACACATGACATTATCAGGATATCTGAATATGACCACAGCCTAGTGAAATAAAATATTATCTACGAAGCCTGAATTTGACTCTGTATTGAATTACCCAGGTCACTTTATTAGAGCCATTCTTCACATTTACGTTAAGGGAGTGAACATTTGGCAACATGTCATCAGTCCAGAGATGTCTATTTGCTCATTTCTCTTTTTCTCTTTAAATGCTGGGATGGTTACTTGTTTGAGGAAGAGACAGACTATAGTCATATCCTGGCTGAGCTCTTCCATAAAACACATCTGGAATTTTTTCCCATCCAGAAATGAATCATTAAAATTTAATAGCTTCTCTGAAACAATCAAAACCATACCAATTCCAGTCTGGACTCTACTCCTGACCCCCTAAATTTCTTTCTCTACAATTCCCCAGGAGCCATCTCAGCCCCAAAAGATTCCTCCTCCCCAGTAACTCCTTTCTTTGATTGGTCAATTCTTCCCGGAACCTCAATCTTAAAGAAAGGTCGAAGTCCACCACATTCTCTTCTTCATTCCTCTCTGGCCTCAAACTTCTTTTTTCCACCATGCCCTTTGTGAGTACTTTCTCTCACCAACATACACTTTTCAGCTTCTTTTTGAATGTTCCTCTTCCCCTCCCCCCCATTAGAATGTAAGATTCTTAAGGGTCTTTCTTCTTGCTTTTATTCCCTGCGCTTATCACAGTGTAGGGGGCATAGTAAGCACTAAATAAATGCTTGCTCACTTGACCAATCATCCTAACAAACAGGTTTGGTAGGGCATCCCAAATGTTAATTGTAACTGATTTTTATAGAGAAGTAATGAATTGGAATCAGTAAGTCCTCTCATCTCTTTGGGTCTCAGCATCATCAGGGCTCATCATCCTCATCTGTGGAAGAGACACTAAAGCTTGTTCTGCCAGGTCCCAAGGCACAGAAGTGAAATTTGTAACACAACAGATTTTGACTCAATATAAGGAAAATGCTAACGATTGGCGCTAAGCTCTATATGTAACTGTATGCTTTACATTTTGTTTTGTTTTGTTTCTGAATATTTTCTTTTATTGATAAATTTTAGCTTAAAAACAGATACAAGCATTTTAGTGTATGAAGAAAAAAACATTATAAGCAAAATAAAAAGTGATGGGGAAAAAAAACCTTCCAGGTAAAACCAAACATTGATAAGCAAAACAAAACAAAGAAAAACTAAAATCCTCAAAACAGTCAAGAACAACTTCAAACATTGATTGGTGGATGCAACTGTACCTCCTATTATTGCATAGGAGCACAAGACCAAGGATTGAGAGCCAGAAGGGACCTCAGAGACCATCTCATCCAACCAACTCATTTTATAATTGCCAAACCTTCTTCTTTCTATTACTTCCCCCACCCAACATCCCCTGCATCCAGAACCTAGAAAGGATTTAATACCTTTTTATTCATCCAAGTATATATACACATAATAAAAATGCATATCCCAAAGTAAGGAATTACCATGATCATAATTTCAATACTAACTCATAAGCCTACAAACTTACAGCCTTTCTTTTTTCACTAAAATATTCTAAGACAACTAAGAGACAAATCTCTCTGGATGTGATATTTGTTTGGTAGATTGCATGTCCCAGGTACTCTCTTAGATTCACAATGGGACATCAATGATAATTTCTAAGTACCAGATGCTGTTCCACCCTGTGCTACCAGAGCTTCAGATTTCCTTTGTCACTACCAGGCACCAAATGTGTTCTTCCAGGTGTGCCAGGAATCCCATTCAAGTCCTACTGACAATAGCAGGGGCTTAAAGCCAGAAGTAGCTGAAGAGTTATTATCTGTTTCTTACAAATAGACATCAAGTACTTACAGGTGGAAAGAAGAGGATGCTGAGCCAAGAAGAGGAAAGGATTTGAGTCACTGGCTCTTGGTGAAAGGGAAAGTGTCATGCATGTGCAATAGGAAAATCATCTGAGTAGAAAGGAGAAGCAAATGATTTAGCTGTTGTTGCTGAAAGGGGAGGAATTCGGATTGAGGAGGAAGGCTGTTCCCTTAATGAGCACTCAGATGAGCCAAATGAACAGCAAAGCCAAGATAGGGAGAGGGTTTAAGTTCTGCAGAACTTCTTGTGGTCATCCTACAAGCCTCACTCTTTTTCTATGTATTTTTCAATACCATATACATACATATATATGTGTGTGTGTGTGTGTGTGTGTGTGTGTGTGTGTGTGTGTGTGTGTGTGTGTGTGTGTGTGTGGATTGCCTTACTGTTCACATCAAAGCAACTCAACCAGGTTATAAAGTTTACATCTGACAAAACACCCAAGAAACACCTGGTTCTTTTAAAGAAAGCAGTGGAGAGGAATACTTCCATTTTTTTTACAATAATTATGTCAATGTGGAACTTTGCAATTTATAAAACAATTTATACAGGTTATTCCATTTCATCCCTACCACAACCTTATGAGATAAATAAGGCAGATATTTATTATCCCCATTTTATAGTTGATAAAATTGAAGCTCAGTGTGTTAGGGGCTGACCAATTCTCCCTTTTACAAATTGACAGATCTTCCAGGTTGTTTGACCATGAATGACCAGGGGGTTCTTAACCTTTTTGTGTCATGGACCCCTCTGGCAATCTGGTGAAGCCTATGGGCCCCATCTCAGAATAATGGTATAAATGGAAAGAAATCCTAAATTTCAGTTAGACATTAAAGACAGTAAAGTTGTAATTTTTTTTTGCCTTCCAAGTTCACAGACTCCTTGAAATCTATTCATGGACCCCTTGGTTTAGAATCCCCCATCTAGACTATGCTCTCCACCTAGGACATTTTGGGTCTCTAGGTTCTGTCTTAGTGTTTCCTCTTTACCCAATACACCACTCTGGCTCCTTTCCCACTCTGCTAAAAAAAAAAAAAACAACTTTGACATGTCATATCCTTGCCTAGAAGGTAAATATTTTAAATCCAGAGACTGCTACCATTAAAAAATACTAATAACACATAATATTATCACAAAATTAAATAATATATACATGTAAAGGCTAGCACATTCATATAGCATTTTGTTTGTAAGGCAATTTATATAGATTATCTCATTTGATCCATGCAACAACACTGAAGTAGGTGCTATTTTTATCCCCACTTTACAAATGAGGAAACTGAGCCTGAGTAAAAGGATAAATGACGTGTTGATTAAGTGACAAGGAAGTTAGGAGGCATAGTATATAGAGCACTGGACTTGGATTCAGGAATACTTGAGTTCAAATCCTGACTCACAGACTTACTAGCCATCTGACCCTGGGTTAACTCTCAGTTTCAGTATTCTCATCTGGAAAATGGGGATAATAATAGTGCTTATCCAATAGGGTCATTGTGAAGATCAAATTATATACATACATACACACCTATACATACACATATACACATACATATATACATACATATATGTGGATTATATATGTGTATGTATACATATATGCATGTGTATATACATATATACACATTCATATGTGTGTATGTGTGTATAGTGCTTTGCAAAGGTTAAAGCACTACGTATGTGCTTATTATTATTAACACTAGCTATTATTGTCCAGAATCAGACACACAACTATTACGGCTCTGAGGCAATATTTGAACTCAGGTATTCTCCATTCTAAGTCTCACATTGTACACACTATGCTGCCTAGCTGCCTCAAATCCCTGGCACTCAGACTCTGTTTGTGGGTAGAGGAATTTAACACTCACTTCAATTTCTGTAACTTTAGTTTAAGGTAATTGCTATCCCCCTTGCAGTTTGGCCTTTCTTACCTTTCACCCAAGAGAGGATTTCAGTTTTTTCCACGCCCTGCTTTACTAAGAAAAATAAAAATCTTGCTTTCTATGAGGAAAATCTGAAATTACAAAGAACTTCAGAGAGAGAAAGAAAACACGGTCTATAAGAATACAACCTCAAAGAATAAATTAGAAAAGTACCTGGGGCCACATTTTCAGGGTGCTTGAAGAGAAAGCAAACTACTAATGAATACAAATTCTTGTTGCAGGTGAAAGATAAATTACTTGAGGCTCCCAGCCCCACTGGCCACCTCTCTCTCCTCAGTGCAAGGTCCAGCTGTACCTATTTGGCATTATTTCCCTACAGCATCAGAATAAATAAGAATAAAATGTGATGCGTGTATATAGCCCCTTTCTTCCAATGAGTTCAATAGTCTTAAAACATATTATCCCATTAATCTTCCCAACAGTTGGGGAAAAGGAAGTGACAAGTGTGAGGTTTTCCATTTACAAAGAAACCAAGGAATAAAAAAGTGGAATGGGTTGACCTAAAGACACAGCCCAATTTGTAGCAGAGTGAGGGCTGGAAATTAGGTCACACAGATGACGGTTGTTTCACCGACTATAAAAGGCAATTATAAAGGTATGATTGTTGCCAATTAAAGAAAAATAAAATACATTTATCTGTAGCTTTCTAATAGTATACTTACTTCAAAAAGGAAAAAAAAACAAAAAACAAATGATACTCTCCAAAACACATAATAGTCTTTGTTCTCAATTCAGTTCTTTAAAAAAAACCTTCTTTTTGGTTTTATTGATACTTTTTGTTTTTGTGTAATTTATGGATCTACTCCCCCAACCAGTGAAGGAGCCATAAAACAGACAAACTGTCAAACTAGACCAATGAAGAGGCACCTTTTTCTGAAAGTGAATACAACGTTGTGTGCCCCAATCTTTCACCTCTGTAAAGAAAGGAGGTAGATCCTCATCTGTTCTCTAGATCTAAGATGTAGTAAACATTTAGCTTTTTGACCTTGGACAAGTCACTTAACCTCCCTAGGCCTCAGTTTCTTAAGCTGTAAAATGAAGGGGGTTGAACAAAAATGTTTACTGAGGTCTCTTCAAGCTCTCGATCTATAGCCCTAAGAATCCTAATAAGCACCTACCATGTGCAAGGCACTGTGGGAGCTGTTGGGGTTACAAAGATAAAACACAATGCAGTTCCTGCGCTCACAGAACTTGTAGCATACTATAAAGAATATTATATAAATAAGCACAATATAAGGTGAAATTTGATGGGAAATAACTTCCAGCTAGTGGCGGGGTGCAACGGGGATGGAATCTCCATACAAGAGCTGGCACCTGAACTGAGCTGGTGGGGGCATAGTAACACATTGGAGATACCCATGTTTGTATCACATGCTGACTAAAACAGATGGATTATTCTAGGAGGGTCAGTGCTGAAGAACTAGTGTGACATTCGAAGCCCCTGATCTTTGGTAACAGAAATCCATACAAAGTTTGGAAGAGTTTCAGAACAAAGGTCAGCTAAGACTGAAGGAAAGCACTTTATGAATGAAGAAATGAAAAAAAAAGCATTTATTGAGCTACAAGTGCCAAGTGTATGATGTACACTAATAATGCAGGGGGCAGCTAGGATAGAGCACCGATCCTGAAGTCAGGAGGACCTGAGTTCAAATCCAGCCTCAGACCAAACACTTGACACATACTAGCTGTGTGACCCTGGGCAAGTCACTTAACCCCAATTGCCTAAAAAAAATGCTATGATAGAAAAACAACATAGTTCCTGCTTTTAAAGAGTTCATTCTATAGTTGGGGGAAATAATACATGTAAGAGCATTGTACCTCCTTCATTTTCAAAGAGGACCAATGACATCATGAGGGTGTTGTCTTGCACATGAACTGGATTTAAGTAAGGCAGAGTCGTACAAAGTTGTCAGCCTTGCTTGTAAGAGAGTTTAGTGGCAGGGTAAACAGAAAGATTTAGAAGTACTCAACAAGGGACATGGCAATGGCCTGGATCCTTAGGGTGCATTGGTAGGCCAAAGGGGTTGGTCCAGTACTCTTGTTTGTTTCTGCTTTTGTTTTTGGTGTTTTGGGGGGGGTTTGGGGGGAAGAGAGAGACAGATGGACAGATGGAGGGACAGAAAGAGGGACAGAGGGATAGACAGAGACAGACAGAGACAGAGAGACAGAGACAGAGAGAAGGAGTTTGCTCTGGCTGTCAAACCACCACCCCCAACGCATGCACACACAGAGGGAAGTAATTTGCATTTATTCCTTACATGTCTTGTGTGGTTTTTTTTTTTGGTGGACTTTGTGTTGTTACAGATATAGTGGACCAAAGTAGGAAGTGAGCAAGGATGTTTTGTATCACAACTTCAGCCTAAGAGGGCAACTGAAATTCCTCTGGTGTGCTCTCTCCCCTGGACTAGAGAGGGAAGCCTGGGAGTGCCCATTGATTCATGACTGCTCTCCCAGACTTCCTAGCCTATTTGAAGCTCAACTAAATTGTATTTCACTTATCATAACCCACATCATCAATGATAAACAATCCCCCATATGAAGAGAATGGTTACAATTTTTCATCTTTTACTACAGGAGCTTCATGGTTTCTTTTAGGATGTATTTGCTCAGAGCTTTTACTTAACATTTTTTTGAATCCCTAAAACATTTCCATTCTTTGTACTGCACTTTAAATCTTTTAGATGTTTCACGATCTAATCTTATCTGAAATGTAAAGCAAATTGTTTCTATTTTCTTTCCTTTTCATGACATTTTAAAATAGGAACAACACACAAGGAGAAGTGATTACAGATCCCCATTGGAGCTGGGTTACTTCTATCCTCTGTATTTTTTTTTCTCTGCTCCTTTCCCTTTTATCTAGAAATTTTGCTCTTCTCCTTTCCATTTTATCTAGAAATCTAATATAGAAAAGTAATTAGTAAAGATGTAATTCAAAGAGAGTGCAATCTTTAAAAGTTACTTGTAATCACATGGAAAGAAAATTCTACTGTCCTCTCCCAATCATACCTCTATGTGGGAACATTGCTATAATTGCTGTTTGGAAGGTTGAATATTAGCGCTTACACAAATCATAAACCATTTTGAGTTTTCAAGGATTTTCTTACCTCATTTTTAATATAGGTGAGGAAATAATGTTAATGTTAAAACCAAGTCCTGGAGATAAGCGTCAGGTTGATTGATAAACCTAGTAGGTTTTGGAGTTACTCAGAGGATATACTTGCCTAATTGAAAGTGATTTCAGAAGTTGGGAGATGGGAGGAGGAAAAAAAACCTCCCCAAAAACACTTCACACACCTACTCGCTAATAACTAAATGTCCTTATGCAAGAGACAAAGTCTTGCATCACACAATTATATAGAAGGATTAAATGCAAAGAACCCTAGCATAGGTAACATGTTGAATATGTTTCATATTAAATTGTAAATAGGGGGCAGCTAGGAGGCAAAGTGTATAGAAGACAGGACCTGGAGTCAGGAAGACTCATCTTCCTGATTTCAAATCTGGCTTCAGATACTTACTAGCTATGCAACCTTGGGCAAGTCACTTAACCCTGTTTGCTTCATCTGTAAAATGAGCTGGAAAAGCAAGTGGCAAACTACTCCAGTATCTATGCCAAGAAAACCCCAAATGGGGTTGTGAAGAGTAAGACACAACTGAAATGAATGAAGAACAAGAAATTGTAAACAATTGTAATTAGATCTTTCCATCAGAATATTTGATAGGTGGAAAGGCAACAGAACACCTTTTAAAAAAAGTTCCTTGAATTAAGGAGAGGAGAGAATGGCCATAGAGTGAGAGGCAAGGAATAAATTTTTTCATAGTTGAACAGCTTTGATCATTTCACTATCCCTGAAGGTAAGAACACCAAGTTAGTATTTCTGTGACCCAGATTATAATTCAGCATGTTTCAAACTATGCTCTGAGGAACATGGTATATGACAAATTTGTGAGAAAACAGAAATGTCCACTTTCCTCTAAAAATTAAGTAAAAAATTCAATGTGTAGCAAAAATAAATATTACATGTGGTGTTTTCTTATCATGAACATAGGCTTAATTTACTCTGTTTTGGTCCCAAACTTCCCCGATTTCTTTTTCATCCTGAGGCTTTTCCACGTTACCCAGTCATCAGAGCCAGGTTTATAAAATCCGGAAGTATTTTGTGGCCATGTTGCTATGGAAAGTCTTTCTCTTATTTCCTTCATAGACTGCCTGTGTGACTGAGGACAGGCCATAAAAGCCCACTTTGCCTTTGTTTCTTCCTATGTGAAATACTATCATTGCTTCTGCCCCCAAATATTTCCCCAAGCAATTATGATAATCATGTTATCAAACACTTTGAGCTTACAGGAAGGGGAAGCAGCCAGTCAATCATCAATTCATATTAATAAAATGGCTGATGCCACATACCCAACTGTTTCTATTATCATTTATATTACAATTCATTTAAGCACAGTTTTCTATTAGACTTTGAAGATAAGGCATTGATATAAGATTATCAGTAGACTTTAACCACTGGGTGGTTAATATTTTTTTGGCTACCACAATACTCAAGGGCCCTATTCCAAGTTATAGAGTTGTCTAAGTATTGATGTAAGGCATAGCCTTTATTTTTCTTGCATGTGTTTGCATCCAGTTTAAAATCACAGTAACCAATGAACATAGATTTAGAGCAAGCAAAAACTTAGAAATCATGTAGTCCAGTCTCTCATTTACACTAGGGTAAACTGAGGCCCAGAGTAATTAAGTGACTTCTCTGAGTTCACACAGGTAATAAGTATAATTGCTAGGATTCAAATATAAGTCCTCTGATTCTGAGTAGCTAGGTGGTACAGTGGTTAGAGTTCTAGGCCTAAAGTCAGGAAGATTCATCTTCCTGAGTTCAAATCTAGCCTCAGACACTTCTCTGGACAAATCACTTCACCCTGTTTGCCTCAGTTTCCTCATCTGTAAAATGAGCTGGAGAAGGAAATGACAAACTATTATCTTTGCCAAGAAAACCCCAAATGGGGTCATGAAGAGCCAAATACAACTGAATAATAACAACTTCTGCATTCTTTCTTTATACCATACTTCCTCTTATGACTTGTTCATGCATTTTTTGACTGGTTTCCCCTGAGAAAAGTGTTATTAAGGCACAAACTGTTCATCACCTTTCCCAAAGCTGCCACTGTCACAGTCAGTCAATATCTATTGGGCTCCTTCTGTGGGCAGAACATCATATCAAGAATTCTTTATAATGAAGGAGCTAACGTCAGCCAATATTATCAGCAGTCTGACATGTGCGGTGAGAGGAATTTGTTTAAGAAAAGAAGGTTAACACATCATGAAATTATACTCTACTTTTAGGCAGATTAGACCAGGTCAATCTAATTTTTTTTCTACTAATTACAGAACACACCAAAATCCTCTTTTGATAATAATCATGGTGTTGAAATGACCCTGAGTTTTCAAGGCTATGCAGATGGAGCTCAAGCTTTAATTTGTTCAACTGTTTTTCAGTCCTGTCCAACTCTTTAGGACCCCATCTGGGGTTTTCTTGGCAAAGATATTGGAGTGGTTTACCATTTCTTTCTCCAGCTCATTTTACAGATGAGGAAACTGAGGCAAACAGGGTGAAGTGACTTGTCTGAGGTTATGCAGCTAGTAAGTGTTCAAGGCCAGGTATAAACTCAGGCATTCCTGACTCAAGATCAGTGCTGTATCCACTGTACCATCTAGCTGCCCCAAGGTTTGGCAGTTCCCACCAAGTTCAAGATTCTTTCTAGAAAGGCTCTGTGGCAAACTGCCTTGTATGCCTGAAAAAATGAGGACGAGCCAAACCAGAGAGGTTGGCTACAAGTCAATTAATTTTTCAGCCACAGTAAGTCACAAAGGCATAGATGAATTGAAATTTACTTCTGTAGTCAAGGGACCTGGTGCAGAGCCTTCCTCTTATGACCACTCCATGTGTGATGTTCAACAATTCATTGAACCTCTCTGGGCTTCAGCTTCTTCATCTGTAAAAGAAAGGGGGGGGGATTTTCTCTGAGGTTTCTTCCTATGATTCTATGGACCCAGAGTCTCCAGTGAAATCACAGATTCTTGCAGTATTAAAGTAGTAATTGAATAGCTACATAATACTCTCTAAATGAATTTCATAGTTCTCTGATGGTAAAGGCTCATGCCATCCAAGAAAGGCTGAAGCAGTTCATGGGGCAAAAGACAGGATTACAATCTCAGTGAATTACAGTCTCACTGTGAATCAACAGTGTGATCAGGCTGTCAAAAAATTAATATAATCACTGTCTGGGTTAATAAATATGTCATATCCAAGAAAAGAGTGCCCCACTCTCCACTGTTTGTCAAACTCCATATGAAATATCATGGGTTTTTTTTTTTTTTTTAGTGAGGCAATTGGGGTTGTGACTTGACCAGGGTCACACAGCTAATAAGTCATGTTATTTTCTTTATATCACATTCAAATAAGATTGATAGCTAGAATGAAGGTATGGTAAAAGGACCATTGGGGGGAGGAGGAAGGGAAAAGTTTAACATGTCATGTGCCAATCAGTTAAAGTAACTGGGACTATTTAAACTAAAGGAAAACTTAGGAGAAATGTAACAGTAAGATGGACAGACCAAGCACAGGGTTGGAAACAAATTATGACAGACGGTGTCTACTGTCCAAAGATCAACTTAGGTAAATACGGAGACTCTCATCACCTAATTCATTTTTAAAATTCAATCAACTAGTTTTCGCACACAAGAAAAAAAGGTACTGATGCGGGAGTCATTTCAGAATTGCTTGTCTGCAGTCAGAACGTTGATTGATCAAAGGTCAAAATACAACATCAATGCAGGAAAAAGGGAGAAAGAAGAAACTGCATATAAATACAACAGTTCCAACCCAACCTATTTAAATAAGCAATTGATTCTGAAAACTGAGAAGCTTTAGACGTTTAACTGATTTTTTAAAGCCATCTTCGAGACAAATCAAAAAAGCTAAGAAACCATCATGGCCAGTAAAAACACGCGCTCCTTGCCAGGTAAAGAGACATGGCTTGCAAGTATAACACCTGTTAATAGTAGAAGCTCATCTGCAAAATATTATACATGAAGAGGATGGAACCTTACAAGGAAGGAATACGTTATCATTAAAAAATAAATAAATAAGCCAGATCATTCTGAGAACACTTGTAGAGAATACAGGAATTTATAGCCCTTTATAGATTATGATGATCATTACAATGACAATAGCTCAAAGAAAGGAAGATTCCAAAATACTAGACCAGAAGATGATGTGCTTACCAAAGCGAGAAAAAGGCCACCATAAAGACACTGGTGACTTTGGGTCCATGCAATTTCGTTGTTTATTAGTTTAATTGGTCTAGTCAATAAAGCCTTCTAAGTCATCTTCCAAGATGAATGTGACCTTTCCCTCTTCAAGTTTTCTTAGCACATTTTATCTGGATTTCTCCTTTTCTTTCATCTTACTTTATATTTATTTATGAATGTGTTATTTCACCCCTATTTGCTTTAAAGTCCCTTGATGGTAAGTACATTATCATTTTTCATCCTTGAATTCCTAGGCCTCGAGTAGTACTTTGCATATGCTAATACATGTTGCTTGAATCAAACTAAATTGGATAAAGTTCTGGACTAGTGATCAGAAGATTTAGGTTCAAGTCCCATCGCTGTTACTTGCTAATCATATGACTCTTGGTAAGTTACTTTTTCTGAGCCTGTTTCCATATCTATAAAATGTAGATAATAATACTTGTATTCATTGCTCAGTTGGGTTTGACTCTTTGTGACCCCCACTTGGGGTTTTCTTGGCAAAGATGCTGAAGTGGTTTGTCATTTCCTTCTCCAGTTCATTTTACAGATGAAGGAACTAAGGCAAACAGGGTGAAGTGACTTCCCCAGGGTCACACAGCTAGTAGGTCACATTTGAACTTAGATAAATGAATCTTCCTGACTCCAGGCCTGGACTTTATCCACTGCACTCACATTAGCTCTTTTTATACAATTGGGGTGAGCCTTTTAAATCAAAGACAATGTCAGTTTTCATCGTTGCATTTCCAGCTCTAGCACAAAGCCTTGTCTATAAATACCCAATCAGTGTTTGTTATATGATAAACTGTTCCTTTTGGTCAGAAGTTTTCTGTGACTATCTTGCTATCTGATTCATTTGGTCCAGGTTTTAACTGCTCAGCAGAGAATCCCTACGTAGAGTGAAGCCAGCTGCAGAAAGAATCCCAGCCTTCTCTGCCACCTTTGTGCCTTTGTGCTAACTCTGCTCCCCCTCCCCAAGCCTGGAATGCACTCCCTCCTCATTTCTGCCTCTCAGAATCCCCAATTCCTTTCAAAGCTCAGTTAGAATGCCATCTTTTGCTTGAGTTCTTTCCTGGACCCCTCACCTGCTAGTTCCTCCTCATCCAAATTACCATGTGCTTATTTGGTATATATTATGTACATGCTCATATATGTATATATGTTGGCTTGTCCCAATAAAATGTTGACTATTTCAGGTCCAGTTAACAAGCACTTACTATGTTGTAAGCCCTGGTAATACAAATTAAAAACAGAAAGACAGGCCCTGACCTCAAGGAAGTTACATCCTAATGAGAAGACAGCACATAAAAGAAAGCTGAAGATGGTGGAGGGTTGAGGGATGGAAGAGAAGATTCTGATGAGGCATATGACAGAGAAAGCTTGGAGAGGCAGCAGTAGAGCTCAGAGAGGAAAGAAAACAAATCTTTAAGGGCCTGATTCATTTTTTCTTTGTATTCCCAGGCATTACACATAGCAGGTTCTTAATAGAAGCTTAATGATTATTTTTTTCAATCAACTCCAGATGCACTTGAGAGATCTGAATGGGCCTTTTTTAACTGCTGTTGATGGTGAGTCAGAACTATCTTCTAACCTCATCTCAGCACCTCATGCAAAGGGCAATGCCTTCCTAGGTTGTGACTTTTCTCATCCTATGAAGGGAATTTGGACCAGAAGCTAAAATGTGAGCTACCTTATTTTCAACTTAGAATACCTCTCATTTCTACCTCCATTGTCGCCTGTTGGGCTAGCTGTTTAAGGATTCCTTTGTCCACACAATGGGCAAATTAATTACATATGTCTACTTTTGCTAGGGCCCTCAGGCAAGTGTGCTGCTGACTCCACAGGCAAACAAATTCTCCTTGAAGAAAATATTCCAGCTGTTTCTCATAAGCAAACATATCTAAACATATAGGCCTATTTTGAGTAATTAAACTAGGGATTTTTAACTGGGGTTTCTGTTCTCCCATGGAAAGATTTCAGGAGGCATAAGTTGGAGGGAGAAAATAATTTTACATTTTAATTTTTACTGACTGGTGACTAAATTCAGCATTTCATTCAATTATTTAAAAACATTATTCTGAGAAGGGGTCCACAGGCTTCACCAGACTGCTGAAAGAGTCCACACACACACACACACACACACACACACACACACACACACACACACACACACTTAAGAAACTGAATTACATAATGCAGTTTTCTCTATGTAGAAATGCCACTGATTTATTTTTTCTTAGAGCATGCATAATGCTGAAATTGTCACCAGACCATCTCTGACCACAGGATGGGGAGGCTAATTCCCGACGTCTGCTTTTACTGGGTTCAGTGCCTAGATGAGAAAGCCAACACTGTCTGAATACTCCACTGGCATGTCTTAGCCCCAGAGTGCTGTTAACAGGAACAGACACTTCTAGCTTTAGTTCAATCGTGAGATCATCACTGTTGGGCCAACGACAGCAAATTATCACAGTGTGGGTGGTGTTTGTGACAGTCAAGTGAAACCAAAGACATCTGACACTCTGTTGTGTAGAACTTTATTCATCTCTCTAGCCGCTGAGAGTAACTGCTGCCAAAGCTGGGGTTTTCCATTCGGTATTCCAGGATACAATTACTGAAAGAAAACCTCTCTTTGATTATTGCTCATTTCAGCTCATATTTTCTTTTCATCTTCTGTGGCTGTTGTTTCTCCATCCCTATGGCTCTCGCTCTCTTTCTCCTCTCCCTTCATGCATATTTGATCATCTCTGCTCCTTCTGATAAAAAAAAAAGTAGTTCTGTTTCTTTCTGGGCTTTTGATTACATCTATAAACACTAGAGAGAAGTCTGTAGTGCCATACATCATTTTCTAGGCACGTTAACTCGGCACTAAAAAAAGCCAAGTTCTCCGGAGTGAGGAAAACTGAATGAAAAGATATCTGGAAAAGGAGAGGCTGAAAGAAACACATTATTGGATCTAATCTAAATTCCAAGTACAGTGAATAACATTTTATTTGGAGGATGAGTGTTAAATTTTTTCCTTAAAAAAATTATTGTGGCTATTGACATAGTTCTTAAGGGAGATGGGTGCATTGACAAAGTCATTTTTTCCCACACATTAGCAGTACTACATTCCACTAAACAAAAGGCTCTTCTAGTCTTACTAAATATTCCTTATCCACAATTCAAGGTCATGAAGTAAATGCAAATTAATCCATCTACGAACCAGGAAAATTTCCCGAATCAGGATTAATCCACAGCCATTCTATGGGACGGGAAAAAAATTACATATTGTAGTCATTCCACAAATAAATTTTAGCACCTGTTTTGGGCAAGCCACTATGTTGAGTTATAGGGGATTTGGAAAGATAAAAGCTAAGGACCCTGTCCTTAAGGAGCTAGCAATCTAATGGAAGATCACAAGATTACAGGTTTAAAATTGAAAGGGACCTCAGAGTGCATACAATCTCCTCATTTTAGAGATGTCAGAGGCCAGATTTGAGATAAGGCATAACCATCTTAAACTTTTCATGGCCTCTCTTCCAAGTTCTAGTTTCATATTTCCAAGTGAACTACTGGCAATATGGGTCTGGGAAAAATCTGATTGCCACTCTTAGGAAAAACTGATAGTTATTGATGACTCTATAGAAAGATTTGAAAACAGCCGCACATGGACCTGACTTGGCTACTAGGAGGTATGCTGTCTGTCCAGAATATGTTTCCAAGATGTGATGAGAAACCTGTTGGTGCTCATCATCCTTACCATATTTACAGATGGGAGACAAATTTGGATGATTATAAGCTACTGTGTTAGGTGACAAGATCAAGATTTAAAAAGAAATTGCTATGAGCTGAAATAACGAACTGAAAACTGAAGGAAGGAAGGAAGGAAGGAAGGAAGGAAGGAAGGAAGGAAGGAAGGAAGGAAGGAAGGAAGGAAGGAAGGAAGGAAGGAAGGAAGGGAGGGAAGGAGGAGGAAGGGAGGAAGGGAGGAAGGAGATAGGAAGAAGGGAGGAAGGAGGAAGGAGGAAGAAGGAAGGGAGGAAGAAGGGAGGAAGAAGGGAAGAGGAAAGGAGGAGAAAGGAGGAGGAAAAGGAGAAGGAGAAGGAGGAGAAGGGAGGTGGAAGGGAAAGGGAGGAGGAGGAGGAAGGAGGAGGGGGAAGTAAAAAGGAGGAGAAAAAAGGAGGAGACATTTAACCAGGAAAATGCAGACTTATGTGGCTTAAATTATGATTTTATGTATGTGCCTACCAAGTCTATCTCTATTTTCTACCTTTCCCTAGAGTTTCAGTCCCACATCCCTAACTACCTGTCAGACAGCTGAACCTCAAATATGTTCTAAATTGAACTCATCCCCTTTCTTTCCTCCCTTTAAATCTAACCTTCCTTCTAACTTCTCCGCGTATACAGGTGAAACCACCATTTTCCCAGTCACACATCTTCAGCATGACTCTTCACTGTAAATGAAGGATTATGTATTTATCCCATTTTGTCATGCACATATTCGGTTAGTTGGCAAATTCTGTCCATTTTGCTGCTGAAATATCTAGAATTGTTTTTTCTGCCCCTCTGATAAGGAAAGAGGCTTACTGTGCATGAAGTGTTTCTCTGCCAGCAAGACAATGAAAACTGCTCTTGCTCTCCTCTTGGTGAAATAGATAAGGGTAATCTAGGGGTAAAAAAGAAGAACAGTAATAGTAATATAACTTATATAGCACTTGAAGATTTGCAAGGCACTTCACATATGTTATCTCATTCAATCCTTACAACCCTATGATGTAGATACTATTATTACACCCATTTAACAAATGAGGAAACTGAGGCAGACAACCTTCAAGTGACTTGCCTAGGGTTACTTAGCTCATTATTGTCTGAAGCCGAATTTGAACTCAGGTATTCCTGATGCTAAATCCGATGATGTATTAAGTATACCATCTAGCTACTTTAGATAGGGAGAAATATGTTTTGTTTTGTTCATTTTTTTTCCCACCAAGAAGATGGAAGGGGGTAAGGGCTAGTAATAGGTATCTTTCCTACATTAATGACCACTAGAAAAGATAAGCTAAGATAAAATGGAAGGGCAGGCCAAACCAGGATCCACATGGAGACAGTGTAAGTGGGAGCCATATGGAGAGAAATGAACCACAGGTAGCATACACAGTGAGATGAACAGGAAAAGGATACAATTGTCAATACAGCCTTAACCCTGCACTAAAGGCCTTCAGCCCTGCTATTCCTTGCCCAAGAGTGTGCTTTGGCAACAGTGAAAGACTGAGCCCATCCATGACTTCCTTTGTCAGAGATGTGAGACTTAGAGGGGCTCATTTTCCAACTTTTCTTTCACAAGGATTGGAGGAGGGGAGAAGGAAAGGATTAGAAAAGACATTTAAGAATTTAATTAATATTATTTTCTATCCCTAGATTAATTTTTCCATTCTTGTTATAATTATTTTATTATTTTAATCTAGATCTATACACATAATGAGAACCTAAATCACAAAACCTGAATTAACTTCTTTTAAAATTTTATTTTATTTTTAATTTATGAAATAAAATAATCATTTCCATAACATAGCAGGATAATAAAAATATTATTGAACATGAAATAGAAACTCTAGTATGTACAGCTTGCTTTTTAATATATCGTAAATTTATCATGTAAATTTCTTTTTTTTTCTTCCCTACACCCCTCACCCTAGAGATGGCTACCGTTACACACAAATATGCATGTGTGCATGTATATGTATGTATGTGTGGAAAATAATTCTATACGTCTATTTGTTAATTTTTTTCTCTGGATACAGATAGCATCTTCTTTCATATGCCTTTTGTAGCTAATTTGGGTATTTTATAATAGTCAAAATGACTTAGTTGCTCGAAGTTGTTCTTAAAACAACATTGCTATAAATCACAACAACTCTGAGGTACCACATCACACCTATCAGATTGGCCAACATGACAAAACAGGCAAATGATAAATGTTGGAGAAGATGGGGAAAATTGGAACACTAATGCATTGTTGGTGGAGTTGTGAAATGACCCAACCATTTTGGAGAGCAATTTGGAACTATGCTAAAGGGGCTATAAAAATGTGCATACCCTTTGACCCAGCAATAGCACTTCTAGGGCTATATCCCAAAGAGATCACAAAAATGGGAAAGGACTCACACGTACAAAAATATTTATAACAGCTCATTCTGTGGTGGCAAAGAATTGGAAATTAACGGGATGCCCATCAGTTGGGGAATGGCTAAACAAGTTGTGGTATATGAATGTAATGGAATACTATTGTGCTATAAGAAATGATGAACAAGCAGGCTTCAGAAAAACCTAGAAAGACTTGTGTGAACTGATGCTGAGTGAAGTGAGCAGAAACAGGATAACATTGTACACAATAACAGCTACGTCATGTAATGACTAACTTTGATAGATTTAGCTATTCTCAGCAATGCAAGGATCTAAGACATCTCCAAAAGTCTCATGATGGAAAATGCTATCCACATCCAGAGAAAGAGCTATGGAGTTTGAATGCAGATTGAAGTATACTATTTACTTTTTTTTCTTCTGTTTTGTTTTGTTTCCTCTTTCTTGTGGTTCCCCCTATTGGTTCTAATTCTTCCTTACAACATCACTAATGTGAAAATGTTTAATAGGAATGTATATGTATAGCCTATATCAGATTGCAAGCTGTCTTGGGGAGGGAGGTGGGGAGAGAAGGGGAGAAAAATGTAAAACTCAAAAGCTTAAGGAAGTGATTGTTGAACATTTAAAATAAATTAATTAATAAAAAACAATATTGTTATTACTGTATACATCATTCTCTTGGCTCTGCTAATTTTGTTATTCATTATTTTGTGCAAGTCTATCCATGTTTTTTTTTTTCCCCCTGAAATCATCCTGCTTGTCATTACTTATAACATATTAGTATTCCATCACAATCATATACCACAACTTATTTGGCCATTCCCCAATTAGCAGGCCCAATTTCCAGTTCTTTGACATCACAAAGAGAACTGCCGTAAATAATTGAGAATATATAGGTTCTTTTCCTTTTCCCCTAATCGTCTTTGGAAATAGACCTAGTGGTGGTATTGCTAAGTCAAAGGGCATAGATAGTTTAATATTACTCTTTGAGTGGAATTCCAGATTGTTCTCCAAAATGGTTCACAATTCCCCAACAGTGAATTAGTGTCCCAATTTTTCCACATCTCCTCCAACATTTGTCTTTCCCCTTAAATCCTTTTAGACAATCATAGTTTTTTAACTGAATGAGGGACAGTGAGTCAGATATAATTAAAATGCTCCTAAAGTGAACGCAAGTGCAAGAGGGTCTTTGGAGATTTTTGGATCATGGACTACATATCTCTTATAAACTGTCTTCTCCTTCCCACTCTCACTGCCATCATTCAAATTAAATTGCTTTTTTTCCTCTTGTCTAGACTACTGTCTCTCCTTTTCTCAATCTACCCTGCAAAGAAATGCCAAAACAATCTTCTTAATCTTTTTCTGTTCTTGTGCTTTTCCTGCACAATTGCCTTTGATAGCTCCCTGTTACCTACAGAACAGAATCAGAGATACTGAGAGTTGGAAGGAACCTGAGGTTAAACCTAGTTTAACCCAGAGTTGAAAAGGAACACCTGCTCCAATTGTGCCTTCAAGTAGCCACTTCTCCTCCACTTACAGGCCTTCAGTGTTAAGGAACCTGCTACTTCAAATAATTACCTGTTCTATCATTAAATAGCTCTGAAATCTGTCACTGTTGTTATACCAATTGCTGATACTTTTTCTGCTTTTGAGGACTAAGATGAATAAGTTAATTCTCTCTTCCACAGGACAATTCTCTCTTTGTTTAAAGATAATGTTATACTCCTAAAGTTTTTCCCTTTTGCAAGTTAATAATCCATTATTCTTCAGCAAACTTTACCTGGCCTGGTCCCTAAGACCTATACCATACTATTTGCCCTCCCTTGGACCCACTTTAGTTTATCAAACATAGTTCCTAAAATGTAGCACTCCCAGAGTATACAATATTTCAGATCTAATCTGAGGAGGGCAGAATATAACCTGATTTGTTCTTAATCCTATTCAAGAGCAAACATTTATCAAATAATGAATATGTGTAAGGCAGCCTGATAAGTGCTAAGGATCAAAGACAACATGGTACCTGTGTTTAAAGAGCTTACATTATAATAGCGGGTTTGAAAAGAACCTGCAAAAAAATAATTCTTCTCTTAGTACTACTCTCTAAATTACATTAGCAGTTTTTATGTTGGCCCATCTTAAGTTTATAATCCACTAAAACAGCTGTTATTTTTCACATGAGTGATTTTTTAGCTACATCTCCCCCATCCTATACTTGTGCAGTTGACTCTTCAAAGCCAATTTGGAACTTTACATTTAAACTTATTCAATTTTCTTTTATTAGATTTCTAGATGAGAGGTTCCTAATCTTTGTTGTGTCCAAGATGAATCATCTTGGAAATCTGGTGAAGTCTGTGAATCTCTTCTAAGAATAAGAATTTTAAATGCATAAATACAACATATAGGATTACAAAGGAAACTGATTATGTTGAAATAGTTATCAAATATTTTTTTTAAAAAAACAAGTTCACAGAAGCCAAGTTAAAAACCCAAATTTAAGACTGTCAGTATCTTCTCGGATTCCAGTTTTGTCATCTAACACCTATCTATTCCAGGTTAGTACTATCTTCTTATACTAGCATCCAAGAATCCAGATTCTGCTGTCCTTTATCAGCCTTATTTATACAACTTCTTTTCAACCACTCACATTCTGATCAAAATGTCCTAGAAGCTATTCCCTGAACTTATTCTCCTACCTCTATAAATTTGGATATATAGTCCCTTATGCCTGGAGTGAAATCCCTCCACATCTCAGCCTTTTGAAATCTATTTCCTCAAGGTCCACCTAAAGTGCCATCTCCTCCATAAAAACTTCCCTAATTCTCCTGGCTAGAAGTGATTCCTACATTTCAGTAGTTATGCCTGCCTCCCCCTAACCAGATATAATTTTTTTTTCCAAGAACACGCGAGTGTGAGCACGCGCACACACACACACACACACACACACACACACACACACACTTTCTCTCCAATCTCTCTCCCTGTCCCATCTCCTCCCCTACTCCCTTTTCCTCTCTCCCCCTCTCCCTCTCTGTCTCCCCACAAAATTACAGATACTCTAATTTAGAAAGGACCTCAGAGACCACATAGCCCACTACATACCTAAACAAGAATCCCCCTACAACATATCCAGCAAATGGCCATCCAGACTTTGCTTGAAGACCTCACTACCTCTTGAGACAATGCATTCCATGGCTGCACAATTAGAAACTGGTTTTTGACATAAAGCCTAAATTAGCCTCTTTTCAATTTCTGTTCTTTGCTCCTCATTTTTTCCTGTGGAGCCAAACAGATCAAGACCAATTCATCTTCCATATGACAGTCTTTCAAATACTTGAAGATAGTTTTCATGACCACCACCACCACCATCCCAAGTCTTCTATTATCTACACTAAACAACCCCCCAGTTTACATGAACTCAAAGCCTTTCGCTGTGCTAGCTGTCCTCTTTTGGATAATTTATTAATATTTTCTATGTCATGTGGTGCCCCAAACTGAACTCAATACTTCAAATGTGGTGTGACAAGGGTAGTGTACAGCAATATTATTACAGATGGGGAAAGGGACTAAGAATTTATTAAGTACCTACCATGTGTCAAACACATGCTAAACATTTTGTGAATATTTTCTCATTTCATTGTCACAACAACCGTGGGAGATAGGTGCCCCCATTTTATAGTAGAGAAAACTGAGGCAGACAGAACTGATTGTCAGGATCACACAATTAGTAAGCATCCGAGACTGGATTTGAATTCAGTAGTTCCTGACTCTAGTACCAGTATTCTATCCACTAGTTCTAAGATCACATTGGCTGCTAAAACACTATTGCTTTATATTGAACTTGCAGTTTCACAAAAATCCTCAGACCTTTGTCAGTAAGCTATGGTCTAAGCCATGCCTCACCCATCTTGTACTTTTTTTGAACTAAGTGTAAGCCTATTGTAATCCTATTAAATTTTACCTTATTCTGTTCACCCCAAAGTTCTTGTCTGTCAAGATCTTTCTGAATTCTGAATGTCATCAAGTATGCTAGCTATTCCTTCCTGATTTGTTTCAATTGAATATTTCATGAGCATACCATCTGTGCCTTTATTCATGTCATTGATAAAAATGGTAAACAGTATTGGACCCAGTGCAGATCTTGGGAGTATTCCATTGGAGACCTATTTACAAGTTGACTATTAATAACTACTCTTTGGATCTAGCCATTCAACCAGTTCAAAATCTACCTAATTGTAGCATAATTTAGCTTTCTTCATATTATCTACAAGAATAGAGTAACAGCAGTTATCAATTATTTTGCTAAAAACCCCAGTAAACTCTATAGCTGTCCTCTGAGCTATCATTTTAGTAATTCTCTCCAAAAAGGAAACCAAGGTAGTCTAGCATAACCCATTCCAAATGAAATTGGGTTGTCTCTTGATAATAATCACTTCCTTTTTCAGATATTGCCTAGCCATTCCTTTAATATGTTCTAGAATTTTATCAAGAATGAAAGTCAAGTTTACTGGCCTAATGATGCCATCTTTTTTCCTCTTTATTTAAAAATGAGAACATTCATCCATCTGTATTCTTGCAGTAATTCTCCTGTTCTCTCTGATCTTTCAAAGATAGTGTATATAATATCAGGCAGTTGTTTAAATAACCACTAGCAGGTAGTTTATCTAGTCAAAACACATCTACCTGGTACTATGATAATTTTTATACATGTTTTATTGCCTTACTTGATCATCAATTCTTAAATAGAAACTACCACAATGTCCTGCAGACAAGCACTTGATACGTTTTGTGGAATTAATTGAAAACTATAGTGTTTCTAGACCAGGCTGGATATAATGAAAAAGGGTCTAGAAATCATGTCTTATAATAAATGGTTGTAGGAATTGGAACTATTCAGCTTTGAAAATCTAAGAAAGGCACATGGAAGAGACTCAATATTAAAGGTTATTTCATTACGTTGTTCAGTAGTTTCAGTCATGTCTGACTTCTTTGTGACCCCATTTGGGGTTTTCTTAGCAAAGAAACTGGAGCTGTTTGCCATTTCCTTTCTTCATTTTACAGATGGGGAACTGAGGCAAGTAGGGTAAAGTGACTTGCTTAGGGTCACACAGTTAGAAAGTATCTGAGGCTAGATTTGAACTCCGGTCTCCCTGACTCTAGGTTCAGGATTCTATCCATTGTGCCATAGCTGCCCCATTTCATTTACTTAAGTAAAACTTTTAGACACAGAAAGTAAGATATTTTGGCTGTGACAATATTAGATACACAATAATTTATTTAAAAAGCGCTTTCAAGGCACTAGGTGTTTTGCTAAATTCTGGAAGGAAAGGAACAAAAGAATCACTCCCAGCCATCAAGGAACTTGCTTTCAATCTTGGGGAACAGCATGTATAGATATGTTTTTGTTGTTCAGTCATTTTTCAGTCATGTTTGATTCTTCATGACTCCATTTGGGTTTTCTTGGCAGTTACTGGAGTGCTTTGCCATTTCATTCTCCGATTCATTTTACAGATAAAATGACATTTTACAGAGTGAAATGACTTACCCAGGGTCACACAGCTAGTAAGTGTCTGATGCCAGATTTGAACTCACAAAGATGAGTCTTCCTGATTCCAGGCCCAGCACTCTATCCACTGTGCCATAGCTGCACTGTGTATACGTATAAGTAAATGTAAAATAGATATGAAGGAAATCCAGGGTAATTGGGTGGAGGAGCAAAAGAGAGGAAGGAATTTGTTGGAGGCATGGAACATAGCCTGTACAAAGGCATAGAGAGAGAAGAAAGAAAGTTGTATGTGTAGGAGACAGCAAATATACTAATGCGGCTACAATACTTATACTAATAACCCTGTGACTTATAGGATATAAATTTAATTATCTGCACTTTATTCACAAAGAAATTGGAGCTTAGATAAGTATATTTCTTGCTCAAGGTGATGCAGCTAATAAGTGGCAGAGCCAAGATTCAAACCCACACCTCCTCCTTCCAGGCCCAGAATTCTTTCTACTACTTCACACTTCCTCTGAATAACTAACTCACTGTCTGGAACAATAGTCCCATCAGTGTTAGTTGGGATGGTTTATGCCCAGAGGACATTTGATGATGATTCCCCAGCATCCTGTCAGATAATCTACAAATTAACATTGTACCGACACTCTATGTTTATACTAGGGGCAGGATCATGAGTCCTGGTGAAATAAAGCTTCGTTTTTCATAGGGGAAATAATGAAAGAAATTGCTTCTGAACTCAGATTAAACATAGAAACTGTAAATAAGTCTACCTCATATTCATGGACAAAAAGAGTGGAACAAATACTCCATAGTTTTGAAAAATAAGTGGGAATAACTTTTAGTGTTCTAGAGTCTTCTTTTTTCTATCTTCCTTTTTATCCCCACTCCTTCCCTTCCTTTCTTCTTTCCTGCCAGAAGAATCTCAGGCTACTAAGCAATGTCATTAGTAAATGTGCATCGTAGGAAGCCACCTAACACTGAAATACTGCATCAAAACAGCATCAGGATGGAAATGTAATCTAATTTAGAAAGACTTTCCAAGAAAGATAATTCAGGAAAATGCAATGGTTTTATTTCATTGTGACTTCCTAATACCTCCCAGGAAATGAAAACAGGTTTTCTAAGGGCATCCTGAAAGGGAATGTATAAGATTTATCATTCTAAGATCTCAATGCCACATTAAATGAATTTCTATTAGTGAAAAAAATGCCTCATACTCAAACAAATAATTCATCTTTCATTCCAGTAAATAGTCTGGTTGGTCTAATCTCTGCTTCACTTTGTACTATGTGCACACATTTAATGAACAATTCTTTAATTGTCTGAAACAATGGAGACAGGCAGCCTGGATAATTTCACCTCCCAATTCTCCTTTGAGAATAAAATAGCTAGTAGATTTTTGAGTTACCTGAATCATTCATCCCGATCCTTTACATGGAACTAGTTAACTCAATAACTGATAAATTTCAGGCTTGTTCTTATGCTGTATAGATGAAGTTCCTAATACATTCTAGACATGCATCCTATGGAGACAAAGTACAGAGATGGATGAATACTCACAAAAATGATCCCTCTATGAGCAACCATACTGTGCTCATTTTGTGACCCTTCAGACACAAACAGGGCAGTCTAGTGGACAGGCACTGTTTCCATCTTTAAAAAATAAGTAACGGGGCAGCTAGGTGGCGCAGTGGATAGAGCTCTGGCCTTGGAGTCAGGAGGATGTGAGTTCAAATCCAGTCTCAGACACAAGACACTTACTAGCTGTGTGACCCTGGGCAAGTCACTTAACCCCAATTGCCTCACCAAAAAGCAAAAAAATAAAAATAAAAAATAAATAAGTAACAAAGAAGAAATAACTGGGTGTATACCAAGTCATGCTCATATGTACACATTGTAAAGTGGAGAATGGGGCAATTTTTGAGATAATTTAAGCTGTCACTACGCTCTATCATTCACAGAATTCCTGAGGATGGTAGCCATAGTCAAAAAGTACTATCTCAATATCTCACAATTGGCAAACATCTCCCTCTTCTTACAATCCCAGTGATAGAGAATCACCTATCTATATCTCCATCTATATAAACATTTCCTCGTGCAACTGTAGCCTTTGGGAGGCAGGGGGAGGAAGAGGAAGAAAGAATAAAATAAAAAGTGCACAGCAGAGAACAAAAGAAAACTTAGAAGGAAGCAAAGACAGTGTGTAATATTTATTATATAGGCTTTCTTGAAATAGAAACTTATTGCTATATATTTTGAATTCTCTCTTACATTCTGTACACATGCCCTGCTTTTTTTCCTTTTCTAATGTTTCTTTTTCTTTTCTTAATTTGTATTTAAGTTTTAGTAATAAAAAAGGAAGAAAAAAAAAACAGAATCCCCAACTGCCTAAGGAAAAACCACACATACTGCTCCCTAGTTCCATTCCTCATCCCTCATCCCCACCTACCTCAAGCCTATCCCTTCTAGTCTCCATCAAGCCAGATCTTCCCCTTTCGATGGTGCCTTTTGGACATTCCCAATCTACTGTGAACCCTTCCCCTTCTCTGTTTAGTCAATTTTCAATTGTGTCCAACTCTTCATGACCCCATTTGAGGTTTTCATGGCAGAGATACTAGAGTAGTTTGCCATTTCCTTCTCTACACTATCATTAACCAGTTCAGTTAATACAATCTGTGTTTGGATAACTTGTCCTATCCTCACTCATTCCCTGACAAACTTTAATCCTGTATGACCTTTCTCCTTCTGCCTTCTCTATACTTACCTCCTGTTGTTCTGTAGGGAAATCACACAATCAGGCTTCACTGAGTTTGCTCCAAGTTCATGCTGTCTGATGTCAGCTAGGCCCTCGTTGCAGGATGGCAATCCTTGTACTCTGTCCTAATTCTCTACCTCACTCACCAGAGTGGCTGTTTCAAACCTTCCCCTTTTCTGTTCTAGCCTACCACAGTTGCCAAGTGGTCGATTCTGCCTACATTTATGTAGTAATTTAAAATTGGTGAAGTGCTTTACATATAATATGTAATCAGGGCATCACAACAGTCCTGTGAGGTAGGTGCTATTACATCCCCTGTTTTACAGAAGAGGAAACTGAGGCTGAGAGAGATTAAGAGGTTTAACCTGTATCACAACGCAAGAAGCGTCTCAGATAAAATCCAAATCCATGACTTTCAGAATCCATGTTTCTTCAGACTCTACCTACCACACAAGTGGCCTCTCATAACTGGTATTTTTAAAAGTTCTTTAAACTTTACAAAGCGTTTTTTATACATATCATCTCATTTGTTCCTCACAAGTCGGTTAGGTACATACTATTATCATGTAATTTACTAGTTGGTTATTTGAGAGTGATGGTTGAAAAACAGAGCATATTTAGCTGACAGCTCCGCACTGTTGTCATCTATAGTTTACCTAAAGGGAGTGTATGAAGGGGAAGACCCAGTCACTCAGAACCTGACAGTGAAGCAAGTGAGGCCATTTAGTTGCTCTGTCATGAGAAGCAGAGGCGTCCTCCCTGAAAGTGGAACACTGTTAGGGCTCACCTGCTCCACTGACAGGTTTTAAAGCATTTAATCCTGTAACTGTGGCATCAATACCCAGTATGTACACAACATGTCAGTAAAGCAAAACTTGAAACAAGTGGCTAATCATGGACCATATACCTAATGCTTGTCAGTTTGGACTGGGTTGGATTGTATTTAATTTTATTGTATTGAGTTAGGTAGAATCTGCTAGCATAGAGCTGGATTGCAAGCATAGAAAATGGGGCAAGGGCAGTTGTGTCTGAAATAATCTGTCATCATAGTAAATAAAAATTTACTAAGTCAGATCAACCTTTCTTCATTTAACTAGGACAGTTGGGTCTAAGAAAGACAACCAGTGACCAGAGGCACAAACACAGAGGGACACTATAATATCGCTTTTTACAAATGCACACATTTTAATGCCAAGAAAATCTGCTTTCTGTGTGGAACATGGGTGGTACTTTTGTGTTAAGTCAAATAGCTTATGTTACAGGCAAATCTGAAAACCACCAATGGACAATTATACACAAAGGGCTATTTTCAATCCTTGCCCAAGATTCACAATGGCTCATCCCACCTCTTCTATGCCTTTAACTCAGAAGAGATGTTAATTTGTTGGCTCATTTTCATCAAAATCGTCTTCATCAGCAAGCTTTCATTTAAAGTATTTCTAGGCACATAAAAACTATCTGGGCACATTGTCCTCATGATGAGGTTAGTTGTTATGGTCAAAAGCATATGTGTAAGCCACTGATTTCCCAGCATTAAAACCACAATTCTAATGTTACAATTACAATGAACCTTATAGTTCATCCAATCTAATTCCTCCACTTTACATATGAGGAAAGTTAGGCCCAGAAAGGATCTTGGAGAGCTAATTTAAGGCAAAGCTGAGACAACAGCCCCTATTTGCTGATTATCAGTCTATTACTCTTTCCAAGTCACTGTTATATCTTTTCTAAATGATATTGTGTATATTTTTGTGGAAACACTTAAAAGAAGTTTGATGATACTGAATTCCAGTGGCTAACATAATTGATCACAGCAAGGACTATAATTCTGTTGCCTGACTGAATGAATTCTTACATATTTAAATAGTTTCCCTTATTTAAAAAAATTTTGACTATTTCCACTATATCTTCCAAGCTGAAATATATTGCTTCATTATGTAGAAAGTATAACTTACTTCTATACTTATTCTGGTTAATCTTATCTATCCGTGGAGTCAATGGGAAAATATTATATATTAGCCACCAAATGCAGATCACAACTGCTCCAAGACTTAGCCAGTAATTCCTAGAAAATTGCATGCAGTACATAGCAGTTAAAAGATCTTTGCAGTGTCACTCAGATAATAAGAGCTAGAAGATGAATCTGTATCTTTTTGACACCAAACCCAACATGTCAGCCACTGACTGTTATTCTACATTAACAAGAATAGAACAACTTTAAAGTATTTTCTGTATTAGCACTTGTAGTCTACTGGAATTCTTTTTTCCCTTTTCAGTTTTTTTTTACAGATATCATATCTGAAGCCCATTGGATGTCTTCCTAAAACAAATGGCTTTAAAAATCACTTTCCTTAGGAGTCTTTTTTCATATTACTCAGTCTTCCTCTTAAAAACAATAATACAACCCTAAGTTCTGGTGTGATCTATGTCCTGAACATAGAAGAATGGTAGCAATCTTGAATGCAGGAAGGTTCTATGGTATCAATAATTCACTTTAAGTAAGCCTATAATAGCATTTTAAATCATCGCTGTTAGGGTTTAAAAAAATAGAAATACAGGTATTGAAAGAACCTATGAAGTTTGCTTATAAATCAAAGGCCATATTTGGGCTCAAGATATAAAGAATCAGTGGAAAATTTTTCAGTAAATGTTCGTAAACTACTTACACATAGTGAAGTGAGTGGAACTAGGAGAACAGTATACATAATAAGCGCAATATTGGAATGATGTTCAACTGTGACACACTTGGTTACTGTAATCAAGACAATGATCCAACATAATTCCAAAGAACCAGCTTTCTACCTCCAGAGAGAGAACTGATGAATTTGATTGCAGATTGAAGCATACTTTTTACTCTCTATTTTCCTTGTTTTTGTCTGTGTTTTCTTTTACAGCATGGCTAATATGGAAATAGGACATCACATATATATTTAATGCCAAATTGTTTGCCTTCTCAGGGAGGGGGAGAGGCAAAAGGGATGGAGAGAATTTGGAACTCAAATTTTAAAAAAAAAATTAATGTTAAAAATGTACATGTAATTGGAAAACATTTGATGAAATAAATAATAGGTATTTTAAGTTTAAAAAAGAGAAAAAAACCTAAATGTTCATAAACTAATCCCATAAAGTATTCCTGTTCAGGTATATAACCCCTATAATCTTAAATCTGAGACTCTCAGAACAGAACATCAAGATTGTATGAATAAAGGATTCTTCAACCAAGGAGTTTAATGGGCTTCATAAATATTAGTCCCCACAACATTCATGACTCAGAACCGAATATTTGGGTGAAAGGAGGGGTAGGTAATAGGAGAAGGGAGGAAGTTTAAGAAGCTCAATGATCTGCCTACAGAATCAAACTTGTTTAGTGTTCACACAGGATTATATTGCATCCCATATGTAATAGGAAATCTACTGCTTAGCCAGAGATAAAGATATCACTAATGAGATATACTTTTATAATGCCAAATTGTACCCTTAAAATGGACAATGGCTAAGACATTCAAGCATTAGGTGTCTAATATATAGCATGTAAAGGTGAAAAATGGGAATCTAACACTTCGTGCACTGAAATGACTATAAGAAACAATTCAGAATGTCTGCTGGTTTGCACAAATGCTTAATCAAAGTATTAAGTATGCAGACCTGCACTCTAAATGTAGGACCAGAAAAATTACAATTAGCCGAGTTATGGCTCATGTAGACATACCGCCTTCAGTTTCTCAGAAACCAGATAACTAAGATATACACTGAAGGAAGTGCCTTTGAAAACATACATTCCTTATTTTCCTGTCATTACAATTTGTCTGTTGCACTATAAACTGCACAAAAGTTAGATGATAGTCTGGGTCCTAAGGACTAAGGCATGAACCAAATTTGGCCCAATGATGAAGCATGGACCAAGACCCAACGGTTCTATGGAACAAGAAAGAAAAGGAGAGCAAAGGAGGAACAGAAGATTTTTTTAGCTATGAGCTGAAATCCCAATGCCAGAGGAGACATGAGACCAGAAAGGATAGTAAGAATGAGGAAAAGTTAAGCAGCTAGGTAACACAGTACATAGAGCAATGGAGATCGAGTCAGGAAAACCTGAGTTCAAATTCTCTTAGACTACCTGTGTGACCCAGGGCAAGTCGTAACCTCTCTTTGCCTCAATTTCATCATCTGTAAAATAGGGATAATAATAGCACCTACCTCGCAAGCAAAATTAGAAGGAAAGTAGAAAACTGGGAGACAATTTTTGCAGCAAGTGTCAGATAAAGGCCTTATTTCTCAAATATATAAAGGAGTCAAATTTATAAGAGTACAAGTCATCCCCCAATTGTTAAATGGTCAAAGGACATGAACAGGTAATTTTCAGATGAAGAAATCAAAGCTCTCTAGAGTCATATGAAAAATGCGCTACATCACTATTGATTAGAGAAATGCAAATTAAAACTACTCTGAGGTACCACTTCACACCTATCACATTAGCTAATATGACAAAAAAGGAAAATGATAAATGTTGGAGAGGATGAGGGGAAAATTGGGACACTAATGCACTGTTGGTGGAGTTGTGAACTGATCCAACCATTCTGGGGAGCAATTTGGAACTATGAGTAATCAAACTGTGCGTACCTTCTGATCCAGCAATACCAGTTCTAGGTTTGTATCTCAAAGACATCATAAAAAGGGAAAAAAGGATCTACATGGACAAAAATATTTGTAGCAGCTCTTTTTGTGGTGGCCAAGAACTGGAAATTGAGGGGATGCCCATCAGTTGGGGAATGGCTGAACAAGTTGTGGTATATGAATGTAATGGAATACTATTGTGCTATAAGAAATGATGAGCAGGCAGATTTCAGAAAAACCTGGACAGACTTACATGAACTGATGCTGAGCAAAGTGAACAAAACCAGGAGAATATTGTACACAGTAACAGCAACACTGTGTGATGACCAACTTTGATAGACTTGGTTCTTCCAGCAATTCAATGATCTAAGACAATTCCAAAAGACTCATGATGGAAAATGCTGTCCACATCCAGAGAAAGAACTGTTGGAGTCTGAATGCAGATCAAAGCATACTATTTTCACTATCTTTATTTTTTATGTTTTTTCCTCTCGCAAACTTTTTTTTTTTGCAAACTGTTTCTTCTTTCACAACATGACTAATATGGAAATATATTTTAAATGATAGCACATAACACAAAGTGTTTACCATCTTGGGAGGGGAGAAGGAAAGGAGATAGAAAATTTGGAACTCAAAATTGTATAAAAAATGAATGTTAAAAACTGTGTTTATGCGTAACTGGCAAAGAATAAAAACTATTAAAAATGGGACCTATCTCCCAGGGTTATTGTGAATCTCAAATGAGATAATATTTAGATAGCACTGTAGGAATCTTGATACCCTATATAAATCAGAGGTTCTCATATTTATTTGGCCTACCACCCCCTTTTCAAAAAAATTACTCAGCACACCCCTAGAAATCTACTTTCTTTAACCCTTTAATGTTTTTTTGAAATCTGCATCATTTCAAAAGATATATATATATATATATATATATATATATATATATATATTAAATGATGCATCTTAAATTTAATAATTTATTGTAAATTGTTGGTTTTTTCCTGCACTGAAATTTTGGTGACACAATATTACATCTTGTAACCATATAGTATCATATTGTAAACAACTCATTACATGCTCATATTCCTGCCGATGCATGCTGAATTTCCCAACAATGCAAAATGCTCACCTGCCAACACTTGCTTGTTAAGACCTGTCAGTGGACTTGACCACTGATTATAACTCACATTTTGTGTGTTTATTTGTAAAATAACATAATCACTATGACTTTAACTCTGTTATACAACAGATGAAAGATGTATGAATGGTTTTTCAAAATTTTCTTCTCTTCTCTTCTTTCCTTATGCTTCCACCACTCATTTATTTTTATTCAACACCCCCTAACTGCACCCAAGGCTACTACCACCCCTTCCCCCCAGATCATTCCAGTGCTTCCAAAGGGGTGGTTTCACCCACTTTGGGAACCTATGACTAAATGCTAGTTATTGTTATCAGTTGTTTTTCCATTCTCTAAGAGGACCATGATATTGGGAAGAGGATGTCATGACTTGCAAGTAGATTGGATTTAAGTGTGGGAGGGCTGCGCAAAATCACTAGCCTCACTCTATCCTCTGGAGCCATCTGGGTCCAGTAGCAAGATATAGATCAAGATAACTGGAGATGGAGAAATGAAAAGAGGGAGATAAAGAAACTCTTTCTCTACAAATAGATAAAAACGTGGTCATGAGAAAGTCCAGATAATTGAACAAACACCTATCTCAACCTCCTCAAATCAAACGAAAAGATATGAAGAGAACTGATGGGGGAAGAAGAAGGGACTTTGAGTTATCTAGGTTCTTGGTTAACTTCTTCACTTTATGAATGTAGATTTAGATTGAGTTGTTTTTTTTTAATCTACAAAAATGTGGCAGCTAGATGGAATAGTGGATAGAGCACCAGCTCTGGATTCAGAAAGACTTGAGTTCAAATCTGGCATCAGACACTTAACACTTACTAGTTGTGTGAACCTGGGCAAGTTACTTCCCCCCATTGCCTCACCAAAAAAAAAAATCTACAAAAGCAATCAGCTGTCTATAATAAAAAATTTTTAATTTTATAAATAAATAATAAAATGAAACTTGGACACCATGAATCAGAATTTGGTACCATTCCTTAAGTCTTAAAATATTAGAAATAAATTGGCCATAAGATCATAGTAAGACCAAGCTGTACCTTAGAAATCTAGTATATTTCCTTCAATTATAGATGAAGAAACAGACTTACAAAGAAGATAGACAACTAGAACATAGATTTTTTTTCCCCCTATAACCCTTACTGTTTTGGGGAGGGAGCAGGGAGGGAGAGGGAGAAAAATTTAAAACTCAAAAGCTTATGGAAGTGATTGTTGATAAATCAAAATAAATTAATAAAAAAATGCTTGTTGCTTACCTGCCATACTAAAGTCACTACTATTACCTATATGACATGTATTCCTCCAGTCCCTGCTTGAAAATCTCCAATAAGTATGAACTTACCACCTCCTGAGGCAGTTCATTCCACTTTGGGACAGTTCAAATCAAGAAGTTTTCCCTAATGTCAACACTACACTTTCTTCTTTGCGATAACTACCCATTGCTGCTGCTTCTTTCCTCTGACACAACACATAACAAGTGGACTCTTCCCATGACTACCCTTCAGATAACTGAAGAGAGCTATTATGACCCCTGTCTCCACTCTTAAGATTTCTCTAACTTCTTTCAAACAGTCCTCATGTGGCATGGACATAAATCCCTTGACCATCCTTGTTGACCTCCTCTGAATTCTCCCCAGTTTATCACTTTCCTTCTTAAACTGCAGTGCCAAGAAGCAAATACAATATTTCCAATGGGATCTGTTCATGGCATAGTACAAAAGGATTATTAATGTAGATTGAGATCAAGTTAACTTTTTTGGATGCCATGTCTCACTGCTGACTCATTGGGCTTGCAGTCCTAAATCTCTTTCAAACTATTATCTAAACCCAACCTTGCAGTGGTCAGGCTGATTTTTTGAACCCAAGTGAAAGACTTTGCATTTATCCCTATTAAGTTTCAACATATAAGATTCAGTCCAATAATCTAACCTGTCAAGATTTGTTTTGCTTTTCTTTTCTTTTTGGCTAGACAATGGGGTTAAGTGACTTACCCAGGGTCACACAGCTAGTAAATGTTATGTGTTTGACGCCAGATTTAAACTCAGGTCCTCCTGAATCCAGGGCCAGTGCTCTATCCACTGAGCCACCTACCTGCCCCAAGATTTGTTTTTTAGATAGTCATCCAGCATGTTAGCTGTTTCTCTCAACTTTGTGATATATCATTATTATAATATTATATTATAATAATATCATTATTTCTCAATGTAGAAGAAATAAGAAAATTCCTATTTTCAGTTTCCTACCCAAATGAAATAGGTATGGTTATGAAGATTCAATGAGAGGTTAAGTAATACTGATATTTAGAAAAAGATTAGTGTTGCATGATTTAAAAAAAAAACAAGTAATTCCTTCAGAACAGAACATGGACAAATTGTTCATTTTAAGCTTTTTCTAACCAGAAAAAAGACTTATTTTTTCTAGATTTTCTTCTCAGTTACACAGGGCACAGTTTTTAGGGAAATAACAATGTAACAATTTCAAAATATTTGCCAGTTTGAGGCAAAGGATAGTACAAAATATTAGCAAACAAAAGCACTGAACCATGAAGAGAAGGGATCACAAATCACTTCTGAATTCCTGGAAACTACAACTGCTTGTGCATTCCCTTTAGAAGCAAGTATAAATTAGTGATGGTAAGAGGGTTGTGCTTGGCTTCATGCATGAACTTCTGCAATCTAACCTACATCTTTATACAAGCATTTAATCAAGAATGGTAGCTGTAGAATGCCTGTGAACTCTGCAAATCTAACCTCCTAGGATTTTTCAGTCTTAACATTTGTTTTCATAAGCTTTTTATTAATATTCCATGTGAAGAGGTTCCATTTACAGATATTTTGAAGAAGGAAAAATCTATCATCTCTTCAGAATAATAATTATTTTGATACACTTGTTCTTACATAAGGAACTCTGAAGCTTTACTTTGGTGAGTTGAGGTGACAATATTATACATCTTTTACTTTCTAGTTCAAATGATGAATAGTTTTAGTAGTAAATGTTTTCTTTACCAATGCAGACTATGACCCCTCCATACCTCAATAAAAGGTCTTCTGGACTTGCCAAAAAAAAAAATTCAGCATTCAGTGACCCACCTAGTTCTAGAAGACAACAGTCTTTGGCAGGACCCCTACTCAAAGGTTTCCAGCATGGTAAGATCTGGTTGTGTTTTGACTGCATACCCTTAGAGACAACTAGTGGCATGGAGAATAGGGTGCTGGGCCTGGAGTCAGGAAGACCTAAGTTCAAATCTAGCCTCAGACATTTAATAGCTGTATGACCATGGACAAGTCCTTATGCTCTGTTTGCCTCATTTTCCTCAATTGTAAAATGGGGACAATAAGAGCACCTAATTCTCAGGGTTGTTGTGAGGATCAAATTACATAGTATTGGTAAATTAAAATTTTTAAATATTTGTAAAATGTTTAAATTGTTGCACTTAGCACAATGCTGGTGAATTGTAGGTGCCATGTAAAAACTTATTCCTTTGCCCCCTCTGAAAACCCAAGGCCAAAACAATCCTTAATCTAAAGGGCTTACATCTTATCAAGGCAAGGGAGATAACATGTACATGTATGAGGATGCTCAATATAAATGCAAGACAAAAAAGAGGGGGAAAAAAGACATCAGCAGTTGGGGAAGAGAGGTCAGGAAAAAAGCTTCCTGCAGAATGTGGTACTTGAACTGCATCATGAAGGACCTAAGGCATTCTATCAGGTAGAGATGAGGGGTGAATGCTTTCTCAGCATTGGGAATAGCCAGTGCAAAGATATGGAGATGGGAAAAGGAACATTGTAGGGGGGAAAGAGAGAGAAGGACAATTGGGCTGTATTACAGATTGCAGAGTATGTAATGTATCATAAAGCTAGAAATATGAGCTAGAGACAGATTGAGAAGGTCTTTAAAAGAGAAACCAAACAATTTTAATTTTTATCCTAGAGGCAATAGGGAGCCGTTAGGTTTATTGACTGGAGGAGTAACACAGTAAGATCTGTACTTCAGGTCTGCCAAATTACTTTATCAGCTGTGTGAACTGGAGTGAGGAGAGACTTGAGGAAGGAAACTAAGTAACTTAGAGGTGGCTAACATAGTCCATGTGATGAGGTCCTGAAGCTGGGTAATGGCTGTGTGAATAGAAGAGGGAGAGAGACAGAGAGACAGAGAGACAGAGAGACAGAGAGAGAGAGAGAGAGAGAGAGAGAGAGACAGAGAGAGACAGAGAGAGAGACAGAGAGAGAGACAGAGAGAGAGAGACAGAGAGACAGAGAGACAGAGAGAGACAGAGAGAGGCAGACAGACAGAGAGAGAGAGAGACAGAGACAGAGACACAGAGAGAGAGAGAGACAGAGAGAGAGAGAGATTTGATGCTGCTTAGATATTGGGAAGGCATTAAGAGAACATGATAAATCTGTCTTGTGAGAGACTTATAAGTGATGAGAGTCAAGGATAAGGCAGGACATTACAAAGAAAGAAGCAAGGAAGTTCATTAAAAGGAATTAATTGGATGGGGCAGGTAGAAGGGAATGAAACAAATGGAAAGGACTTTGAGTATTTTTTTCCCCAGGCTAAAAAAATGTGCTAAAAGTACCTACCATGTAGGAGATATACTATTTATACTCCAAGGTAAAGAAGAGGTAAATGGAATTCAGCTCTCCAATTCAGGAATATCCCATTGAAAAGAGAGAATCAAAAAATTCTTACAGATTCCTGAGTGATATTTCATATTGAGTCTGATTAACAATAAAACTGAGCATGTGTTGATTAGCCCAGAGGAATATAGGCCCAGGAAGTCTGTCTTTGTCAAAGATGGATAGACTTGAAACAAAAACAGGCTCAGGCAGTGCAGCAAATGTCAGCCAGGGTGATGGACTGTGACAGTGGTGAGAGTGGCAAGCTTCCAGGCCTTGACAAGAAGATACATGGGACAGTGCAGAAAGAAAGACAAAGACAAAAAAATTATGGGAGGTGGAACCAAGAAGCAGCAGGGAATAGTTGGAAGGTCCAGGACTAAGACAGGGCAGCCAAGAGAATTCTTCCAGTCACAAATGGCATAGGATCCTTCTTTATCTATGAGCATGATTTTTCTGGGGATTTGCTGGAAAGGAAACCCTAACTCCTAGATCTGAGTCTGTGGGAGACTGCTCTCACTTGTGTAGGAAAGCTGTGACATAGTCTATTGTGTGATTTTTCATCATTATAAAATTTGTACTTCTGCCCCAATTAGTTATTTTGATATTTGATTTATGATCCTTCCTTGTCTATTCATAGAGGTACCTGTTGAAGCCATATATTATACCCACCTTGAACCTAGTAACCTATGTAAATTCCAGAATGAGTGGGTGATGTGAGTTACATATAAACAACCAGGACAGCTCAGAAGGCAAATGAAGAAGTCATGTCTTTAATTAAGAAATTTTTATTTTCAAAAGAAAAATACAGCTAACATAGGTATTATTATTACAAAAAGCAGCAAATAACATCAAACTACTCCAGGATCTTTGCCAAATGGGGTCACAAAGAGTCAGACACAACTGAAATGACTGAACAATGAAAATAACATTCTCCATGTCTTTGTTGCAACTTCCCATTCTTCCCCTTTGCCTTCAAAAAACAAAAGTAGCCCTCCTAACACAGCTTAGCCCTTTCTTTTAAGGCAGAAGACACCAGTTTGTACACTCACAAATCATGAATGCGTAAGAGCAAACTTAACAAAAGTCACACATCCACTAGTACCTTGTAAGTTTCACCCATAAGGCTTAAAAAACCTGACGTAACTCAGAGAGGCAAGTGATCGTCATCAAAATAAAATATAAAACCTGCTTCTTTCGACGTTACTCCAAAACGCCACTCTCCCATCATGACCCATCACCCATAACTTTTAGCACTGAGTAGGCACAAATTGGTACTTCTGTGGAGTGAGAGTGTGTGGGTGTAGCATACATTTGAAGTGGTTTAATCTAACATTTTACCCAGTGTTGTATTGTTATGTGAGTCATAAAATAACACTTTTTCTCTACTTCCTAAGCTTCAAAGGAAATTTAAAATAAATATTTCATAACTTTATGAACTATGACTTTTTTTTTCCTTTTTCATTTCATTAGCTTATTGGCAAACATAGTTTTAGAGGCAGAAATTGCTGACTAAAGTTCACTCCTTTACTTGTGCCCTTGATCCCATCCTTTACCATATCCTCAATGACCTTATTCTTTTAATCACCACACTCTATCTTTCATCTTCAGTCTCTGCCTCCCTAGTGGTTCCTTCCCTGCTGTCTACAAACATGCTCAGGGCTCCCCTATTGAGGAAAAAAAAATCCTTCCTTTGACCCTGTCCTAGAAAGTAACACCCCTTTTTTATTCCTTATACTACCAAAGAGTGGTATATAGCCACTGCCTCTAATTCTTCCCAGTGCTTAAAAAAATAAAAAAGTGAATGGGAAGGGGAAGCTAGTATAAAGTGAAGAGGAAAGTATATGTGCTTTCAATAACAAATCTGGTTTTGTCCTCACTTTTTCTAGTCATACATATATTTAATAATATCTTTTCTGCCACTAATTGGTCAAAATTTGTCCTCATTGTAGTCTACTTACACCCACTATGGGTTTTTTTCTGTTGTCTTTTTAGTAATTAATTCTTTATAGATTAATGATTTGTAGTAATGCAGTATATTATGTTGTCACAGTTAAAAATTATAAATCCAGAAAGGCCAAAAGGACAAAAAGGATTAGCTTAACCCTAGGCTGCTACTTCCACCCTCAGTCATTTTTAGAATGTCTTGTGATATATTCCATAGCTCTGAGGTTTGTATCACTGATAATTATCATGGATTTTTTTTTCAGCATGTCTTTTGATACCACCGTCAAAAATAGGAAATTGATTTGGGTGGACTATACGTCTAACCATTGATTATAATGGTCTTATAATTGCTGCTGCTTACTTTGGTCATCCTCAGCATCCTAATGTTAATCACTCTAACTCCCAGCATTCTACCACATAACTTTTATCTACTTCCATGGCCCTAGTACGGAATTCCATCCTGTGAGGCAGCCAGCACCCATAAGCTATGAGGTAGCTAATAACAGTAACTGATGTTTCTATAGCACATGAAAATCTATAAAGTACTTTACATATTTTGTCTCATTTGACCATTACACAACCCTGTGGTGGTGAATAGTATCAATCCCATTTTACCAATAAGGAGACAAATTCAGACAAGTTAAGTGATTTTCCCATGGTGACTGATCTAGTTAGTGGCAGGGTAGGAGAGTGGGGAGTGGGAGATAGCATTTTAATCCAGGTCTCCCCCACTCCATTGACAACACTCTATGGCATACCATATACCTTGTTTTCAAATTAGTAATGAAAATTATTTTTAATTATTTTTTGTGTGTGTGTCAAAATTTGTAGATCAGAAGTGGGAAGGACCTTAAAGATTACCTATTCCAGGACCCTTCTTTTTATAGTTGAGAAAACTGAGGGCTAAAGAGGGAAGTTCTTTGCCTAACGTTACCCAGCTGATTAATAACAGAATGTTCAGTATTATCTCTACTATACTATAATGCTCATTGTCACCTCCACTTTCAGAAAGTCTATGTGCTCCCAACCACAGGACTTTTAAGGACTGTGTATCGATTTCTTCATTTGAACAAATTATTACTTCATTATTCTCCTGGCCTATAGCATTCCCTTCTATTTTGTACTTAAAATATGGAGCTGCTTGGGGACTGTACATTTTAAAGCAACCGCTCACATTTGTAAATTTGTAATTATTTCACCTATTCTTTCTCTGACATGAATTACTTCAGGTTCTCGTCCTAGAAGCAGCGTGCAAAATAGCCAAAGGCAGAAATCACTGCAATTTAAAATAATCGATGCAGTCTTTATCCAAAAACTAGCATTCAAGAACTTAAAACTTTCAGCTTTTGGATCAAGAAAACATAATTCCAGATATTATGAGCTACCCAACTAATATTAGGGGCCCTTATGGTCAGATTACATATCCGTCTTAAAAGACCTGTGTTTTACAGTTACTTGTAGCCACTGTAGAATAATAATTGACAATCTCTTCTCCTGTCTCTGCTCACTGATGTGCCCTGACTGTTGCTATGGCTACAAATCCAGCACTCCCAAGAGATGGACATTTTGAACTCTGAAGCCTTTGACCCTCTGAAAACAGCAAAATTGAAAAGCAACCTCTAAAATCTGCCCAGGAGCTCCAGTTTATGGGACTGAATGGTCTGGAGCTACTCTCCCCACCATCCTCAAGACTACTTTCATTATGAAATCCTTAGCCTTTTAGAAGGGCAAAACAAAAATAGGCTCCATGTAGTGAATTCTCAAATTATTTTGAGATGATTATTAGGAAAATGTCCATCATAGGTAGTCTTGAGTTCTCTGTGGGCTGGCAATGGCCACCATGCTTCACCTTTGAAATAGCTGTCATTTCATTAAAAAAAAAAAAACACTCGGAAATTTCTTACACAATACCTTATCAAATTAATTTACACTTCTAAAATCGGTGCTAAAGTGGAAAAAAAATGTAGAAAAGTAGAAGTGGCAGTCCAAATAATATGTATCGAGTTTCTTTTGTTCACACATGAAAAGACAAAGTTCCTCCCTGAGCTGTGAGATTGGGGAGCAAACCACCACAGGAATGAATTGACAGTGTTCAGCATGTTTGGTTTTTGTTGTTTTTTTTATTTTTCCAATCCTAATAGCCCATTGTCAAGCGAGCGTTCTCATTGCACCCAGTTGGATATGATGACTGGGTCATTAAGATGGACAAAATAGCCAGGCACACTCTATGTGAGCACTTGATTTAGTCATGTGTATAGAAACATCCTGTGCATGAATTCCCCTAGTGTTTGCTATTCCCCCCCAAGCCCTGGCTAATGGGACTTCAAATAAAAATTTAAAAAGAAAACTCCTCTTTTCTTGTTGCAATGTAGTTTTAGAGATTCACTCAAATTGCTGCTGACAGAAGGTTTACCTCAAGGCACTTTTGGTAACTAGTTAAATGTTTTCTGCTATATAAAAGGGAAGGCTGGTCATTGACAGGAGTAAAATTTATATTTCCCAGTGGAAAACAAATCAAGGACTCCACTTCCTGTAGTTATCAATATTTTCTTGGGGACCAACTGGTTTTTGGTGAAGTTAAAATATGAGGCTAGCTGAATAGCCGATAGCTATGCAACTGATAAATCAGACCTGTGTCTATTATACTGGGCTGTCAAGATAGCCAGAAGCCAGTTGGTTCCCATCTAATGACAAAGTCATAGTAAACAAAGTAGAGAAAATGGAACCTTCCACATTGTTTTCATCTTTACAGACAGGATGATTAAGGTTATGACACAGTTGATAAAGAGACAGCCTGAGAGCCAGTAAGACAGGGATTCAATTCCCACATCTGACACAATACTTTGTGAGACCCTGGACAAGTCATTGAACCCCTAATGCTCTGGGAAACTCTCTAAGATTATAATTTGACAAGAAGGTACATATCTATTCTGAGGGAGTTTTCTCATTCAGTAGCTTCCTATCTCAAAGAAATCACAGGTCCTCTACCTAGCCCTCTCCTTATGATTGCCCCTTAAAGCAGAGTGGGCCATTCTTTCATCAATACTCAAAACCTCATCAAATTAGAGTTCGTAGATCACTTAGGGAATACTCTTCAACATTTTATTCATTGGTTGCCTTCCACTAGGAAAGACAAGGCGTTAGTATTTAGCCAAAGGAATATCAGTTCTCTCCTTTAAAATAATGCTTGCAATGCTTTTGAATATCAGCCTTGTACATTTTGCCAGGTATTAAGCCAGTGCTTCCTAAAGATCACTTCATTCTATAATGATTGCTTCTCTCTTTTGTATATCTATTTGCCCCTTAATGGCTCATATTTTTCAATAGATAATATCTCAGTTATCCAGTTTTCAAAAAACCATTTAGGCATCAACTTTTCTATTTATCTATTTATTTTCTATTTATTTGGCCTACGTTTTCAAGGTCCTATTAGCTCTTTATTTTGGCTACCATATAGAGCCTCTACTCAGACTCAGAATTACCTACAGCTGTAGTTTCCTCTAAAAGCCAAAAGGCTTCATTCCTTCTTTGTACAGGAATGAACATCATCCTCCCCTCTTTCTCACAGAATCTCAATTTTCTTTCAAGATGTAACTCAAGTACCACTTCCTGCTTAAGGTCTTTCCTGGTACTTCTCCCCACAGTTACTAGTCAGACGATATGCATAGATTAAGCACCCGCTATGTGCAAAACACTATGATGAGTGATCAAAGTCAAAAGACAATCTCTGTTTTCAAGGAGATCATAATCTAAGAAAGCAAATAACTATGTACTATACGCTATAAATTGGAGGTGATCAACAGATGAAAGACACTCATGTTAAAGGGGATAAGGAAATTATTCATTAAAAATGAGATTTTAGCTGGGGCTTGAAGAAAGATGAGAAGACCAGGAGATGGAGATGAAGAAAGAGTTCCAGATATGGGAAATAATCAGTAAAAAATGCCAGGCATCAAGAGATGGAGTGTCTTGTCAGAGGAATAGCAAGGAGGCCATTGATGTCCTACTGTATTGATGGTGAAGGATACAAATACAGGAGAGAAACAATACTTGCCTTCAATTCAATACAACAAACATTAAAGCACTCATTGTGTGCAGATCACTTACTGGGTACTAAGAAGTTACAAAGCTTAGATAAAACTATATCCCTTTTCTTAAGGAACCTAGAGTCCAATAGAAGAGACTAAAACAACAACAGCAATAACTATAATAAACACTGTTTACATAACAACCATTTTAAGGTTAGAAGACATAGTGATATATGACCTAAATGTCAAATGCTGGCTAACTATTAAATATTAGGAGAGCAGATCTTTGAATGCCAGGAGGGATGAGGTCCCCACTAGGTCCAATGCCAAGCAATCAAAAGGTTAACTTCTACAGATCTCTTTAAGTCTACCATTCATGCATGACTTGCTCTGTTGACACTAAGAAGACCCAAGAATGTCTGTATCAATGGTTGACTACTTCCCATCCTGCCCATCTTTTAGCCCTTCAAATGTGCAGGCTAGGCAAGTGGACAAGACATACAAATACCACAGTGTGAAGCAGTATGCTAAGTGGTATGAGATACAAACAAAATGATTTAGGAGTTCGGAGGAGGGAAAAAACTGGGCATCAGAGAAGAGATGACATCTGAGATGGTCTTGAAAATTAGACAAACTCTTAAGTGGTAGTATTGGGGAAGAGGACATCCAAGGAAGGGAGAAGAGCATAAACAAGAGTTCCAAGGAATAAAAGGGCAAGACGTGCTCCTGGAATGGCACATGCAACAATTTGTCAGAAATGTGACAGGAGTAGGCAATCAAGATGAAAAAATAAATTGGAACCCAATAAGAGCCATAAGGGGTTATGGAAGGCCCTTCCCCCAACCTCGTTTTACTTTACCACCCCTTTCAGGCTGGACATAGACCACTCATCTCTAACTTCATACACACACATTCCCCTCTTCCTAATAGTTGTTGGATAAGCCCATTAAGCACCACCCACTATCATGGGTTCTCATGGCACTTAGATGACTTGGGGACTTGCCATCTTCCCTGACACTGCACCCTATGAACTGAATGGCTCTGCCAATTTCCCTGGCACTACAACTTCTGGCTCACCAGACCTTAGCATGTTTAATGCATTTGAACCCTCCTCTCTGTGTTTTCTTCCCCTTTTTGCTTTTCAATGTGTATCTCTGGCAATTAGCACAGTGTTTAGCACAGAGAAAACAAGTTTTATTCATTCATTCATTATAAGTCCTTGAATACCAAGATAACAAACTAGTACCTTAATCTTCAAGCCTTGAAAGATTTTAGCTTTTAAAAGGGGGGGGGGGGTTTGACATAGCAGAGAAGTAAAGATGAATTAGAGAGCAGTATTACAGACAGAATAAGGTGTGGCCAATAAGAGACACATTAGAGGAAGGGAGACAGGTAGGGAGGTCATGAAAATAATAGTCAACCCAGAGCTTGAACTATACAGGTGTAAGTAGGAGTGAAAAAACAGAGGATGGATGTAGGAAACACTATGAAAGGTCTATGTCCAAACAAGGGAAACTCTAGCTTCTGGTCCAAGGTTATTTCAGAAGACAGATGCAGTAAATGCAACTACCCCTTTATCAGCCAAGTGAAAGTGTTGCTACCAAATTTAAGACAGAGGTTCTCAGGTCACATAGAACGGATTCTGTTCCATTTGCCTTCCCCACTTCGAGGTAGTTTTTGCCTACGATCATGAATGGGAATGATCATGGGCAAGAGAAGAGTGAATGAAGGGGTAGAAGGACCAAAGGACAACAGGTAAACAAAGAGGCTACCCAAGTCTCCTCTCCTTTCCCCACTGTCAGGGCCTCTTTTCTAGACTACTCTGCCCTCCCGTACTCTCCTGTTTTAGGATTTTAGCTGCAGCAGTTGCTTTGGCAGGTGGGTCAGTTCAGAAACAGATAAGGTCAGAGACTGGGGAAAGACAAAGCAAAGAAAGCCAACAAAGAGTCTCACATGTGTCTTGCTTTTATGGGATGATAACATATGGGACAAATCATATCTGTGCAGATGCAAAATCTTCATACATATTCATTAGGCGTGGCTTTTTAAAGAGAGCTAAATAGTTTTGATGCTAGGATTCTGTAGCAAAAGGTGCTCAAGGATCCCCACCTCTTCCCTAATATAAACTTATAGTAAACATGTATAATTTGAGGTTCATAGGTATTTTTAAAATTCTGAAACATTTGCCTTTTCTTGATTTTCTGCAACCTTCTCCAATTATCCCAAGTTTCCTGGGATGACAGCTGTTGAATGTCTGACAACCATTCCTCTGTTTTATCCCTATGTTTGAGAATTTATCTTTTTAATTGCATGGATTGGTTTGAGGTCTAATTTTCTTGCATGCTTCTATAACCTTGTATTTCCTCCCAGCTGTAGTCCTGTGTTAGCATTACAATTCCATTTAACTGTGCACATTTCAATAACACGCTGTGGATTCATCTTACAGATCATTAGCAGAAATGATAGCAAATATGGAATTTTTTGCTCAAACTCTGGCCCCACCCCACTGGAAACCCTTCAAGTGTATACTTTGTTATTAATCATGACCCTTTATTGGAGAGATTTTCTTCACTTCTCAATTTGTGTGACAAGTAAGTGTGTGTATCTGTGTCTAAAGCAGCTTAAATTATTTCAGGGAGTAAAATTTTGATAAATGCTCCAGTAAATTGCATTGGGCCCATAGACAACCCTGGAAAGCATGTTCTTTTTAATGACTTTCACCTTGCCTGGTGGTATTCAATTCATCCACTGGAGTTACTCCTGCCACCTTTAATCACCTTTCATTGAATTGATTATCCAGCAGTGATTCATTCATCTTAACTATATTCTTCACACCATTGTAATATACACATCAACACACACCCCTTTACTCCTTATTAAACTCTCTTAGTCTTTCATTTAATTTTACCTTGGTGATGGGGTGAGGATATAAAAGGTAAACTGGTGATTTCATTGGTACAGGGAATTCACAGTGAGGAGCCTTTTATTAGTGCATATATGCACATGGGCAGCAGCTCTACAATTCATATTTTCAGTTGGGCAGAGCACACAGGGCTTGAGTAGCTTAACAATTATCACATAGCCATTAAGTCAGAGGAAAAACTTGAACCCAAGGCTTTCTGACTCTACCCATTATACCATACTGCTCCTCCCCTACACCTGGTTATTTAGATTAAGGTATTCGTTAAAATTCCCTGTCTTCAAATACTGAAAATATTTTAATGAAGAGGAGGAAAAAAACATCACAATTCCTATGTTTCTGTTATGGCAAAATCTCTTAATTATACACCTTCTCTATAGTTAAAACTCAGATGATTTGGTAAAGGTTCTAGAACTGATCCCACCCTACTCTGACTCCTTATCTCAACAATTATGTATTATGGTCAATTTGGATTGCACAGATTTGCAATTTTAAACAGAGCATTCTCCAAGTGTCTTACTTTTGGGAGCTATCTTTGCGCTACATTACCAACTCCATAAAGAGAGGGGCTGGTGTTTTCTTTTTCTTTGATATTCCCTAAGATTGGCTTTGTTTATAAGCCACCATCTACTGTATATGATACAATTTCACAAAGACCTAAATGTCTCTTCTAAGCCTCTCAACCTATTCATTGATACCCGTAATTCCAGCAGGTAGAGTTTCATTCTTTTAGCTTAATGCTTTATTCAAATGTATACTTTAAGCACTATTTAATATTTGACATTTATACACACTATACAGTTTTACAAAACATTTATATGTGTTGTTTTGAGTCTCACAAACTTTTGAAGTCAGTACTTTATACATTATTAGATTGAGGTTTAGTTTTAAGTGACTTCTCCAAGGTCACACAGCCAAGAAGTATCAGAGGCAAATTGTAGACAGAGGTCTTTCTGACTCCAAGTCCAGCACTCTATCCACTCCAGCCAGGTGCCTCTCCATAAATATGAGCTAGTGTTAACAGCAAATATAAAACAAATACTCACTGATTGGAGAATTGGCTAAATAATCATGTTATATGAATATCCTAGAATATTACAGCATTGTAAGAAATAACAAATATAAAGGGTACAGAAAAGCATGAGAAGACATATGAACTGATGCAAAATGAAGCTGAACCAAGAAAATAATAAATGTAGCTGGAAAAGGCAGCACTTTAAACTATTATTAGTCATTGATACCCCACTGTGAATGAAGGGTCTGAGAGGAGATTCTACTAGAGATGATACAGACAGAGAGAGACAGGAGAGAGAGAGAGGGAAGAGAGAGAGAGAGAGAGAGAGAGAGAGAGAGAGAGAGAGAGAGAGAGAGAGAGAGAGAGAGAGAGAGAGAGAGAGAGAGAGAGAAGCTTACTATAATGTGTGTGAGAAGGGGGTTGACAGAGATAGAGAGTGAAGACACTGGAAACAGAAGTTCTCCTACTTGACAATTTTGCCAAGGTTCGGGTATTGCACCTTCTATAGTCTCTCAGTGACATGTATATATACACCATCCTTTAATATTATGTAGTTTCTCTTTCTATGCACAAATGTATTCAACTTCCTGTACTCTAAAATCTGCATGTTCTCTGAAAAAGGAAAAGAAAAGGAAAAAGGAAAACTTTGTAAAATACCCCACTCTGTTCTAATGTAAACTTCTTCAGTCCATAACAAGTTAATCTCATTTTTAATGAGTCTGAGCTATGTTTTCCAATGGATCACAATGTTTTCTTGCCAGATGGAAAAATTGAAAGATGGGGAGATAATAACAGGCAGTTACCAACTTTGTTGCTTGCTCCTTATGACAGGGAAATCTCATTATGAGCATATTGATGCAATCTTTATCCTCACACCTGTTTTTTTTTCTTTCAAATTAGGAAGATGTTATGCATTATATGATCAAGGCAGCCTCCAAATGCCATGGGGATACTTCAAAAACATCAGCAAAAGTCAAATACTCTGAGACCTTTAAGTTCACTTTCAGCAATTTGAGAATCTGTGGAATGAGATCTGTAGCCATTGCCAGACTCAGTCATGAAGCAGTCAGTCTGTTTCACTGGTAAAATCATATAAATGTGATCTGCTTAAGTAATCGCTGGTTTTGTCTCTTCCATCCTCTAAAGCAGTACTTGCCTCACCTAAATAGCCAGAAAGTGAACCCACAATAGGTCTGTTGACCTTAAAAACTGACTAAGGGGGCCTTAACATATCCATTTAAGAAACCAAGTGTTTAACAAGAAAATATAGAAGACATTAAGGATGAAAATTTAGAAAATCACTCAGCTGTTTCATAACTCTATATTTTACAAATATCCCCAAAAATTTTTTTTCTGAGCATAGAAGTGACCAGAGTATTTTGCCAAACAAGATCACAGTTTAAGCAGATGTTATTTTCCTATAAGTATTTACTGTAATAAGTTGCATTACCTTTTCTTTCAATGTTCATTTTATAATTATTTTTAATTGATTGTCTTACTCCATGCCTATAGGATTTCCTCTTCTAATCTCCAAAGTTTCCTTGGCCTCCTTCAATATTCAGATCAGGTCCTACCTTCCTGTCTTCAATAGGAAGTCTTTCCCAGTCACCCCTAGAAGCCACTGTCTTCCCCTGTAAGATTACCATCCAGTTGTTCTTTATATAGTCTTTACATGTTGTCTCCCTCATTTAAATGAGAGTTCCTTGAGGACAGAAGCTTTTTTTTTAACCATTCTTTGGCTCCCCAGTGCTTAACATACTAGCTGACACATTCAAAAAAATGCTTTTTGATTGCCGGAGCAATTGCCTGACTGTTGGTAAAGAATTGAAATCAAAGATGGTCAAATATGCCTAATGTTCCCTTTTGTAGATGAACATTATGTTGATTTCATCAATTACAGAATATTTCAGATTTTACTAAATGAGATACATAATCATTACAAAAACTTTGATCTAACCATCAATACAGGAAAAACCAAGTGGATAAAGAATGTTTACCATTAAGATGATGGTATTCCTGTGATCTTGAATAAGAATGGACAATCCATATGGCTAAATGATAAATACATGCAACTTGGACAGGCCACAGAGCTAATAAGGTCAGAGGCAGGCTTCAAACTCACATTTATCCCAAATCCAATTCCAGAACTTTTTCAGTCACACCATAATGACTCTCAAGTATACAATTGCAAGTAATTATAGTTAGAAAGAAATGCCAAGATAAAGGATTGTGGAGGAGGAAAATGAAGAAAAGGACAAGGCAAATAGGCACCTAAAGAAACTGGTATGGCTGCATCACTGGGCTTTTTATTTTGTGCTTTTGATTACACATATCTGAAGCCAATGGTTTTAAAACTGGATCTCTTCTTAAGTTTTGTCTCCTGTGAATTACCAGCTGTCTGTGCTGCTTTTCTTATTCCTGTGTTGAAACTGCTACTCCATAGTATCTGGTTTGGCAGATATATGTGGACAATTTTTCCCTCTACCCTTCTCTTTCAGTTTAAAGCTAGACACAAGCCAAATATGTTTACCAGCTCTTGTTAAGTGCCTTCTATTTTCTGCCAAGAGCCCATCATTCCTATTTTCACATCTCCAATTTCTGAGCTTCAATAAGTTCTCCATGACTTCTCAACATTTACAGATAGTGGATCAAAGATGATATCATTATGTTTCTTTAGCATCTTGCAATATAATTATGCCAGACTTTGACACCTGAACTAATTTAAAACTAGGTACTCCTACTATCTCTTTGTACTTTGGGGTATCAGAGCGGTACACTATGGGAAAGGGTAATAAATTTGGAGTCAGGAGATCTGTACTAGTTGTATAACCATGGACAAATCACTTAGCTACTTTGGGCCTCAAGTTCCTCACCTGTAAAATGAGGAGTTAATAATACCTCTAGGGCTTATCTCACAGAGTTGTGAAGATCAAATGGGCAATGTGTATAAAATGCATTGCAAAAATTAAAGCATTTGATGCTAACAATAATTACATTGTTTGTTCAACGCATTCTAGTCTGAAAAGAATTGCTTAAAAGAAAAGAAACAAAATATGTACTGAATAGTTCCATTTTCCCTGTCATCTGTAAATATCATACTGTATCTTCCCAAACTGTTGGTGGTAAATTGTAAAAAATCATCATAACTGACATTTATGTAAGACTTCAAGATTAACAAAATGCTTTGTATATATTATGTCATCTGTTCCTCATAACAACTTTGGAATAGGTAATGCAGGTATACCTGAATTTCAAATAAGGAAATGGAGCTCAGAGTAATTGTAAAAATTATTATATAAACCAATTGGATAAGAATATCCCTCATTAAGACTACAGTATCTCTGGGGCAGCTAGGTGGCACAGTGGATAGAGCACCAGCCCTGGATTCAGGAGGACCTGAGTTCAAATCCACCCTCAGACACATAACATTTACTAGCTGTGTGACCCTGGGCAAGTCACTTAACCCCATTGCCTAGCCAAAAAAAAAAAAAGACTACAGTATCTCTGTGATCCAGATTAAAGATGGATGGTCCATATGGCTGAATGACAAATATATGCAACTTGGATAAGTCATACAGCTAAAAAAAGGTCAGAGGCAAGCTTCAAACGCCCACAAAATCACAAGTTATATAAGTGACTTGTTTATGATCACGTCAAATAAATTACCTGTCTATGGTCACATATCTAGGAGGAGTCTGAGCTGGCATTCAAAACTAACTCTACCAGAGTTCAAATCCAGCATGGCCTAATATGCATCCTAGGTTTGGAAAGAGTAGATTTTAATGGGTTCAGTCAGAAAAAGAATGGGTAGAATCTCATGGCCTAAAACACAGTAAGTCAACCCAGGAGGGATGGGATACACTTAAGATACAACTTTTAAAGAGCCAAAGATAAATTATTCCTGTATTGAAGAAAAGGGAAATGTATTTTGAGTGACCAATTTAGATGCACAGGGAACTTGTTGATCAATTTAAACATTTAAAATATATAAACAGAAGATGAAAGCAAGGGCAGAAAATGGAGGATGATTACAAAACAGAGATATGGTCCTACAAGACTAGTCTTAGGAACCCTAAAACATAAAATGAATGGAGTCATAAAATAATGAATTCTAAAGATAATGGAAAAAAGGTTTTTTTGTGGGGTTTTTTTCCTTAAGTTATGCAAAGGTCCTATATCAGGGTGGATGAAACTGAAAATGGTTAATAGAGTAAAGATAGAGTCAACTAATTTTTTATTTTGCTTCTGTTCTTTCTGCCAAAGAGAGGGAAGGATATAATGCAGTTACCAGAAAGTCAAAAGCTAAGGTCAGTAAAGAAATAATAAAAAAGCATTGCCCTCAATGAGTTTAAGTCACCAGGAACAAATAATTATATGCTATTCACTAAGGACAAGAATGAAACCGTACCAGCCCTCAAGGAGCTTGCTTTCCCTTAGGGGGAAAATATGTACTTGACATTTATAAGTATGTAAAAATAAACATAACATAATTTTAGCAGGTGAATGGGGCTAGTAGGTAGGAAGATGAGGAGAGACCAAATATGGAAAGAAGATAGCATTTGAGTTAAACTTTAAAGGAATCTAAGTATTCTGAGAAGCAGAGGTGAGCATGGAGTTCGTTCTAAGGATAGAATGACAGCATGTGAGAAGACAGAGTTGGGAGATGGAGAGTTGTTTGTAAGGAACAGCTAGAAGACTAGTCTGGCAGGACCATAAACTTTGAGAAGGAACAGTGTGCAATAAGCCTGCAAAGAATAGAGACAGGTTTGGGCAGCTAGATGGCGCAGTGGATAGAGCACCGGCCCTGGATTCAGGAGGACCTGAGTTCAAATCCGGCCTCAGACACATAACACATACTAGCTGTGTGACCCTGGGCAAGTCACTTAACCCCATTGCCTAGCCAAAAGACAAAAAAAAAAAAGAATAGAGACAGGTTGTGAATGGCTTTAAATGCCAAATGGTGGAGGCAATAGCAAGCCAATGACATTCATAAAGTGGAGAAACAAGTCAGATTTGCATTTAATGACAATCACTTTGGCAGTTGTATGGAGGATGGACTGACTGGAGAGAATTCTGAGACAGAGACCCCAGTTAGGAGCTTGTTGGATTAACAGCATGAGAGGTGTTGAGGACCTTAATTAAGGTGGTGGGTGTGGGATTATAGAGAAGGGGTGAAATGCAAGAGATACTGTGGGTGTAGAAACAGCAAAATTAGGTAATTGCTTAAACATGAAGATGATAATAATAACTAACATATATGTGGTACTTCCTATGTGCCACACACAGTGTTAAATATTTTACATGTATTATCTGATTTGATCCTCATGATAACCCTGGAAGGTAGGTGCTATTATTTTACACCTATAAAATGTCATTTTGCCATTGAGGAAACGGAGGCGAAACTAGTTACGTGTTTGACTTCAGGTCCAATGTTCTTTGCACTGCATCACCCAAGATGCAGGATGATGAACAATGAGGAGTCCAGGATAATGGACAGATTATGTACCTATCTGCTAGACTGGAAGGACAGTGGTACCTTCAACAAAAATAGGGAAGTTTGAAAGAGGAGTGGGTTTGAGAGGTCTGAGTCATCTGAGTAGAGATGACAGTGAAACACATAGCAACTGACAAAGTCACCAAGAGAATATGACTCAAGAAGAGAAAAAGGCAGATGCTGGAAGGGAAACAAAAAGACAAAATAAAGCATTAAAACAATGAAAATTAAAAGATCAAAAGAGAAGAATTTTTTTAAAAATGAAAGTCCTAGAGAAGAAATAACAAAACCTACCTCTTCTCTCCCAAAAAAGAGACTGGGTTCTGCAAGGACAGAATACTGTATACATTATCTGACAAAGTTTTTCTGTATCAGATTTTTGTGTAATTGGTTTTCTTTGTCACAAGGAAGGATTCAATCTGTTTGGGGTAGATGAAAAATTATTTCAATATAAAAACCAAGGATATCAATAAAAATCTTTAAAATAAGATAAAACATAAATGGGTTAATTTTTAAAATAAAAAAAGGAAAGAAAGAAAAGGAGGGTTTGGTCTTTGTTGTTCCCAAAGGCAAAAGGGGGTGAAAGTTACAAGAATGCAGGTTGTAGCTGGAAGACCATCTGTCAAGGATATTGTAGAAGGAATTTCTACTCTATGAGATATTCTATTATTATGACCTTTAAGGTCCCTTCCAATTTTAAATCCTATGATTCTATGATTAAATGGCAAAGAGAAATTTATTGTTCTAAGTTTCAGAAAACTGCCTTTTTATCCAGTTTTCTCAGTACCAACACACACACATCCCTTTTAAAAGACTACTAGTGATCAATGTTAACCTCTCCTGACAAATCAATATCTACAAGCATTATCAGCAGATTGCATGGGAGATATAAATATATATATATAACTAGTTGCCATTAATTTTGCTCACATTCCCAGCTTTTTAAATTTGATTGATCTCCTGTCATCCTTCATGACATCTTTGCACAGGTTATCTTTGAGAAAATACAGGCTCCCCAGAATTGCAGACAGGTAGCATATTGCAATTAATGTCAGCTGTGGGAAGCGACTGCTTGTTACTGATCACCAGTGCAGGGTGGGGGCACATCAGAGCTTCAGCAGAATGAAAGTATCCTCTTCATTTTCTCTGGACATAAGAATCCTCTGTAAAATTTATGAGTTGATTTATGGCAACAGAGAAGTGTTCTCATTTGCATTGCTGTCAAATCCATTCAAATTATTTAGCACAAGTTCCACTGAAACTGATTTCTTATCATGAGAAACTTCTGGGATGAGGACATTTTTTTAAAAAGCAGCTCTTTGGGAAAGAATTGAACATGCATCGGTCTGAATAGGAAAGTGTTTTAGATGGGCAAAATAGCATTCTGTTCTGCCCATAACACCAAAGAGAACATTTGGTATAAAGCTATGAAGGCAAATCTCCCTATCTGTGCACCAATGAAATCTGTACCAATTCAATTTTTTTTAAATATTTAATAATATGATGGAATACTATTGATTGTACTATAAGAAATGATGAGCAGAATGCTCTCAGAAAAACCTTGAAAGACATGCATGGGCTGATGCAAAGTGAATGTACTGTGTACAAAGTAACAGCAATATTGTAAGATGATCAGCTGTGAATGACTTAGCTATTCTCAGCAATACCATGATCCAAGACAACTCTGACAGACTCATAATGAAAAATGCTATCCATCCCCAGAGAAAGAACTAATGGTGTCTGAATACAATTGAGGCATACTTTTTTTTTTACCTTATTTGTCTTGAGGTTTTTTATCTATGTTTTCTTTCACAACGTGACTATTACAGATGTGTTTTAGATGACTACACATGTATAACCTATATAGAATTGCTTGTCTTCTCAATGAGGGGGGAGATTGGGGAGGGAGAATTTGGAACTCAAAGTTTTAAAAAACAAATGCTAAAAATTGTTTTACATGTAACTGGGGGAAAATAAAATACTAAATTTTAAAAATGGGAAAAATATTAAATAAGCTTCTATTGAGTGTCAGATGCTGTGTTAAGTTCTGGCAATCATTTTGAAATGAAATAGTTCTTGCCCTCAAGATTATTACACTCTACTCAGTGCACCATTCAAAAAGGACCATGTTAAAGGGACCAAAAAGCCCCATGTCCAATAGGATTTGGTTATTCTTATCTCCTGTGTACATGAGGCAAGAGGAGAATAGTTGCTTGACACATGATGATTTGCCAAGCCTTTGGAGTTACTTTGCTCTCCTCAAATACTCAGGTTATGCTTAAATTGTTAGTCATGAGAACTGAGTATATGTTTCTCATGTTAGAGGTTCAACTGCATGGATATCAATGGTAAAGTTGACCACTGTTGATACCCCACTGCATCTTCTCTTATCAATAAGACTTTAATAAATTGACAATCTTAATAGAAGGGAAATGAGGCAGCCTTGCCAGGATAATTGGACTAGGAAGAAGAGGGCCCCCAGTGGTCTGTGGGACTCGATCAAAAGGGAAGGTATTTTTGTTGACAGGTCCTGCATTGTATAAGCTAAAGGAATGAGACAGAGAATCAGTTAAAGAAACCTGTATCCACAACTGCCCACATCCCTTAAACAAGGAAAATGCCACTCAGGGTTAGCTGGTGACCATAGATCTGGAATAGGATATCATTCCTAAGATACTAGAAGTACCTAGCAGATCACATATAAGGACTTTCATAAATAAGCAGGCATTTGTAATGTCTGGTGAACATAATATGACCTTGACAGACAGGATTATAAGAAACTAGAAAACATAGTGAGCAATGCCTTCTTTTAAGAAATGGCACAGGGGAGGCAAGCACCTAGGCCTTTCTTCCTTTTATATCACTAGCTTAATGAACAAAAATAAATGTTTATTAAGCTCTTACTACGTGTCAAATTCCATGGTAAGAGCTGAGGGGACAAAGAGAAAAATAAAGACAGTCTCTGCCCTTGAGCTTACATCCTAATAAAGAAAGACAACAAATATGAAGGAGGAATGGTCAAAGCAAGGGTGAACTCCTCTATTCTATCTGCCCTTCAAGGCTTGACTCAGGTGACTGTGACCCTCCATACTTCCTTAATCACCATTTTACCAATAGAAGCTCCAACTCTTTTTTCTTTCTCTCCTCTTCCTCATTGGATTCTACCAAGATGGACAAATAGTTGCTTGGAATCTTTGGAGTACAAATGTTCTAGGACAGAGTTTCTTAATCTGGGGCTCACAGATTCTCCAGAGGTCTGTGGATAGATTTCAGTGGTTCTGTGAATTTCAATAGGGGAAAATTACATTATTTTCATTACTCTCTCATTGAAATCTAGCATTTTCCTTCTATTATGAATTTTTAAAATATTATTTTAAAAATGGAATCAATAGGCTTCACCAAACTGGCAAAAGGGTCCATGATACAAAAAAAGATTGAGAATTCTTGTTGTGTGGCCTTAAGAGCCCATTACATATTTTTCTACTCTCCTTAAGGGGCTAACTATAATCTCTCAAAAATGCCTTCCAAATTAAGTCATTATTTTTCCTTTGTTATTCAGTGACTTCACTGCCAAAGTGGGCACAGGAAAGGACTGTGAAAACTACATTAGAAAGCACAGATCAGATTAAAGAAATAAAAGGAACTTCAAAGTTTGTAGACTACATGAGCATTCATGTATGTAAAATCATGAGTACTCTTTTTTCCAGAAGTAAAATTGGAAGGTGCTGGACATAACAAACACTAAATCACATCATGATGTATTAAATTGATTATATTTTAGCAGAAAAGCTAGGAGGTGCAGTGGATAGAGTGCTAGATTTAACATCAGGAAGTCCTGAGTTCAAATCCTGCTTCAGTTGTATGACCCTGTACAAACCACTTAATGTTTCTGTACCTCTATTTCCTCATCTATAAATGGATAATTACAGGCCCGCTTCAAAGGGTTGTTTTGAGGATCAAATGAAATAGCATTTGCAAAAGATCTATAAACCTTAAAGGTTCTATGAAAGATATTGTTATTATTATTGAGGGTAAAAGAAAACAATTACCAACATGGGAGTTATTACAGAATCAGTTTTCTATGTTAAATCAGATAAACAGCAAGTAAAAGAGAAATCACTGAAGCAAATAACCTCAAAATTGGAACCTCTTCCCACTGTGAATCCCCACTACAATAAAACTGTCAAATGCTCATTCACCCTTTTCTTGAAGCCTTCAATAAGGGGCAACCTATGCTTTCCTGAGGAAGCCTATTCCACTTTTCAATCGCTCCAATTTTAAGGATTTTTTTTCACTGCCATTAAAACTAAATTTGCCTCTTGGCAACATCCACCCATTGTTCATAAGTCTGTCCCTGGGCCAATCACAGGTCTAATCTCTCTTACACACAACAGCCCTTCAGGAACCAATGTCATCTTAAGTCTTCTCATCTCCAAGCTAAATATTTATGGTTTCTTCAAGTGATCCTCATCTCTCAGGGAGTCCTCACTTCCTCATTGTGATTGTCATCCTTTGGATGTTCTCCAACTTGTATTTGAATGTCCTTCCCAAAAATGTGGTATCCAGAATTGAACCCAACACTACAGATGTGATCTCAGAGTACAGTATGGTAACAACCTGCTGTCCTGGAAATTATGCCCCTTTTAATGTAACCTAAGATTCCATTAGCTTTTCTGGTTGTCATATAATACTGTTATTCCTTTTGACTTTGAAGCCACTAAAATCACCAAATCTTTCAGATGAACTACTGTCAAGCCACACTTCCTCCTTCCTATATTTGTAAAGCTGACTTTATCCTAAATATAAGATTTAGATTTATTCCTATCAAATTTTATTTTATTAGATTTGACCCAGTGTTTTAGCCCATCAAAACTGTCATTCAAAGTATTAACATCCACTCCCAAGGTTGTGTCATCTGAAATACTGATAAAAATTCAATTAACTTACACAAGTCATTGATAAAGATGTTCACCTGGATAGTTTCAAGAACAGAGACCTAGAGACCTCATCCAAGTTGACATTAAACCATTATTGATTACTCTCCAGAGTACAGTCATTCAGACTCTTCTGAATTTATCTAATTATACTATCATCTAGCCTCTATTTCTATCCATCTTTTCCACAAGAATAACAAAAGAGATTACACTAAAGCTTTGTTAACATCTATGTCAAGTGGCCCCCTGGCATGCTCAGCCAGAATTCCAGTCCAGCCCAATGAAGCTTGGAGTGGGCCTGTTTCTGAGTGTGTGTTCTAGGATGTCCATAAGAGGAGCCTTTCCCTTCTCTTACTTTAGAGCATCCACAGATATCCTCTGACTATCGAGTTTTTATTGCAGCCAGGTGACACAAATTCATCCAGAACCAGAACTATCCAATCTACTATAATTCCTTCTTAGGGGGAATTCCTGCCTTAGCAGTGAAATAGTTCTGAATCCACAAAAGGAAATAATTATGACAAGGAAAAGAGGAAGTTTGCTGAGAAAACTCAGCAATCAATTTAAATTTTTTAGAGATAAGATGTAAGAAAGGTTAGATAACAGAGGCTGAATACAAAATAGTGGTGCGGTCCTGTAAAATGGTAGCCAGTTTCATGTGACCTAGAGACCAACGAAGACAGCTTTCTTCCTAACTGTCCATTTATATTTGGTAGTAACATGCAATTACTTTTATTCTGTCCTTCCCAGTCCAAACATAATTTTTCTTAGAAGAGAAAACAGAAGCAAAATAGTTAACCAGCTGTATCTTCTATCACTCATTCATTATCGCTGGTCTAGCTACCTGAGTAAGGGTGCCTTTTTCAATCTGCCCTTTTCCCAAAACAGATGTTTTTTTTAAAAAACTTATTGTATTCTTAACTTGTCTGACCAGCTTTAGTCCATTCACACAATTAACACTCCTAACCCTCTTCTTACACGGTTGTGGCACAGTTTTCCACTCACCTTTTGTTTAAATCTATACTTTCTTCTTTTTTTAAAAAATAATCTGGGTGGGTTGAGAGGTTTGTCCATATTACTCTCTTTAAGAGTCTTCCCCTTTTTCTTCTCATCATAACTGTTTCTTCAGAATTTCATCCATGAAGGCTTACCATCCCTCCTGAGATAATTTCTCCTTATTTTTATTATTCTAATCTTATTTTGTGGGATCCAACCTATGACTTTATAAACTCTTCAAAATCTGTTCTCCCCAAATCCAGGATGTATGTAAGGCCATGCTGGGTTTTCCTCTCTTCTACCACAAATTTTTAAGATTGAATGGTCACTTCCTCCCCAAGGGTCCCCCAGTTTCCTCCTCAGGATAGAGTTTTTCCTTATTGGCAGATCAAAAATAGAATAAGTTCCCTTCATTACTTACTGTATCCTTTGAGAGATAAATTTTAAATTAAGGAATGTCAAGACTTTATTCTCCTTGGAACAGAGAATCAGAAAAAGAGAACTCAATGGTTGTCACGAAAATTGAAGTCATTCATCACTGCTATATAATGCTTCTGTTCCAGGCTCCTGATTTATTTCCTGAACTCCTCATTTGTTTCTCTTCTCTGTCCAGGTGGTCTATAGCATGTTCTTATGAAAATATCCCTTCTATTGCTGCCTCTACTGATATTCTCTGCTGTGATATGTTGCTATGATTCTTCCTTCTGGTTCTCATATTTGCAAGCATAATTGCATCTTTTTAACATACAACTCCACTCTACTCCTTTCTTTCACCTAATATTTTGCTTGCCAGTGCATTGTGCTAAAGTGGATAGAGTGTTAAAATAGGAGTTAGAAGATCTGGGTTCTGATTCTACCTCAGATATTCACTAGCTGAACGGTCCTAGGCAAGGCTCTTAACTTTTCAGAATCTCCCTTTTCTCATTTGCAAAATTAGGAGGTGGAATCTGATGACTTCCAAAGTTCCTTTTATTGCTCTATGATCCTGTTCTTTTTTAATAAGATTCTGGAGTCATATTCCGCTTGTATGGGGTGATTATGAGTAAAAATGGCCATTTGAATAAGGTTAAAGGATCAGAGTCTTGTTTGGAACCTTGATTCTGTCTCCTTGATAAATTTGAAAATTCTCATTGATCCATTAAACCCTGGAATCTGGGGAGGATAGGATTTGATCAGATTAATATAGATCTGAGCTTTCCACTAGGGATGGGATCTTTAAAATGGAGCAGATGGACCTTCCAAAGGATCAGCGAGTTAGTAAGAGAGCACAGCCATCCAGAGACTATTTCATGAAGAGCAAGTATGCTTAATTGGTAGACAAATGAATAGAGAACTGAACCTGAAATGAGGGAAACCTGAGTTCAGATTTGGCCTCAGATATTTAGTGTGTGATCTTGAGAAAGTCACTTAATTTCTATGTAACTCAGCCTTCCTCAGCTGTATAATGGGGATAATAACAGCACCTACCTCCCAGGGTTGTTATGAGGCTTTGTAAATCTTAAAGTGTTATATAAATGCTATTATCATCATTATCATTTTAGTAGTTCAAAGACCCATTATTTTATAGTGGGGCAAGTACTTCACTGATGCAGATCACCACATTTTCTTTCCAAGGAGAAATAGTTTTAATACTCAGAAAGAAATACTTCTGATGAGGATGGAAAGGGGGAATTAAATAAGAAGACAGGTCCAGATATTCAGGGAATGCAACAACCCATTTAGGTTTTTAAAACAGGTACAGAAAATGCAAAAGGGCTGATAATAAAGGCTGACTTGAAAGAGAATGACATAGAAAAGAGTAGACAGTTTCATTTGCTGTTACCCAGACATCCACCCTTTAGCGAGGAGATTCTCTAAGAAAATCAGTAAAGCTGCTTCTGGGTTCACAGAATCAGAAGCTATCACAAATTCCATATTTGAAGCATTTCTGAATTAGCAAGGGCTATTAGAACTTGCCTTCTGCGGCCTTTAAGAAAGTGGAATCAAGGGGCAGCTAAGTGGCACAGTGGATAGAGCACTGGCCCTGGAGTCAGGAGGACCTGAATTCAAATTCTGTCTCAGATCAGAGACTTGACACTTACTTGCTGTGTGATCCTGGGCAAGTCACTTAACCCCAATTGCCTCCAAAAAAAAAATCTTACCAAACAGATTATCATATCAAATATTGTTCCCAACTCTAAAATGCAGAAAACAAAAATTTAAAAGCTTCTTAATAAATTATATTTGTGAAGTCACATGAAGGGGGAGGGGAATTGATTTGGTTCACCACCATGCTATGATGAGGCTGTAAAGGAGAAAAGTTGAAGAACTAAAGATCTAATGATAAATAATAGGAGGAGAAAGAAAACTGAGTAAGTAACTCTAGAGAAAAATGTTTGTGTGAAGGGGCAGGGATTGTGGGGTGTTTCACTTTCCCTCACCCACTTCACTGAATGTAAGTAATCAGAGTTAAGAGCAAAATGAACTTGTAAATGTGTAAATGGGACAGTTTACACTATAAGACTCCCTTATGAGGTATGAATCTCCTTGGTTGGGCCAAGAAGGCGCAACAGTAATTGACTAAGAACACAAGTCCAGAAGCAAAGCTGTCAATCTTCCAGGCAGATCCTCCCCGCTTCTTTACAACTGTGCCAAAAGAGCAATGAGGGACAACAGAGATTTGGCCTGAACTGAGAGCGGGTTTTACCCTCCCTCTCATTGACCACATAATCAAAGACCAGACCAGTAACAAACTGCACCAAGCCAGAAGCAAAGACAGATATACCAACTTCTATCTGAAGACAAAAAAGGTTGAAGAAAGATGATATGCTGAGGGAGGAAGCAACTTCGGGAGAAGACCCCCTTGCACCAGAAAAGAATACCAGCTATGGATTCAAGAAATAACTTCCAGTTAGCAGTTGTTGTGAGTTTACCCTTTGGCCACATGTTCTCTACATGTGTTTCATGATCACTGTACCTTCAGATTGTGCCTAGTATCTCCCCCAGGCTCTGTTTGTATTTGTGGGAGACCGTGTACCAGACCTTTCTGATTGTTTTTGTACCAACTGTTCCTGCTGTACCTGAAGAGACATAAACACCCTTTCTAAAACCCAATTAATTCTGGGTGATAGTCAACAGGAAGCACACTGCTGGGGGGCTTGGGAGCAGCAGTCATAGAAAACTCTCCCACCCTTAATGTTGCCCCTAGAACCTCTGAAACCTGGCCTAAGAGTTTGAGTGAAAGTTTGGGGAGTAGGCCCAGGAAGGTTGCTGCCCATAGAAGACAACTCATATTTGTATATATTTTGAGTTTCACATGGCACTTTCCCTGCAACAACTCTGTGAAATAGATGGTACAGATGTCTTCTGTAAAGTGCTTTGCAAATCTTAAAATACCAATTTTAAAATGTAATTTTCCTTATAATTATCATTATCATGAAGACTAGGAAGCAGACTCAGAGGAGTTTTCTTACTCACCCAAAGTCACGCAGCAAGTGCCAGAATAGACCCAGGGCTCTCAATTCTAAAGAAAAATCCACTTTTCTACCAAACCACCCTTTAAAAGTGTTGCTGTAACCCAGAGCAGAGTTTCTCAACCTCTTTGCAGAAACAAAAGTTTTCATTTTTTTAATCGGCAATTAACTGGCAATAAGAGCTCAGAATGTTGGCTACTTGAGGGCAGGAACTGTTTCATCTTTGTACTTCTAGCACCTAATACTGTGCTTGGCTCATACTAAGGATTTAATAAATGCTTATTGATTGATTTGAAAACTAATACTGTAAATTAATGGTATCAAATGGCAATTTTTAATGTAATATTTTAGATCAATTTTTTTCCTGAATCTGACAAACATCTTTTTTAATGAGAAAGTATTTACTTGGTTTTGGTAACTATTTTACAATTGCGAGCAATATTGGGTATATAATCCATCTTGTAAGATGCTTCACAATTAATTTCCTCCATTTACTTACATAAATTACTATTTCGAGGACTGTTTCAATTCATCACAGTTTTCCATAAAAAAATTACGAGTTTTGTTTTTCAGTTCACCATATGTTGTTTGTGACTTTGAATATAATTTTGGTGGAACCATGTGTGATTCCAGGTGTTACAGGTCTCATAACTCATAACCCCATTTTTAAAACCAACTATCCCAGGTCTCAGCTTTCTGTTTTTCTCTTCAGCTTTTCAGCTGTCACCATTTCTAGTGGCACTGTGGGAGGGAGAAGACCATCAAATATTCACTACCCCAACCATTCCCTTGATCCTCCATAATCACATGCAAACCCTTTCAGTTTTTGTTTTTGAATTGGTGTTGGTGTTTTTTTTTTTCAAACAAGTACTAGCACAAAACACTTCAGGAGAATATGCAATGAATGTGGGGAAAGAGGGGAAGAGTAGAAGGATTATGACAACAGTTAAGTTTAACAGTTTCACATTTTATTAAAGCTCAGGACACTTAGTGAGTCTACTTTGTTGCCTCCTGCCTAATTTCCTTTTTTTCCTCCATCAGTGCCTTTATGTCAACCCATTTCTAGTACCTTGCTCTGGAAATTGGCTGGTCAATGCTACTATTCACAGATCTCTAGAGATTTTTTCCATTCAATTTATATGGCGCTAGAGTCTAAGGTCTAAGCAAAGACCTGCAATTCAACTCACTTCAGCGAAAACACATTGAGCGCCTGATACATATTCTACTTAACTGTGACAGTCACTAGGGACACAATAACAATAATAATAGCCTCTGCCCTTAAGGAACTTATATTCTACTGAAGTAAAACCACATATACAAATATCTGCTTAGGTCATGTACCTACTTTGTGACACCTCACAATTCTCTCAGGCCCTATGGACAGCTATTCATTCTATGGTCTGGTCTAGCCTGGTCTCGTGCTGCTAGGCCTACTTTTTCAGAAAAGGACCACCACTGATGGCGTGGGCAGAGCTCCTTAGGAAACTTGTAACCTAACAGGAATGATGCTAAAGCTTATTTAGGAAAAGTGGTGGATTATGTGCCAAGTATGCTAATTAGGTGATAACATACAACTATGTCATTCACTCCTGGAAATGGGGGAGGGAGGTTTCCTAAAGGGTGTGTTTTTGGTCTTTCATGTCTGAAACAAGATAGCTTGACCTCTGGATTGTGTATGGTAACTGTGGGCATCAGTACTTGATAGTTCTGCTGGTACAAGATGGGCCTGTTCACACAAGAGAAATTCTACAGAGGTCGGTTTGTTCTTGTAACAGGGAGACAGTTTGCCTCACTGGGCCCACTCACGAGCCACTGCCAGATATAGGGTCCTTGGGCTGGAGGGAAACTATAAGGGATAGTGTTTCTGAGGCCAGGGAGAAATATGATCTTAGAAGTGGGGTCTGAGTACAAGCCCCCAAGCACCAATCACCACTACAAGAATACACTCAAATTCTCTCAGTGTCCTAGGAGTTAACTTGTTGAGGAGTATTCACTGTTCTAGTTCTCAAATGTCCAATGATGCTTTTCTAGTTACACAAATATCCACTCACAATAATGATTCTTTTAGATCTTAAACATTATATTTTACTTAAGAATGAGCCAAAGTAAATAACCATAGGTATTCATAGATGTAATCAAATGCATCAATAATAAATACATTGTAATCCACACATAAACCTGGGTTCCAGTCTCCTGCTAGAGTACTTAATATCTGTGAGAGAAAGTAGAAACCTGCCAAAGGAGCACATGAGTGAAGAGAACCTGTGTGCTCAGTTGATCATTTCTCTGGAATTGTAACTTTCAGTGTCTTCTTTTTGCCCCAGAAACTGTCTATAAAATTTCCTTCATGAATAAAGCGTTGAGTAGATGCTTCCATTACTAAACTGAGGTGATCTACACTGTACTTAACTAATATCCCACTAAATATGTCTCAGACAAACTAGTTCTAATTACACAGTTATATTATAATTATAGTTATAATTATATAGTCCTAAAATTTCTTTTTGCCTCTGTCTCTTCCCTTAATTCTTTAGGTTCAGAATACAGTCAGATGAATTTTGTTGAGGTTGTTGTTCAGTCACTTTCAGTAGTTTCTGACTTTTTGTGACCCCATTTGGGGTTTTCTTGGCAAAGATACTAGGGTAGTTTGCCATTTTCTTCTCCAGCTCATTTTACTGATGAGGAAACTGAGGCAAACAGGGTTAAGTGACTTCTCCAAGGTCACAACACAGCTAGTAACTGTCTAAGGCCAGATTTGAACTCAGGAAGATGAGTCTTCCTGACTCCAGGTCTAGTACTCTATCCACTGCACCACCTACCTGTCCTCCAAGTAACTTATATTTGTTCAATAATTACACAACAATTCTGGTTTCCTTTTTTCCCCCAGGCATTACCCTAAAAGTTATTCTAATCATTGAAGCCTATTTCATTCACTCCAGTCTTCAACACTGTGTCACCTTCAAAGCTCAGCCATACCTGCTTATCTCAGAACTCCAAGTTAGAAAATGCCTGCTTCCATGTAACTGGATTTTGAATACAGACAGGACTCAGCAACAAACCTTAACGGAACAGTATATTATACACAGATAAAATAATAAATGCAAAATATAAAGAAAACATATACAAAATAATTTCTGGGTAGGGGTTAAGTGGGAAGTTAACAACTGGAAATGTTTCATTTTGCAGATACCCCTTTAAATGAACCTTGAATGGAGCTAGGAATAGGAAGAAAGGAGGAGGGAAAGAATTATGGCCATATGGGACGGCCTGTGCAAAGACTAGGACATAGGTGATAAAACGTTATATGTGGGATGCAATGGAAAGTGTGCCAGTTTGCCTAGAATATAAAGTATGAGAGTAATATGAAATAAATCTGGGGAGAAAAGCCTTCCTTCCAGAATCTCCCAGATTGGTTTTCTTAGGATATTTTATCCATGGCCTAGGAAAACCTATCTTCCCCGTTAACTTCTAAATCCCCCATGGGGGGGGGGAAAAAAACCTTTCCTCATCTGGTTCCTAAAGAGATAACTAGGCCAACCGAAACAAGGCTCATTTATCTTTCAAGACCATGTGCTCTGGACCAGTTACAGTTAGAACCATTCTGGTGATTCAGGCTTGGAATTAGAAGGAAATGAAATACTCGTGAACAGTAAGATGCAATAAAAATAAATTTACTTACAATAAGAGATTTTTAAGGATCCAATTACTTATTCAGGTTCTCCTTCAACTCCACACTCTTCATGGCAAAGCTGAGTTAGAAAGATATTCTACAGGGCAGCGAGAATTCTCCTAAATCTTTAGTGCATCGACTTCCAACAGGCTGAACTTTGTATGCCTCAGGCTTAAGGAAATCATTTTAGTGGTTCAAGCCGAGGTCACTTGAACCAACTATATCCCACCTGCATCCAAGGATCCAAGATTGCTACCAAGTTTGTGAAAGAACTTCCTTTCTCCTTTATGAATTCTTACTCACTATGATTGTTTGAAAACAATTTCACCTCCTTCATAATATTATAAAACAAAGTACCTCCAACAATTCCACCTCATGGTCCCCCAAGGCCTTCCTAGGAAGGAGTTCTTCAAACCATTCTATGACAAAGAATAAATGCCAATTAAAGGTTACCTGAACAATTTCCCCAGAATATATAAAACCTTCACAGGGCAGCAAAAAATTCAAGGCCAGGGCAATTCTTCAGCGATTGGAATAAGGAAGGGTTAGAAAGGATCAACCCAGATTATATCTAAATGTAACCCATCCTTATCAGATAAGTCTTCCTAGACATTCAATCCAAGAACCTTCCGAACCAGAGTCTTACACATTTTACAAGGGTAGCATCAATTCACCAGAGTCCTAGCTTCTGGGAGGTGGGACACCGTCAATCAGAGGTATGATATTGAAGATTTTTGGTTTTATTTTTTTCTTTTTAAAAAAAATATGGAACACTTCATGAATTTGCATGTCATCCTTGTGCAGGAGCCATGCTAATCTTCTCTGTATCATTGCAATATTAGTATATATACTGCCCAAGCTAGCACAGTTTTGTTTTTTCAAGAATCTATTTTATCCTTCAACGATACTAGCTACCTGAGAATAATTTGGGACCCGTGAAAAAAACTGAATTTAGTGGTGGCAGACCCAATCTTGGTTGACCAGAGTTTTTCCTTAAGGTACCTAAATATAAGAAAGTAGCGAGATCATTGAGATCACTCTTTAGGTAGCTAGAACCAAATAAACTTAGCACCTAGTTATTAAGAATCATTAATTATGGTGGCAAGCTACCAGATGTTTCCCTCCTATCTGCCACATACTAGGTAAGCTTCTCCTTTTTCTCCCCACATCAGGCCAATCTCAAAGTGTCCTGGAGTCTGCCACTAAACTGAATTGGTTTTAAAAATCTGATTTGAGAGTATATTTTTTGCTACTTGCCCCTGGCCCATTTTGTGAAACTTATCCTAAATATGAAAGCTACCATCTAGAGCTTTGTCTTTATGTATTATTAGTGATGTCCCAGAAACAAAGAGAAAGAGAGATTTCTCCAAGTGTCTATCAAAACTAAGTATCAGGAGCGGCTAGGTGGCACAGTGCATAGAGCACTGGCCCTGAAGTCAGGAGGACCTGAGTTCAAATCTGACCTCAGACCAAACACTTGACACTTACTAGCTGTGTGACTCTGAGCAAGTCACTTAACCCCAATTTCCTAAAAAAAAAAAAAAAAAAACCAAAAAAACCTAAGTATCACTTTTAAGGGTCAACTAAGCTTAGAATAACTTTCTTAGAGCAACACTGAAAGGTTGAAGAGACAGAAAAGTAAGGTATTGCCACCAAGCTAATCACTATTTGAAACTAGCCTATATTTACCTTGGCAAGAAGAGTAGACTTGATCACTTTTGTGATATCTTCCAAAACTAAGATTTGGTGCTTGTGTGACTGGCCTGGTACTCTTTAACTTCACAGAAGATAAGGGGGAGAAATTGTTGGAACTCTTAGTCTTAACCCTGGCACATAGTTAGTGCTTAATAAATGTCTTATCTATCTTTGTCTAGCTGAATTCCTAGTGCACATCTATATATACACACAAACCTGTGCGAGCAGGGACCATTGTTTTTGCATTTTTTTGTATCCCCAGTAACAGATACAAAGCCCTGCACATAGTAGGTGCTTACTAATATAATTACAGCATCTACCTACCAGATATTTTGTGAGGATCAAATGAGATAATTTTTATAAAGAGCTTAGCATAGTGCCTGATATATAATAGTTAATATATAAATGCTTATTCCCTTCCCTTACCCCTTTGTTAATAAATTTTGGTTGACGTGACAACATAACAACAAGAGAGAGACAGAGGGAGGGAGGGAGGGAGGGAGGGAGGGAGAGAGAGAGAGAGAGAGAGAGAGAGAGAGAGAGAGAGAGAGAGAGAGAGAGAGAGAGAGATGCAAAAAAAAAATTGCAACTTCAAAAATCTTTAAGAAAACTGAATAATTGTAAAGTTAGCAGTGTTTAAAAGGGAGAGAGCCAACTGGAGCTGCCCAGAGCCCTTCAGAAAAGAAATGTTTGATTGAAAAGAATGGGGAAGATGTTTCAAGAAGGAGGATTTATTTCATTTCCAAAAATGCTAGAGTACGTTCCTTCAAATTCAGGCACAATGTTATAAGGACCTTCAGGAGAAGTGAAGATTGCTGACTAACTCCACTCTCCACAAAACATTGTGACATTTGTTGAAGATGATACAAACTTCACTGACTAATTCCTGATATTAAAATCCCACACATTCACACAGCAGGTATAGATCCTGATTGCCAAAAAGGCAGCTGGAGTAAAAAATGCCAAAAGTAACTAACGGAGCAAAGACGCACAAGGCTACTGTTAAAGAAACAGAAGTATGACTCTGATGGGTTTAAAATTTCCCTTAGATATTACTCATCTTCACATATATTCAGATCTTAGCAAACACTTAATTCATGTGTCTCCTTAGTGCTTGATATGTGACCTTCAAAAACAGACTTGTGTTTGTTATGCTCCAGTTCACCTAATGCACGTTTTCAACTATGTGCCTAGCAGTTCTAACAATACGTCATTCCTTTACTGGTTCCCAGAGGTGGCAGGTTGGCCCGTATAGCCCTTTCTCACGGCCAGCTCTTTCCCTTAACCCAAGGATTTCTACTGAGAAAGAAAATATGATGAAAAACCTTATATATGACACTCCAGATAAGTCACAGGGGGTAAAGCAGGTTGATACTTGCTTTGTATGTGCTATGGACTCAGCTTTTGTTCTTTGGAGACATCGAGAAAGCAAGGGTGAGGATGTTTAAACATCAAAAGTCAAACTAAGAAAGAAGCACAGATGTCAAAGATCTTGGTCCTTTTGTGAAGGCCTATCGCCACAGCCATGAAAAGGGGAAAGATGGGGAAGTAATGAACTTTCAGGGAAGTAGTGGGCTGCACTGGGGTTAAAAAGAAAGGCAAAAATGGTCCCTTCCCTCAAGGACAGGGGATACAAAGAAAGGCAAAACCAGTCCCTACACTCAAAGAACTCACATTTTATTGGGAGAGACATCATGCAAACAACTGTTTGCATATGAAGCATTCTGTCGAATTGTTTTTCATTGGTATCCAACTCTTCATGACTCTATTTGGGATCTTCTTGGCAAAGATACTGGAACGGTTTGCCATTTCCTTCTCCATACAAGGTAAACACAAGGTAAATTGGTGGGTTGTTTTTTGTTTTTTTTTTACAGAGAAAGGAAGTGATTTATTTGTTCAAAGTTATAAAACAGTTGCATCCAAGCCTAAGTAAGCTATTTACATTATAAAACTGGTAAATACAATTGAAACACTATTCAGTAGTAAGTGACTGGCATCATTCCTGGGCTAAATCTAAATACACAAACTGCTGGGAAAGATGATGGAAGGGAAAGGAGGATAGAAATATGTCTTGATGTTGTATGTTTGTTGCTACTTTCAACAGATGCTAAGCACAACAAATGGCACAGAAGTACAGACAAGACATGTGGGCTTGGGAAGGGGAAAGGGGAGATGCAACCCTTAAAGCAAAAAAGCTGGAGCAAGGCTAATGTCTGTACCCCACCTGCAGCCATCCACCAGAGTTCAGGTTTCTGCTTAGCAGACAACAGCCAAAGAATGAAAAACTCCCTCAAACCACAGAGCCTCCTTTAGGACACAGATGCTTTGGAGCTAACAAAAAGGACAGAGGAAAGACACTAATCTAGTAACCGGGATAAGAAAAGGCATCTTTTGATTGGTGAGATTTAAGCTGAAACTTGAAGGAAGATAGGCAGAGATGCGGAGAGAAAGAGCATTCCAGGCACAGAGAACAGCCAATGAAAAGACACACAAAGTCTGAATTATCTTTGGGAAACACTCCCTCTGGATTACAGAATCCATAGTAGAGAATAAAGTAAAAGACAGATATGACAGATATTAAGGGAGAACTAGTAAGCCTTTGGCAATTGATTGGATGTGGGGATATGAGGTAAGAATGTCTCTTCCATGATGGTGCCAGTGTTGCCTCAAACTGCCTACAAATCAGGAGTCCACATTAACTTGAACTTGGATGCATAAGTGGAAAAGGCAGCTAAGGCAGCATTGTGGTCAGGAAGACCTAAATTCAAATCTGATCTGAGACACTTGCCACTAGCTGTGGGACCCTGGAGAAAGTTGCTTAACCACTACCTGTCTCAGTTTCTAAAATGGGCATGATAATAGCACTTACCTTCCAGGGTTGTTGTGAGGATTAAATGAGATAATATTTGTGTATTTATCCCTTCTACATCATAGGGGTTAGGGGCATGGTGCCCCCACAATCGAAAATCCATGTAAAATTTTTGGCCCTCACTTCATACCAGAGAAGTCTGAATTAGTATGGTATTAGAAGATAAAATATGTTGATATTATATAATATTACATATATATGTATATGTTATGCATTTCTGAGCTTCAAAACTTTTTCTGTGTCATCTGCTAGCCTTTGCATGTCATCTGCGTAGAACTCCCCAAAAAATCCCATTTAGTTTCTTGTGACGACCCATGATATATTGACACTGTGATGGGGAAAATCATGATGTGGCATAACTGTAAAGTGCTTAACACAACACTTGGCATATAGTGGGTGCTATATAATTGCAAACTATTATTATTAAAAGGTAAATAATCTGTGGAAATTTTAGAGGTTTAAAATTACATAAGTCTTCTTTTTCCCCAAAGCACTCAACACACACTTAAAATATTTTTTAATCCTTTGTTAACAGATGGTTAGATTATTCCCATTGTAACTCCAATAGAGTTACAATTAGGCAGAAAGTTGATTACCAATGTGCCTTTCTCATTTTTCATTTTTCTCTAAACACCTATGAATCCGAGTGATTGGCATGATAAAAGAAAAGAGACTAATGAGATTCATATAGGACCAATAGGGGAAGTAAGTTTTTAGAGTCATTAAATATGCTTCCTCAAAATAGTAAATTGTATAATTAAGCTCCACAAGAACAAGCCAACAGGACAATGCTGCAGGTCAAACAAACTGGATGACAATTTCCTTTGAAATATGAACTTCTTCACACTGAAAAATAAAAATAGTTAAGGAGAAGTACTTAAACTGCTTTTTCCTTCATGTAGCAAGTTAAGTATGTATTAATTTCTATGATCACTCAGATTCTGAGAGGTAGAAAATAAGTACATTTCATCATTGCTTAGATGTGTAGCTTACTGAATATTTCAGATAAAGCTTTCAGAAATTGCAAACAAAAGCTCAATATTATCTAGGGAAAAAAACATCCAAATTCCTTGCTGAGCAAAATAGGAATCATAAAATCAAAGCAGAATATGGATGTTTCATCAAAGTTGAAAGTGTTTGAGGTATAATGCTGTGAGGGCCACGAGTTCATGATTTAATTCCACTGTTTATAGATGCCAAGCAACTATTAAAGTCTCTTTCAATGCCTAGGCATCCTAGGGTTCCTATTCAAGACAGTCTATAGTTTATATGAGTTTTTCAACTACAAAACTAATGAAGAGAAAAACTATCTTCAGCAAAATGATGAAACTAAATTGAAGCCCATTTGAGCCCAGCATAGAGGCATTATGGGTGTGTGGTGGTTACCATGGAAACACAGGTAATGTGGCAGAATGACTAAGTTATAAAAATTGAAATAAAAGAATACAGAAAAAAAACTTGATTGCCTGCTGTATGAATGGATTTGTAATGGTGAACAATTATTCATCTGCCCCTAGAATATCCAACTACAGAGCCACTAATTTCAGCTATTTTAACGCAAAAGCAACCCCACATTTTTCTATTTTCAAGTCTTTTATGCAGTGATGTATGATTTTTAGTGCCTCCTATATTTGTTAAACATTCATCTTTTTAACTTTAGTTACAGTCACATCATGTACGAACATAATGTGCCAAAGATGGTGCTTTTCTTTTACTTTCATTATTTTGTCCTTATATGGGAGTAAACATGCACACTAATCATAGACTTCAATTCAACAAGCACTTATTTTTATTTTATTGGGGTTGGGATCCTGGTGTACAAACTACCTCCAATGATGAAGATGGCCAATTTACATGAAACTTACAGTCTTTGAGAGTTGCCTGGTGAACTGGGAGATTGTGACATCTTCGAGCTTGAGCAACTAGTATTATATGGATTAAGGCTGAAACCCAAATCTTCCTGACCATAAGGTCATTTCTCCATCCACCATTCTAAACTCCTATTATTTTTATATCCCTTTACTGATATGGCTTAGCACAGCACATGTATAATATATATTTTATATACTATATATCTATATAATTATGTTAGTTACCTGGTGATACCTATTTTAATAATGAAAGCAGCAGTATATTTTTCAGCCTTTACCTCTTACACACGATCTCTAATTAATATATCATTAAAGGAAGGACTACACTTTTAAATCATTATATTCATAGTCATCTTTTCCAACCCACATTGTCTATTCAAATCTCTAAAATATACAATAATGATAATAACAATAATAATAATAAAGTTACTATCAAAAGAATACATTCTGCTTTTGTGATTATTGTAGGCTTTTGGGGGAAGCAAACATACAATTGATTTTTTAATTCTTTTTGGCACAGGATTAATGATACCAAAGATACAATATTGCCCTGTGAACCAATACGGATTTCAGTCCTTATCACAAGCAATTTGCCACTCTGATTGAATTTCTTGAGTTAACAAGAATTCTCTTGGAGGAAAGAAGAAAAATCACTTTCATTCATAGCTAGAGATTTGAAAAACTTCAATAATATTTGAACCCTAACAATACGCAAAATAATTCAACTTAATGAGTATTCACTAAAGTGTCTACTATGTGTAGGCTTCTATGCCAGGCAATGGAAAGACAAAGATAATGATAATAATACCCTGAAAGCCGTATTTATTAAATTATTGCCAAGTTCATGATACCATAAAATGAGTGTTGGCATTGAACTCAGTCACTTACAACCTATTGTAACTCACTTAGCCTGGTTGGGTCTATTTCTACATCTATAAAATGAGTTGGTTAGACAGGATTGTTGTTTAGACATTTTCAGTCACATCTGACTCTTTGCAACCCTATTTGGTGTTTTCTTGGCAAAGATACTGAAGCAGTTTGCCATTTTCTCCAGCTTATTTTATAGATGAGGAAACTGAGGCAAACATGGTGAAGTGACTTGCCCAGGACCATACATCTAGAAAGTGTCTGAAGCCACGTTTGAACTCAGATCTTCCTGACTCAAGGTCCCCCACTCTATCCACCATGCCACCTTGCTGCCCCGGATGATCTTGAATTTTCTGTAAGTCTCCAAATCTATGAGTTCTAGAATTAAAATATCCTTTACAGTACATTATTCAAGAAATGAATTATTGCCTCTAAGAATTGAAACCACTTCTTCCAGTCTTTCACTCAAATTAACATTTTATATAATTTTCTTTGTAATGGGGGAGGGGTGTGGGAGAGGAATATACTCTTCCTAAAGTTTACTGTGGGTTATTTTTTGATGTTTTTTTTAAATGAACTCTCAAGAGACAGAGGTGGATGGAGTGGAGGTGGGGAGCTATTACTAGCTATATTTGGAAATAACCAAATGGCAACAGCTGGAAATGTAGACTGCCACTTCTATAAGGCTTTCAAAAAAAAATCAAGGAAAAGAAAAAGTTGTTACCCTAACGAAAATCACAAGGACATTTAGCACAGTGGCATCATTTAATTTCTAGAAACCATAAAAATGTAACATGCCATTTTATGATTTAAATTCTTCTTTCTCTAACCTGACGATGGGTTTCATCCTTGGGGACAGAACAGAGATGAAAAGTTCTTCCTCAGAGCTTCAGGGACTCTCTTTAATCATCACCTGTCTCTATCACACAGTTTAATAACTAAGTTATCTCTACTTACGGTCTGTTCAGTTCCGACTTCCCCAAGTAGATAAGATCCTTGAAGGCAATTACTATGTCCAGAGCATTCAAAGCATCGGTCAGCAGCAACAATAATAGCAATGACTTGCTGAGTACCAACTGTGTGCAGGGCCTTAGATTAACAGGGGAGCCCTCAGGATAGAAAACTGCCTCCTTCAAGACTCTTAACTTGAGGCAAAATTTTTATGTTATTATTTGCTTCTTCCAAAGTGACCCTACTGGCTTTGTTTAATAGGCTTGCATTTACTTAAGTTTTTTTTTTCAGTTTCATTACCCAAAGAAGCTATCCTTTGGATACAATGACCAGGAAACAATCCTTCTGTAATTTCTAATTCCCTTCCATTTTGGAGAGGAATGGGGGAAGGATTCTGACAGCCACAGCATTAACTAAGTATTCCTGGACTTGATTTGACTTGATTGAAGGACTTTCAACCCAAAAAGAGAGTATGAACTGTCCAAGTTGTATTTATCTAACCTTTGTCGGGATCATTGTAGTTAGGTGTTATGTTACATGTGATAACAATCAATTCTCAAACCAGCATGTCTTGGATAAGTATTTACATTTTCATCCAAGTTAACTCAATACTAGCAATTGCAAGTGTTTACTCCCTAGTTAGAAAATAACAGAGACTAAAAAACCTAGCCTATGGCTTATTCGAGGGTCTTATTTCTTCATCCATGAAACCAGCATCAAGATGCATTGCATGTCTTATTTGGAATGTTGGGAAGAGCTTATATGGGGTCTCCTCCAATAGAATGTAAGCTCCCTGAGAGCAGGATCTGCTTAACTTTTGTCTTCGTAATTCTATCACTTAGAACAATAATACCTAGTAAGTGCTAAGCAAATACTTGCTGGTTGAGGGGTAGACAAGGTTTTTCTATTTGTGACCTAATTAATTTGTCTAAACTTCTTTAACATGAATGATTGGATTCATGTGGTGAGGATTCTTGATTCATAGTGGTATCTACAGCCCATTTTGCACCCCTTATCTCTTGGAATCGCCAGAGATAGCATGTCTCTGATACTGAATTCCAAGGCTTCTTTAGGAAGGCAATACATTTATTTGAGAGAGACATGAATAGCTAAGCAATAGAAAATAATCGCAGCTCTTCCCTTCCACTCTTTCCCCTCCTAATCCATTCTCCCCATAGCTGATAAACTGATATTTCTTAAGCACTGATTACCATGCATAACACAAGAGCTCAGGTCCATCTTAGATTCACTGGATTCAGACAGACTTAAAGGACAGTGAAGCCCCAGATAAGAAGTTAATTACTTTATTCTCAATGGTGGCAGGTCGAGACAGGGTATAGGAGCATCCACCTTTCTCTTTATTCTCAAAGGGGCCAGAGATGAGGAATAAAAGCATCCACCTCAACAGCATCCCTCTAATTCTCAATGGCAGCAGTTCAAGACAAGCACAGCTTTTCCGCACTTACTGACCAGTACTCATTTGATGTATAGAAAAACAGACAGAGAAGGCATCATGCCAACCATCAGCTCATAAGTTTTCATTAACTTTGGTTATATCATGATGTGTCAGCATAGTGGTGTTTACAGGTTAAGCTGAGATGTGGATAGATGGTTTGTTGTTAAACCTATATACAATAATCCATCTTCTACTCCCATTCCTTTTCTCAGGCTGTCTTTCTGTGCTTGCAATGTTCTTCTTCCTTTCTACCTCTTAAAATCTTTAGCTTTATCCAAGAGTCTATGCAGACTTCACCTTTCCTAGTGGGTTCTTCCTGATCCTGCCAGGAGGTAGTGCTGCTCTCCCCTACCCAACCCCCCTCACTGTAATTATTTTTTATCCCTGTGTATATTTTGTATCCTCTTTAAAATTTCACTAAAAAGAAGAAAATTTTCAGAAAAAAATTATGCTCAAGAATAACTAAATTTTTACTCTAGTTACAGGGAAAGGAGACCACAAAACCTAAATATAAACTTCTCTCCCCAAGAGTAATTTTCACAGAGTTTTTTTATATATTCATTCAAAGGGAACAAAATGTGTATCAATTAAGACAATTTGCAGCTCGTGGAGAAAAAAAAACCCAGGCTGAGGATCATCAAGGAAAAAGAGCATGAAAGAAGGTACAGCTGTCCTGACTTCCTTGAATTATTTATATTCTTGTACTTAGCAAGGTCTGGAATAATTAGGACAAAGAGTCTCTTAGTTTAAAATAATATGTTGTATTCCTGAAGCCCTTTACTGCTTCCTCAAGGTAAAATGTACTGGTTCAATTAAGAATTAGCACCTTTTCTATCTTTATCACCTGACAGTAGCAAAAATGAATGTTCAGTTGAAAGCAGGGACTGTCCCATTTTTCTGTCTCTCCAGTGCCTAAAAGTGCCTTGCTAGAGCACAAGTCTATTATCATTGAAATTGCATTTTAGTTCATCTTCAAATACCTTTAATCCTCATTTTTGAAAAGTATTGTGCCCTATTGAAGGGGCAAACTGTTGGCCATGTGATCACCACAGGGGCAGAAAAGTAGGAACCTACCTTCTGAACCATCAAACCTTCATTCCAACAATCCCTAAGCTAATTAGTTTGGATGTGCGGCTGAAATGAAATCTTTAGCAAATGGCACTAATCAATGTTACCACCTGTGAAAGAAGAAAGACAATGAGAAGAAAGGAGGAAGAAAGGAAATACATAAATGATGAGGTGTATTTGTATTTTCTCCAAACTACAAAGAAAAAAACTAAAAATTGAGGGGGGTTTTTCAACAACACTAAAGATACTGCAGACTCTCAATAAAAACAATCATCTGTAGACTAGATTGGTCAAGGAAATCAGTAAATTATATAAGAAGGAACATGGGAAAAGGCAACACAATCTGTGTAGCATAAATTTATTTATTATATTTGTAGTATTTGTGTTTCCTACTACTTAGCATATGGATTTGCCATTTTTTCTTGGAAAATGCAAGTGAAGATAATTGTTTAAAAATCTCAAATGCAACACAGTACATTGGTGTCTAAACTAAAAGTCTTGTTTTGCACTTGAAAATAACAAAGAGCAAATGTTTACAATTTTATTTATAAAGAAAAAATATGTATTACCTTGTGAAAGAAGGTGAATTCTAAATTACTTGGGCAGTGAATACAATGACAACTAAGTGTGAAGGAAAATAGACTGTAAGGTTCCAGAGCGAAGGCTCCAGCTGATGTGAACAGGCAATATATCTCATGGAAAAATCAGGGAAGGTTTCTGCACCTAGTAGGTGCTAATCAATAAATGTTGAAAGGATTGAATATATCTCCTGGTTGCCATTGTTCTCTACTTATTTAAGATATTGTGCTATTGTGTGTGTGTGTGTGTGTGTGTGTGTGTGTGTGTGTGTGTATATACATATATATAATATATATAGTCACATCACATTCACAGGTGTGCAAGCACATTTAGAGTGTGAATTTTTTAAAGGGAAACAATTATTGAATGCTCATTCATAACATTTTTATTTATCAAACTCAAAAAACTAATACAAACTTAATTTGTTTAAAATTAACTAATCTTTACTTAAAAATAAGGTTTTTTTAAATGATATACAAAATACAAAGTTGTTGTTGTAGTGAAAACCAAGCAGGCAAAAAAAGACGGTCAATATTCATGATCTTTATCTTTAAGCAAACTAGCTAATCTAAACTGACCAAAACAGATTAAAGTTTCTTAATCTTCCTGTACCAGAATAGCCATTTTCAAAATGTGGTGCAGGGACTCCGAGTCCCTAAGACTCTTTCAGGGGGCCCATGAGACTAAACTATTTTCATAACAATGCCTGATGAGGTTTGGGGGTGCTAGGACCCCAGAATGCCAAAGGCAGAGTTGCCTGGAATAAATTCACACACTTGAGCCTTCTTAGTTAAGCGTCAAAAAGTTTATTGTAATGCTTTAACAAAAGCAGGCAAGGGTCCTTATGAGAAACTTGTGAAAGACTGAGGATGCTGCTGGGGTTTATATGAAAAAGTATCATAGGAAAGGAATGCCAGGGGTACTAATCAGGTAATCTAAGAGTCCAGATGACTTGTAGGGAGCATACCAGACATTGAGGGAGTTGTCAGAAGCATGGACCTTGAGGATCTGGTGGGAGAAAGAGGCCTTGGGCCAGCCAGGGACAAAAAACCTTGGGTCAGACACCTCTCTCTCTTTTCTGATAGGAGAATATGTTCTACAACAAGAGACAATTTTCTCACAGGACAGGGGCTTATTGAGAAATTGGGAGACTTCCAGAGACATGATCTTAGGTCTAGGGCCAGAGCACCCATCAATACCAAGATGTTTTAATTTCTGACATAGTAAATATCAATAGATAAATCCCACATACACAAAAACTCTTGGTGGATCCTCAATAATTTTTAAGAGTATAAAGAGATCCTGAGACCAAAAATATTGAGAATTACTATGCTAGAGAATGAGACATTGATCACCATGTGCTGTGGACTTATAAGCCTTAATCACATCATTGTAATTAACTTATGAATACAGTTTTTAGGCAGTGTACAAATTCATGAGTGAGATGAGGCTCTATTTGGACAATTTACTGCATAGATTGTTTTAATATATGCTAGATTCCAAAAAAGGCTTTCATATGAACAGCATTTTTCAATTAAGAATTCAAAGTTCTAAATAGTTTTGTAAAAGTCCTGGAACATGGAAGACCAATCTAATCCTTTTAGCCAATCAAGCGATTTACTACTGGTCTTCATAGTATTGGACAGCTAGGTGGTTCAGTGGATATAATATAGGGCTTCAATCAGGAAGACTCATCTTCATGAGGTCAAATCTGGCTTCAGATACTTCCAAGTTGTGTAACCCTGGGCAAGTCACTTAACTCTGCCTAAGTTCTTCAAATGTAAAGTGAGCTGGAGAAGGAAATGGCAAACCATTTCAGCATCTTTGCCAAGAAAATCTCAATTGGGGGTCACAAAAGGTCAGACACAACAACAACAAGAACCCCAGAGCAATCTGACTTCAGGCACTAACTCCCCAAAAGACACTAAATTTCTTGGCAATAATTCTGATCTCATCTCTGTCAAATGTCTACACTTAACAGTTTTTTCACTAGAAACACAATTTTACAAGTTTTGCCGCTCAAATCACTAGTCAGCATGAATAACCACTAAATCTAGGAAGGGATAAAATGAATTTATTCTGTCTTGCTCTTCTTTTGGAGCTAGGTGATTCTGAGACTCAAATGGGTCGATATGACAAAACTTTTTTTTTAAGCTGGAGAAATCAACATATAACTCACTACTCATATTTTCACAGCATCCCTGAAAACAGATTAAAAATATTATGGGGAAAGGACCCATAGGTACAAAACTGTTTATAGCAGCTCTTTTTGTGGTGGCCAAGAATTGGAAATTGAAGGGATACCCATCAATTGGGAAATGGCTGAGCAAGTTGTGGTACATGAATGTAATGGAATACTATTGCGCTGTAAGAAATGATGAGCAGACCGACTTCAGATGAGCAAAGCTGAAAAGACTTACATGAACTGATGCTGAGTGAAGTGAGCAGAAGCAGGAGAACATTGTATACAATAACACTCACATTGTACAATGACTAACTTTGATAGATTTAGCTCTTCTCAGCAATGCAAGGATCTAAGACAACTCCAAAAGACTCATAATGAAAAAGGCTATCTACATCCAGAAAAAGAACTATGGAGTCTGAATGCAGATTGAAGCATACTATTTTCTCTCTTGTTGTTTGTTTTTTTTCTTTGTTTTCATGGTTCCTCCCATTGGTTCTAATTCTTCTTTACAATATGACTAATGTGAAAATATGTTTAATATGAATGTACATGTAGAGTCTATATCAGATTACACACTGTCTTGGGGAGGGGGAAAAATTAGAACTCAAAATCTTATGGAAGTGAATGTTGAAAATTAAAAATTAATTAATTAAAAAAAGAAAATATTAGGGGCCACATCACATTGTAGTCAAAGAATTGCCCAACCTTCCTACACCAATCATTTCAATAGTTGAGACAAGGAGCTTGCAGAGCCTTATTCATTTTTACCACCATTTGGATTATAAGGGAAATTGTGTGAAAGGTAAAAATGAAAGTCAGTCAGTTAATAAACAGTTATTAAGTGTCAACTACATACTAGACATAGGGGATACAAAGAGAGGCAAACGGTAATTCCTGCTCTTGAGAAGCTCACAGTCTAATGGGGGAGACAACATGCAAATAACTATGTATAAACAAGCTATATACAAAATATGTTGAAAATAACCAATAGAGGGAAGGCACTATAATTAAGAATGTGAATGTATTTAGTTTTTGGAAAAGATTTCTGCCTTTTATTTTAGTGTTATCAATCTCTTATAAAGATTATGAAATAATTGATTGATGTTTTACAATGGCCACAAGTGTTCTACATGTCTCTCTTGCGTTCAAAAATGACTTCAGGATCTTCAATTGACCTCCTTCCCCCTGTTAAATCTTTCCCGTTATTTCATGTCACTTAATACTCTTCTCCATGAAGACATAAAGAATCTGAATGATGTCAAAAGTCAAATCAAATTCTTTTCTTTCTGCTTGAAATGTATATCCTGACCAGGACGAGGTTCAAATAATGTATGTAGCAATGAGAAGAAAGAAGAAAGAAGAAACAAGGAGGAGAAGGAAGAAGATGAGGAAGAAGATGAGGAGGAAGAAGAGAACTTGTATAGCACTTCGAGGTTTACAAAGTGCTTTACAAATATTGTCTTACTTTATCCTAAAAATAACCCTGAGAGATTGGTGCTATTGGCCCATTTTACAGATTAAGGCAGGCAGTAGTCTGATGATTTGCCAAGTGTCACATAGTGTCTGAGGCTGGATTCAAACTTGTCTTCCCAATTCCAGGGACACTGTTCTTTCCACTCTGCCACCTAGTTGTATATGGAGCATTTCACTATTTGGGAATTTTTTTTTTTACATTTCATGAGATGTTTTTGAACTCCCAATACATCCAGACAACATAGCAGGTATGCCATCAAAACAGGTCGACATCACTGATGACCAGTCAATTTTTAAAGTGCTAAGGATGTCACTGAAAGTGGTCAAAAATAGCCTCAGCATGAGTTATTTAAAGAATGTTAAAGAATTCGTCATATTGACACATTTGAGTCTCAGACACAAAATGTTCCAATGGACCATTGTTCACTGTCAAAATAATGTACCACAAAGGAAATGTTCATGGTATCCACAGTCAGTAGTATCAACAGCAGTCATTGAGATTGGTTTTCTCCTTAGTAAAGACAGTCATTTGTTGCATCAATGTTATGCAAGACTCAATCATTTTGGATGCAGTTACTCGGATGTGCAGCATTTGGGGAAGATTGTTGCTCATGTCTTGTCATTAGGAGAATGATTTCTTTTTGAAGCAGACTGACAAGTTGTATAAATAAACCTTTCTCAAAATGGTCAGCTTTTTCATTATAACCGCTGAATGGACCCCCATCTTTTGCCAAACAGTCCATCAGTCAATGTTGCTCCATTACGCTTTGGCTAGTCACTTTTCTCATTTAAACAGATAAACCTTCTTGCCCTCCTATAACAATACATCAATAGGATTCTTTCCATTAAAATTTGACCATAAAAATAGCTCAGCACATGAGACCTTGATAGTTGGTAGTTTTAAAAGCAGCCATTAACCTTATATTTTTAATCCCTTATCATTGAATTATTGAATGTATGACTTTCATCACTAGAAGAGAAGAAACTACAGTGAAAAATAAAATGAGCTGAAGGGCCATAGTTTAACCACATATACTTTTTTTATACCTCTCAAACTAAAATCTTCTTTGTTTATTCTCTATTTTACTTCCAGGAAACATCTTGATCCAAGTTGGGAGCTCTGCATAATGAAGACTGGCATTCTAATCTTTTTTTTTGGAAAATCATAGATCTGGGCATCAAATGAACAGTCTGATGACTTTGAATAGGAACTACACTGACCTGAGCTAAGAGATAAAGGCCATTTCTTGGTTATTACTCACTATATCACATGGACTGGAGTTGATACCTTGCATGATCTTTATGCAAGTTCTTAACTGAGTAGTTGGAGTTATTTGAACTCTTATCAGCACATTCATTATAATTTAATTTTTCTGTTCCTTTTCTTATCTTAACAAACCAAGCTTTATTTTAACATTAAAAGGAAGTATCATAGAAATGAATTAAAAAGTAAAGTGAGAGGCTTCTTACACTATTTCAGAAGAGCACATTTGACATAAATATTTCATTGTATGAAGCATACCTAATGAGGCTGCTTATTTAAGTTAAATAATTTTTTTCTCTTTCTTTTTTTAGAATGAAAAGAAGTTTATCAAATATGGCAAAGTAGCAACACATTGGCGGGCTGATCACTGGGGATCAGCCCAACTAATTTTCTAAAGTCAAAGTCAGAGGCCAACCAATGGTAAGGCAGCCCAGCAGTAGAATAAATGCAAGCTCCTAGTGAATGAGAGCTATCTATACATTTATACATCTATATTAAGCAATTCATTGTTTATTCCACTGCACAATAAACCCAAGAGTTTATCATGGGATTAGATTAAAACACAAAGCCACTTTTTTTAGACAATGTCTTCCAGAATGTACCTAGCATTGTCCCCAGACACACAACATGCATGCTTTTGTTCATATCTCCCAAGAATGAGTTCCCTACAAGTTCTTTGTTTCTCTAGAGCATAGCATAGTCCGTACTTATAGCAGTCACTCATGGCAGAGAAGGATGAGCTTGAGTACTTCGAGTTTTGGGAAAACCTCTCCCCATATAAAGAAAACCATCAAGGATAAAGAAACAGGGCCTTATGGGGTTTTGTCTGTAAGAGGCCCTCAGGCTGTACCTTGTTCCCCTGCTTACTTGCAATAACAGGATGAACCAGACTGATTTTATCTTAAAGGTATCCTCCACTATCTTAGAAATGACTAACTAGCTATCTACATCCAAAGAAAGAACTATGGAGCTTGAATGCAAATCAAAGCATACTATTTGCTATTTTTTTCTTTTTGTTGTGTTTTGTTTCCTTTTTCTGATGGTTCCTCCTATTGGTTCTAATTCTTACTTACAACATCACTAATATGAAAATATGTTTAATAGGAATGTATATGTACAGCCTATATTAGATTGTACTTCATCTTGGGGAGGGAGGTGGGAAGGGAGGGGAAGAAAAATTTAAAACTCAAAAGCTTATGGAAATTAATCAAAATAATAAAGAAAAAAAGAAATGACTAACTAAAAAGAAATGCACTTTCCTACAGGAAGATCCCATCTGACCTAAAGCAACTCCTGTGACTCTGAGGCTTGTATTCTTCCCTATTTCTTTTCTGCCGTGAATGTCACTGGATGGCTATTTACTCTTTCCCATCCTAAAAAGCTATAAAAACCCAAATCTGTAGCCAAAGAAGATGAAGCTGCTACCAGCCTAGATAATTTCCTTTAGCTCACTCATAAAACTTTTTTCTTTCTTTCCAGTTTAGTACTTTTTCTTTTTTTACTCCAAGTCTTACAGACGTTATAAAGGGTGAGATTTTCTGTGGGCTCTCATAGAACCCAGGTTGGAAAACTCCACAACACACAATGATTATTTGCTGTTTAATGGAATGAATGAACAGATATGATAGCCAAATGCACTTAACTTATTCTCAGGCAACCAGGAAAGTTATAAAAGTCTCAAGTAGAAGGCAGTTTTGTGTAGTTAAAAAGAGCTAGTATTCATATAGTGCTTTAAGGTTTCCAAAGCATTTTACAAATATCTTATTTGATCCTTACAATATCACTGAGAGGTAGGTGCTATTATTATCACTATTTTATAGATGGGGAAACTGAGGACTTGCCAGGATCATACTGTTAAGGAAGTATCTGAGACAGGATTTAAATCAGGTATACCTGACTTGGAGTCTAGCAGTCTATTCACTGCAACAAATAGCTACTTATTAAGAAAGTAATGCCCTCCTATTAGGCAATGTGGTACAGTGGAGAGAGTTGTACTTCTGAAGATGTCCCAAATAAGCAGTAAAACATATAACATTTCTTATGATTGACATTGTTTTTTCAGACCATTGAAATAGCAGCAGAAAGAATTAGAAATTGAGGGGATGCCCTTCAATTGGGGAATGCTGAACAAGTCATGGTATATGATTTCAATGGAATATTATTGTGCTATAAAAAAATATCGATTTCAGAAAAACCTAAAAAGACTTATGTGAGCTGGTACAGAGTGAAATGCACCAACACTCCTTCCACTTTAGTCTTGGCTTGTAGCCTTTTCAAATTGAATAATTTACCTTCAGTGTGGTAGCTGACCTTGATGTCACATTCATGCTCGTTGAAGGCATTTAACAACATTGCTGAAAACATTACGCTGAAAGGCATAGGAGCAAGCACACAGCCTTGTTTCACTCACTCCATTGGTGACTGGGATAGCACAATAGCATCGTCCATCATCCAGCATGGTTGTTGTCCTTCACTCTGGAAGAGGACCAAAACAACAGGACTGTGTTAGAGTCAAGTTCCTTGAGGGCAGAGATTTTCACTTTTGTATTGGCATTCCCAGGGCTTAGAACAATGTTTGCCAAGTAGTAAACCTCAATAGGTTCTTTTTTTATTCATTCAACTAATCAGTTCCTCTCTCTCCCCTCCCCTCCCAATTTCTTAGCCCTACTGCATCTCATAGACCTTGACAATTTCCCAACTAGGCTACAGAAAACTTGATTTCTTATCCCTTTCCTACTGAGAACTGCTTGTATGACCCCAAACAAATCACTTAGACTTCATGAACTTCATTTACTTAATATAAAATGAGGTTAATGAATTTTTACCTGCCTGATTGAAACAGAACCAAATAATCTCTTGAAGTCCTTTACTAGTACTTAGCTATCACTTAGCTAGTGCTCCTAGAGGTGTTTTTTGTTTGTTTGTTTGTTTGTTTTTAATTCCTGCATCTTTTAATACATGATTTTTTAAAAATTGTCAGGTAAGATACAAAGCTTGTTCACAGATCATAGTTATTTATAGCCTTCCAGTAGGTGGACAGATGCCATGTTGTCAATACATATTTCATGAATGATACTGTGCTGTTTTTCTACTGATATTAATTTAATGAGTACTTCTGTCTTTTACAGATTGGCTAATGAAATTTTAATGTTCTAAAGTTTTTGGTCAGGCCCCTAAGTAATTGGCCTCTGGACAGTTATACATGAAAAGAGTAGTTTTTGTGGAGTAGTAGGTAATGTATGCTATTAAACAGGCTGCTCATAAATGAAGGATTATAATCTTATATCAGTACTCATATGGCATACCCTGGAGGTTTTCCATCTGGTTCATGGAATTTTAATAATTTCTTGATCATTTTACTATGGTTAAAGCCTTATAACATTTTTGTTATCTTTGGCATGTAGGTAAATTGAATCCCAACAAAACCAGGATGAGCAGCTCAATGCAATAGTAATGATTTCAGGAACAGATACTTTCTCTCTGTTTATACTTAAGCATGCTCTTGGAGTAAATGTCAGGGTCACTAATATATGCACAATTTCCTTGGAAACAGGTAGAGCGGAAACCATGCATTTTGTGGTGACTTTTCTGGTCCTTAGAGTATTTTTATAGATGTGATCATAATTTCTTCCTAAGTATTTTACATTAATGAAGCTCAGGGGAAATTTAGCCCAACTCAAATGTTGTTACTTTTTTATTATTTTTTTTCTAACACTCAGTTTGCAGTAGAATTTCCCAGACTTCTTTAAAAGTCTGAGTTTTAGTTTCTCCTTCTAGGGAAATCTGTGATTTCCACCATGTAGATAGGTCCTACTAAGGGGAAGAAGGAAATCCTTTCACACATTCTGGTCCTATGGTTCTTGTCCACTTCTTTCAATAAATATGAAAGCATTCATTCATTCAACAATATCTTGGGATGGGATCCGGGAGTGTGCAATACAGAGGTAAGGATTATAACAGACATTGTCATGAATTCCTCATGGGACTTGAGACATCTCTGACCCTTTTAACTCTTTAAACAGAAGAGTTTCTTGTTTTTCTAGAGCGCTTTGTCATACCTCTGATGACAGATCATTCTGGCAGTTATATATGTCATCTCTTAGGTTCTGTTGTTACCGGTGCAATGTTCTGAGATACCATGTAAGCCATAAGAATCTCAACACTATGCACACATTAAATTATTAATAAATGTTTATGAAGGGTGGAAGGAAGAGAGGAAAAGAGGAAAGGAAAGGAAAGGAAAGGAAGGAAGGGAAGGAAGGAAGGGAAGGAAAGGAAGGGAAGGGAAGAAGGGAAGGGAAGGGAAGGAAGGAAGGAAGGGAAGGGAAGGAAGGGAAGGGAAGGGAAGGAAGGAAGGGAAGGGAAGGGAAGGAAGGAAGGGAAGGGAAGGGAAGAAGGGAAGGGAAGGGAAGGGAAGGGAAGGGAAGGGAAGGAAGAGGAAGGGAAGGGAAGGGAAGGGAAGGGAAGGGAAGGGAAGGGAAGGAAAGGAAAGGAAAGGAAAGGAAAGGAAAGGAAAGGAAAGAAGAAGGAAGGAATTGAAGGAAGAAAGGAAAGGGGAGGAAGAGAGGAGGGAATAAGAAAATGAAGGAAGGAAAGGAGGGACAGAAAGAGAGGGAAGGATGGAATGATGGAAGAAAAGAAGCAAAGGAGGAAGAAAAGAGATAGGAAGGGAAGGAATAGAAAGGGATATGTGGATACTTCTATTTATGCGACCTGCAACTGATCATCACTTTAGTGAACAAATTCATGAGGTATCATGAAATAAAATTCATCAACTTATGACCAATCTCTGGTGATCTCTCTGGACTTAACTAGACTAGATCAAGATGACAGATATGCAATTGATTATTAACCCAGAACTTGAAATCTCTCTCGTTTGATAGGCCTTGCCAGAGAGAAGGTTGTATAGCCTAGTATGCTCTTGAAAGCCCTGGTCATCATCATACACAAAAACGAGGCATCCAATGTGACTTTAGCAGAGGATACAAGACTTGAATAGATCTGTGATCTTATCAGTTACCTCCATTGGTTCAGATTGCAACCCATCCATACCTTCATACCCCACATGAATCTTGCCCATGTTTCCTCATATATCTGCCACAGAATATCTTAACACTTCTTCAGCCTCCTTCTAAGTTTGTTTGTTTATTCGTTTAAATGTTTGGGAAGTATCAGAGAAACATTCTTTTTTGATGTATGTATAATTTTTATATTGCTTTTTTAGCTATTTACATGTCTAGGCTTCTCTAGCAATTGCCTTTCAACACATATAGAAGCTGATCGGAGAAGGGATTTCCATGGTCATAGCTCAGTGCCTCAGGATATTAAGTGACATAGTAACAATTACCACAGATGTAAATACAGCCATTAATATGTCCCACTGTCAGAATCTCTGAGTGATGCAATTACAAAGTGTTAACAACTATTATCTGTTCAATCAAATGCGCAAACATAACCCTGAAGCAATTCTCCCAGGCAAGTTACATCTAAGAAGCAGATGCAATTCAGAACTTTAAAAAAAAAACACCCAGCTCTTACTAATCACATGGGTATGGAACTCATGCTTAGAACTTCATAGTTTGATAGTTCACTAAGCAATCTTTCTAACTGCTTACATCTAGTAATCATCATTATCATCATCAATTCAATAACCATGTATTAAGTGCTTACTCTGTGCCAAGTATTGGAGGATAACAATTTTTTTAAAAAGTCCCTGCCCTCAAAAAGCTTGCAATCTAATGGGAGAAGACAATGCACAAAAGAAAGCAAGAAAAGGGGAGGGGGGTCTGTAAAGGAAAGTTTTGGGAGGAATTTAAAGCTCCACCCTCCAACCATCCAATCAAAGGGGAGAGGAGGCTGAGAGAGTTGGGAAGGTATTGAGTTAGCAGCTTGGAATCTTGAGATTTCAAGTGATCAGCTTATCTTAGAAGGGGCATCTCATTCCCCAACAGAGGTGCAGTTGGAAAGTGGAGAATGAGTTAGCATCAGCATCATTATCATTATTCCTGGCTTTTACAAGAAGAGAAGCGAAGGAACTAAATTTTAACCTTCAGTACATCTCAATGTTCAGTCAATTTCTCTTTAGAGGTAAAATTAAGCTAATAAATGAACTCTCTATGCATCTCATATTGATCAAGGTGCTGCTCTAGGTGTTGCTGGGTAAACTCTGTAGAATATAGTAACTGCTCTCCAGAAACTTAGAATCTAATTGAAGAGGTGTCATGAGACAATGAACAATGCAAGAAAATGTGATCCCAGCTCTCCTACTATCTACCTGTGTGTCTGGTAACCATAGTTCTGCTTTGGACTTTCACTAGCTGTGTGACTCAAGGAAGGTCGCAACCTTTCTCAGTCTCAGTTTCTTCATCTATAAAATGGAGATAATAATAGCAGCTACTTCACAGTGTTGATGTGAGGATCCAATGAAATAACATGTATAAGACACTTTGCCAACCACAAAGCACTATATAAATGCTAGCTATCGATATTTGGTCAAGGCATTTCATCTCTTGGTGAAGACGTCATTTTCCTAAATGGTACAATAGGAGGGTTTGACTAATAAGTTAGTAGGATTTAGCTTGCTGCTATTCCAGATTGGGGAGGGGTGAGTTAAAAGAATCCTGAGCCATCTTTGGGAAACAGTGAGTAAACCAAGCTGGCTATTGTAGAGGGCTGAAATAGGGTAATGCTGAAAGATAAAGCTGATGATGTAGATTAGAGCCAGATTGTGATGGTTAAATGTCAGTCTGATGAGTATGCATGTCCAAGGAAGGGGGTGCCTCTGAAGACTTTTGAATAGCAAAGCATCATGGGACAATGGGGTAAGGTAGAAAAAGCAGCAGACCTAGAGTAAGGAGACAACCTGGTTTGAACCCAGTTTTAACACTAGCTGTGTGTCCACTCAACCTTCCAGGGCCTCAGTTTCTATATCTGCATAAAAGCACATAATAATACCTGTGCTACCTACCTCAAAGGGTTGTTTTGATGCTTAAAACAGATAATATTATATAAAGTACTTTGTAAACCTTAAGGTTAGTTTTTTAATATCAAGAATTACAATGATCAGAGTGGTATGCAACTATTTTTAAAATGTGTAGGGAGATATCTGCACCCTTAATATTATTTCACAACTGCTAGCTTATTTGCTGCTTCATCTCTCCATACTTCAATCCATTCTCCATGTGGCCACCAAAGTAACTTTCCTAAACTGCAGATGTGACCAAGCCACTCCTGTACTCCATAAAATCTAATGGCTTCCTACTACTACCTCAAGGATCAAATCTAACCTTCTCCGTATTGCATATAACACCCATCACAACCTGGCCCCTTCCCATCTTTCTAGTCTTCTGATATATCATCTTCCTGCTTGGAGAGGACAATAAAAAGCCCCTCCCAGATCCTCCATCTAAGGAAGGGGCCCAAAATGGACGTGTCTTCCTTTCTCATTGCTGCAGGATTTCATCATGCCCCCATGGCCAGGTAACCTCCTTCCCTACATTTCCCTCCTTTTTTCAATTTTTTGTATGTTGTCTTCCCCCATTTTATTATGAGCTTCTTGACCTTGCACAGCCCTCCCTCACTTAATCTAATTCACTTGTAAATCATGGCATCATATACCTGATGTCATGGTCCTCTTAGAGAATAAAGGAGAAACAACAGCAACAGCGATCTTAGCACAGTGCCTGGCATATGGTAGATGTTTAATAAATGTTTATTAACTACAGTCCAGCTTTAGTGGCCTATTTGCCCATCCTCAAACATGCAGACTTCAATCTCCTGTGTCTACGTTTTTACCCTGGGTGTTCCCCATGTATGGAACGCTTCCCCTCCTCACATATTTCAAAAGTCCGACTTGAGAGCCACTCTCACGCCCTCTCTTCAAAATGACATTTTGTACATATTAAGTATATACTTGTCTATACTTGTATTTATTTGTACATATTAAGTATATACTTGTCTATGTAGTGTTGTCTCCCTCTTTAGAAAGAAAACTCTTTGAAGGCTGTGACTGTATCTCTTTGGTCCCATGTGACAAGGGGTAATTAAATTCTCATCATTTGATTACTCGATATAATGGAAAGGATATTATTCATAGAGTCAGAAGATCTGGAATCCAATCTGTTATTAACTTCTTTTGTGGCTCAGGTCAAGTTACAGATTCTGTGGCCTTTTTCCAGATCTAATGATGATATAAAAATAATTTATCTTCAAGAAGAGAATAACAAGGTCTTACATGTCTTTCTAGCTATGTACCCCTGCTAAGCATGTTCTCAGTGTACAGAGAGTGGAGCTAATTCATAGCTAAATGCACATGGTGGCTTAAGAAACATAGCAGAATGGTGGGCTTTGTACAGATCCCCAGCTAGCTGTGCTTGTTAGTTCTCTTTTGAAAAAAGTATTCTTAACCTTGGGTTCATAGACCTCCAATACCTCCAGGCTAAGAGGCCCATGTATAGATTTAAGAAGGTCCATGAACTTAGAACTTTAAACATTTTGATAACTGTGTTTGAAAGTAATTGCTTTCCTTGGTAATTATAAGTATTTATTTTAAACTTTTAAAAAACATTCAGAGAAGGGGTCCATGAGCATTGCCAGATGGTCAAAGTGGCCCATGAAACAAAAAAGATTATGGATACCTGCTCGAAAAACAAGTTCATGCCCTCTTCTACTCCTTGGGAGGACATAATATTATCAGTACCAGAAAGAGAGTGGAGAAGTTCCAAGAGACCCTTATAATGAATGTCTGGCCTCCTTCTGTCCCTTTCCCTTCTCTTCATACTCCAGTCAACCATTCATGAGACAAAAACTTACTGAAGACTTCACATGGCATTGAAGGCACAATGCTAGGTGCTGAGTGCCTGGTGGGATCATTTAACTGCCATTAACTCTTCTGAAGGCTCTGGGACCAATTCAACCCATAGCAAGGGGCAACCTATGGCTACATAGCTCAGGCAGCTCAGATCAAGTTAGCCTTGCTGCGGCCCCGTCTCTAACCTTGAATCCTTGTTCCACAGAAAGTAAAAGTGCATATTTACAAGGTCCAAAGTTTTAAGTCCCACTACCTTCTGACACATTCCATAGGTTTTCTGTTGTGTTGAATGTGTTGAGGCCAGAGTCCTGCCCTTCTATTCAAAATTCCTTTTTATTCCACATTCTACTCCAATTTTGCATCCCCTTCCTGTTCCATATGCATATTTATCTATGTAGTGGTTTATCTGGAGTTTTCACGAGGGTACCCTGAAAGGCACAAACTGATACATGCCAACATTACAAGCATTGCCCAGCATAAACAAGGGAATCCTGGCCTGTTTGTTTTTTTTTTTTAAAGCAGTATCCTTTGTAACCAGCAAGAACTTTTATCATATCCCTAAAACATTTATGTAATGTAGCTTGAGTTACTTTTTAACCAAAAAAAAAAAGCCTAAAACATTTTTGTAAAGTAGCTTGAGTTACTTTTTAACCAAAAAAAAAAGCCATAATACTTCTAGCCACATTTTAGAACAGCTTTTCTATCCTCTGGTGTTAAGATTCTATGAACATATTCTGGAGGTAGTCTGTTAGACGGTCAGATGGCAACAGTTTTTGCAAAAGTAGAGTGCCTTCTGAGACGCAGGAATGTCTAACGCCGCAGTTCAAGACGTCTTCAGTTCCAATTGACAGCCACCTCGTCACAAGCATAGTTCTTCTTGATTGTCCATGGGTTTTGAACGTACTTGTCTTGACAGGTCCAGTCTTCCCCCTCCCAAACCTCCACTTCCCTTCTTGTGACTCACTCAACTAGAAGAACAAGTTTTCAAAAATGGATGAAGAAGGCTGTCATCAGGGAACTGGCACATATGTCTTTGTGAACAGTTGGAAAGTGGAGTGAAACCATTTACCTGTGTTCAGTGCCTTAAAAAATTAGCTTAGAGAGTAGAGAAAACAGAGGCAATCAAAATAATAAGGAAACATCAGGTGCTTTAGCTATATAGATTGTGTTTTCTCCTTCTTGCAGGAGATTAGAGCAAAAAGAAAAAAGAAGGAAAGAAAGAAAAGAAAAGAAAAGAAAAAGGCCCAACAGACAAAGTTAAGGAAATCGCCCAAGGGCTAAAGAGACATTCAAGGTATTTCAACTAACATTAACTTATGATGATGTGAAAATCATTGCACTAAATAAAAGTTGAGGTCCACAAAGGAAAATAGAAAAATTCCTCTGATTTCATGGAGTACGAAGTCTAATAGGAGATTGATCAAGCAATAAGCACTTATTAAGCATTTACTGTGTCCCAAGTATTGTGTTAAGTTCTAGAAATAAAAAAAAAAATTAAAATCAAATCAAAGGAAAAAAAGATAAAACAAAAACAGACCTGTCCTCAAGAAGCTTACATTTGAATGGAGAAGACATGTCATAATTAGTAAATGTAAGATAAATATGAAGAAAAAACAACATAATCTTAGAGAAGGTAGACAGTGAAAGGCCACCTGCAGAAGGTAGAACTTGAGCTGAGTCTTAGAAGAGACCATGGATTTTAAGAAGTGGAAGTGGAGAGCATTCCAGGCAAGATGGACAATCAGTTCTATGGTACGGAGATTGCTGGTGGAGCGTCATGTGAGAGGGACAATAAATAAGCCAGTACAAATTATTTTCTACTGGGAGAAAATAACATGAACACAAGTAAGTAAACACAAATTGTGTACAAATAAAATATAATTTCCTGAGGCTAGGGCACTCACAGTAATTTCAGGGATCAATAAAGGCTTCCTTATATGAGGTGGCAAGTGTAGAGTGTGAGTGAAGAGAAAGTGATACAAAAGTTGTTATGGGAGTAGAATCAGCAAGCCTTTGGAAGTGAGTGAATTGTGGGGTGATGAAGAGTAAGGAGTTAAGGTCAACTCCTAGGCTTTGAAATTGTATGTCTAGAAGGATAGTGATGATCTTCAAAGAAATAAGGGAGTTTGAAAGAAGAATGAATGTGGGAGAGGAGGGAAGATAAGTTCTGTTTTGAACTAGTTTAGTCAGAGATGCCTACAGGAAATAAAGTTGGAAATATGTGACAAGCAGTTGGACTAGGGCACAATGCCACTGCATCATCATCTCATGTCGTTATGCAAGTACATGTTTTCTTGGGGTATGGGATAAATCAAGCCACAGATTGCAAGCAACACAGAAGAGTTTTGACAGCACGGGAATGAGACACAAGACAAAACACCCTGGCATCATCACAGCTCTATCTTGCGTCCCACCCTTTATTAACAATCCTTTCCATTCAAGCTCATCTCATTTTCACAACACCATCTACTTCTCATCATGCCAAGTAAAGTAAAGTCCACTCATTCACAAATATTCTCTCTCTTACATCCACCACCATTTTGGGTATGCCAGCAGCCTTTCTACAGCCTATTTGTGGTGATTGTGCTTAGCAGAGCCAAATACAACTGCAAAACACTGTTGGTACAACCCATTATTTCCTTATCAACTGCTCTAGTTGTGGAAGAAATTTGCCCACCTCATTGGAAACAGTAGCTACTTTGCATTCCTCCAGCACCCAGCCCCACACATTTCCAATCTCACAAGGGCATACTGGAATGGTAGCACTGGAAGGGACCTCGTAGGTCAGCTAGTACAAACCCCAGAAATGAAAACCCACAGAATTGACAGGGTTTGCCCAATATCACACAGAATTAGTATTTGGGTTTTTTTTGGTTTGGTTTTTTGTTGTTTTTTTTTTTATTTTTGGCTAGCCAATGGGGTTAAGTGACTTGCCCAGGGTCACACAGCTAGTGAGTGTCAAGTATTTGAGGCCGAATTAGAACTCAGGTCCTCCTGACTCTAGGACTGGTGCTCTATCCACTCTGCCACCTAGCTGCTCCAGAACTAGTATTTGAAACTAGGTCTTTTGACCCTATATCCAGTGTTCTTTCCACTGTAACAGAATGCAAAGCATAAGTTTTCATTGTTTCAGAAAGAATAGAGTTTTCATTTCAAAAAAGAAAAAAAATCTGCAAATGAAAAGGAAAAAGTTTCAAGATCTGAAACCAAGAGGACTGCAGGATATTTTGTTTTGATGGATTCAAATATATTCAGCTGTATTTAGAAACCTAGGGACCTGGAAAACTTAGTGACAGTATGAGCTGGTACATTAAGGAGAGTCTCTAAGGAGAAAAAGGAAGATTCACCAGAAGATTGCTGGCCAGACTCACTATTCTTGAATGAAAATGAATAATGGGTAATAAATGCTGATGAAAACAGAAAGAATGCTCATATATTAAGAAAAAATGAAAGAATATAAGTAGATTTTATGCCTTCCCCCTTCCACAAAAAAAGGCACAGCTGAAATTGTTTTCTATTCAGTAACTTCTATTCTTTATTCTACTTTCAGATTCAAAAAAGCTTAAAAATAAGGTTGTCTGCATGGGAACCATAAAATAATTGTCGTAATTAAAAAGGAGTTCTCATGGGTAAAAGAGGAACCATCAAATTCATTAATAACCTTGCTACATAGGGGACATTAAGGAAGTGAGGTCCTATAGAGTAATGTTTTTGATTCAGTTCAAGCACTTATTAAGTGTCAAACATTAGACTAAATGCTAGGGATACAAAGCATATACTTCTCTTAGGCTAGAGGTGGCTAGGTAATGCCATAGTGCACAGGGCATTGGGGACCTGTTTCAGGGAGACCTGAGCACAAATCTGGCCTCAGACATTAACTAGCTCTATATCCCTGGGCAAATCACTTAACCGCTGCCTGCCTCAGTTTTATCAACTACAAAATGGGGATAATAATAAAATCTGTGCTATGAGGATCAAATGAGATAATATTTCTAAAGTGTTTAGCACAGTGCCTAGCATTTTGGTAGGCAGTTAATAAAGGCATATTACCTCCTCCCCTACTCAAAGTTGGTTTGAGGACATTATTTCTTAATCAAATTCCTTTTGTTATCTCTCTTCAAATTATCAGATTTCACTCTAATCTTGGTACCATAATAGTTCATTTATTCCCAAGCATGAGCAAAGGCCATTCCATTAATATTGCAGTAAAAGTATTGCCCCTAGGGGCAGATAGGTAGTGCAGTGGATAGAGCAGTGGCCCTGAAGTCAGGAGGACCTGAGTTCAAATGCAGTCCCAGACCGAACACTTGACACTTACTATCTGTGTGACCCTGGGCAAGTCACTTAACCCCAATTGCCAAAATAAATAAATAAAAATAAAACTACTGCCCCTTAAAGGAAGGAAATTTACTACATTTATATTTAGCATGATTCTGAATTATGTTGCACCACCTACAACTTCCAGCTCTGAGTGCTTTGTATGGTTTATCAACTACTACTACTGCTACTACTATCATCTCCTAATACCCTCCTAACATTTATTCATTTTACCTTTAGTGTTGTTATGTCTCTGCAATAGTATGCAGATTGCTTGAGGGCCAGAACTATTTCATTTCTGTCTCTGTATCCCTATCCAGACCAGTGCCTAGCACGTTGTTGGCACTCAATAAACATGTTCTAAATTAAGATTGTTGAATTTTATATCAGAGAATTGGGTTCAAATCTTGGTTCTTCTACTACCAAGTTTGTGACCATGGACAACTCACTTAATTTTTTTTTTTGCTTTTTGGTGAAGCGATCAGGGTTAACTGACTTGCCCAGGATCACACAGCTAGTAAGTGTTAAGTGTCTGAGGCTGGATTTGAACTCAAGTCCTCCTGACTCCAAGGCCAGAGCTCTATTCACTGCACCACCTAGCTGCCCCAACTCACTTAATTTTGTTGAACCTTAATTTCCTAATCTTTAAATGAAAGTGTTAGACTAGATGACCCCTATACATTACTTCCTGCTCTGGATCCATAATCCCTATGACTAGATGCTCTGAAGTCCTTTCTGGCTCTCAATGTAAACCTATGAGTTGTCACATCAACAGCATGTGTCATAGTGATACAGAGGCATGGTATGTTAGAGTCAGGACAGGAACGATTTCAGTCCTGCCTCTGACACTTATGAAATGTGAGACCCTAAGCAAGTCACTTATATCTCTGAACCTCAGTTTCTTCATCTAGAAAATGGACATCATAATACCCGAGGTACCCCACCGCATAAAAGATTAATTGTTGTAAAGATCAATTAAGATAATATGTATAAAGCAATTTGTCAATCTTAGAGCCCTGTGAAAACGCACAGTTACTTTTATAATCAGCATTATCATGATGTTGGTCCTTCTTTTCCTTAATACATGTCTTTGACCACAAATGTGTATGAATTTTGCTTTCTGACCAATTGAGCTCCTACTATATTATCACTCCAGTACTTCATGGTGGCATGGGGACGGTAATAGCTTCTTGAAATCAGCAGAACACGTGTTCTTAAAGGCCAACAAAAACTGGAAAGACCCAGCCCAATCCAGTACCAAAAAAGCACTAATTAAGGGCCTACTATTTGCAACAAATGAATTATAAAGAGTAGGAAATGATTGTATGATTGTAGTTCAAGGATCAGCCTAGCAAAGCTCAGAGAGGCTTCTCACTAGATGGATTCTAGAATTATGAATTTTTTGACTAGAACAATTCTAAATATCACCTACCTGCTTTATTATATATTTAAAAGGAATAGCAAGTTGTACATAATAGATGTGCAATTTCATGTACAATCATCTTTTTTCTATTCTACTATGTTATGGAAATGCTTATTTCTTAAGTTCAGAATAAAGTGAATAAATTTTTTAAAAAAAGAGAGACTGTGTTCAGCATTGGTGATAGGATTCCAGGTTAAATTACAGATCCTTGAGTATTGAAGTATACCATTTGACACATGTATCATTAATATTTCATTAACTAATTCTTCTATGTCCACAGGGCACTGAATTGGCAATCTATTATTTTCCTTAATTTAACATTTCCATTTCCTTTGGAAATCCCTGTTCAACATTACCCAGGGATAAGTTGTCAGAGGACATAAACAAATAGTTCTCAAAAAGAAGAATAGCAAACCATTAACAACCATATGAAAAATAGCTCCAAAGCACTAATAATAAAAGAAATTTAAATGAAATCAACTCTAAAGTTTCACCTCACATGCAATAAATTGATGATTTTTTTTTAAGATGGAAATACTCATTGATGGAAAGGCTGTGGGAAGAAAGGCATATTAAAACGTTGTGTAGAGCTTTTAACTTCTGGACAGCAATTTGGAATTTTGCTTTAAAAAAAGTGAAAAAGTCCCATGCCTTATGATCCAGAAATCCCTCTGCTGGGCATATGACCAACATAAGTCAAAGACAGCATCAACAACTCCAGATCAGTCAAAATATTCAAAGCAGCACTTCTGGTAGCAAATAACTGGAAACAAAGTAGATGCCCATCTATGAATAAGTGTGGTAAATGGATTATTTCCCACCAATTGATTATTTACCATCATTAGATATTTATAAATATGAACAATTACATAGAAATGTAGGGATGACATGAGAATCATCAAGGCATAATGGATGGAGGCTGGCCTTGGAGTCAGGAAGACCTTGATTCAGGTCCTGCCCTGGCTCTGTTACCCTGAGTAAGGTACTTCTCAAGGACATGAGTAACTTTCTAAAAACTATAAATTGCAGAATAGTTGCTAATCTACATTGGTAAAGGGAATTTCCTCACCATGGAGTTGTGTACACCAATGAAATCACTGGTCCAAACCAAAAAAAAAAATGTGAAACTTACAGAACTGGTGTAAAGTAAGCACAAACAGGAAAACATTATGCACAATAACAACAATGATTGAAAGAATTAATTGTAAAGAGCATTTATTAGACATTATAAGCCAATCATTGAGGGCCCAAATATAAAAACAAACAAACAAAAAAAACAACAAAGAATCCCTGGACTCAAGGAACTTACAATCTAATAGAGAAGTCAACACAAATGGGGAGTAGAGACTAGAAGGAATATTTTGGTTTGGAAAATTATAGAGTGGAGCTATAGCTGAGTATAATGAGACATATTTTCCAGAACAAAGTAGGTATTAATTTGATTATGGCTCCAATATGAGAAAGTAGGGGAGGGGAGAGGACAGAAGTGGGGAAGGAGTCAGAAAAGGTCATTTTACATGGCAGCAAGCTAGCTGGTGAAAGGTAGCGAGGGAGTAAAGTGAAGCATTGATGAAGCTAACCTAAATTTAGTGAGCCACCAATCAAAATAGTAGGACCCCAGGGCAACAACTCCAGAGATGATAGGCTTAAATACTCCAGGGCACACTCTCTGGTCCTGGCATCAAGGCAGCTGTTGAGACAATGGCTGTGGAATAGTAAATGCCAAAAAAACCCCAAAACAACTGAATGCAGTATGATTATAATAATTAAATTTGGCCCCAAAGAAGATTTGGAAAAATATACCTCATTCCACTCATTAAACTAGAGGTTCATGAGTATGGAATATGGCATTTACTCTGAGATATATATGATTCATTGTTTGATTTTGGTAAGTTTTTCTCCTCTTTTTAAATCTTTGTTATAAGAAATGGCTTACTGAGCACAAAGCAAGACTGATGCATTTAAAAGGTGTGAAGTAAACACAAAAGGCATCCATAAAAAAGAAAATCTCTCAGGAAAAAAGGTTGCAAACCCAGAGTATTAACTCCTGATGTAAAATCCAACAAATGTCATGCTCAAGGATGCAAATTTTATACAATCAGAGATGTGAGAGCTTCTAGGACTCAGACCTGGCCAAATCCAATAAAAATATTGGATCATTCAGAAATCACTGCATGTCTATTCATCTCTGATTACATACACACATACAAACCAGCAGAAAGCTTAATGTGAGGCCCAAGTAAGCCAGACCATCTCAAGAGAACTTACAAATGAACTTGGATGGAACATAACAGATATAGAATGAAACAAATTGTAGAATGAAATAAATATACCCAAGTTTTAATGGTAAAATAATCTCATCATCAATGAAAGTTGAATTGTCACTTTGGGACTTTTAATACCTTCAACCTGATATCTAATATAAGGAAATGGTAATGGTACTCAAAATAAAGTCAAGAGTGAAACCTAGACCAACCAAAAACATGCAGAAGAAATCCACACTGAAGGCAACATAACGTTAAAAATATTAGGGATCAATTCTTAAAATATATAAAAGAGTGGAATATTCCAAAAGAATAGCAAAGATGGAGGGTATTGTTAATACCCAAAAAGGTAAGCCAGAAGACATCAATAATGATTGATTCATAGGCCTAATTTTTCATCTCTAAAATCTTTATAAGGGAGAGATAGAGCCAAGATGGTGGAATGGAAGGGGTATTCTAGTCAAGACCTCCCAATATTACCCTCCAAAGAACTTTAAAATAATGTGTCATATCAAATTCTTAGAGTGGCATAACCAACAAGTAACAGTGAGTCATTTTTCCAGCCCAGGAAATTTTAGGAAGTCAAAAGAAGTTAGTGGCATAAGAGGTAGCTAGAGCTTGTGGGGAGAAGGCTTATAGGATCACAGATTCAGAACTGGAAGGGATTTCAGTGGCCATCTGGTCTGGTCTCTTCATTTTACAAAGGGAGAAATTAAAGACCAATGAAGATGCAGCTTGCCCAAAGGTCATACATGTGAAAGCAGGATTTAAAACCAGACCTCTAAGCTTAAAGCCGGTAATCATCATACTGTGCCACAGTAAAAATCAGGGAAGGAATACAGTCACATCAAAGACAAAATAATACACAGGCATGGTCTGATTGATTATTATGCAGGAGGGAAAATCAGTTAAACTGAACTTAGGAATTAGGCCTGCTCTCCCTCTTTGTACTTGCCAGGAAAATGGTTACCCATATTCCTGGGTACATCAAGTCCTCAGGCAAATTCTTGTGCTTATCGTCCTCCTGGCTCTTTCTGTGTTTATTTGCCTTCCCAGGCTTTTTAATGCGTTAGTAATTGTGGTTCTACTCCACCCAAAATTAATGAGAAATAAGAAATCACAAAACAGACACCAGGACTAACCTAGGCCCCATAGAAACCAATTATTTCTCATGTGCATCACCTTCTTGAAAGGCCCATGGAGAAATCATCACATTGATACAGAAGTAGAGTATGGGGTCACTCTTTCTGATTTAGAAACAAGGCAACAGACCCTTGAGTGAGATAAAATAATAAACACCTGACTGAAAAGAGAGCCTATTAGGATATGTAAATAAGAACAGAATGGGTTAGATATCTCTACAATTGTTTCCAGCTCTAACATTCTGATTTGTTTTCAAGTTACATTGGAGTCAGTAGAAAAAAAAAATTGTTAAAAAAAAAACATTGCCTCAGTGAGACAGGAGAAGAAACAGGAGTTTGGCTAATGGGGAAGCTATGGAATGAAATGACAACTACGTTATCCAACTGGCAGGTCAGTGTTAGACTTTGGTACAAATTAAAAATATAGTATCTGGGGAAAAGAAGGAAGAAAAAATTACAGCAAATTGTTAGCCCCTTAGGCAAGGATGAAGAGACAGAGTTAGAGACAGGGAGATAAGGGAAGGCTACATAAGAGGCAAAAAAAAAAATTGATCACTGGAATTTAAATTATCTTGAAACTGCCTCCATTTCCATTTCCCTAAATGACCCAGAAAGGATATACATCTAGAGGAGTGCATCAGAGAGAGTTAAACAGTGGACAATTATGAAAATGTCAGACAGGAAATAACTCCAAGATAATGGAAATAGAAGGATGCAGTGGTTCTGGTGCTCTCGGCTAATAAGGTCAGATATTATACAGAAATGTTCCAATATTAGCCACCAGATAAAACTTTATATGCAAATCAGATTACAGAAAAACTGCATCATGCTTCCATTTTTGGTCATAATTCCATATTATTGTGCTGTATTCTCTGAAATTATAATCCCAGCCAAAGGCAACTGAGGAGAGAAACCACCTGTGTTGTGTCTGCTTCTCTGTCTGAAGCTGCCCTGAATTAGCTAGAAAAAAGTTCTGTGATAGCAGCTATTTCTTGTGTCATATTCTGAAAGTAACTTTACCCCTATCCCTTCTTTTATAGAACCTCCAGGGCCAGAAGTGTGTGCTTTTCTGGGGGTGGCTTAAAAGTAAAAGTGTTGCTCATTCCATGGTTGTTTTCACAGAAGAAGTGATTTCATTATTTAAGGTGAAAAAACAATCCTTTGCTATGTTGTCTGAGATCGTTACCTAGGAAGACATTTACTCCTTCCTAATTTAGTAGGCAAACAGCCTGTTTGTCTCAGTTTTTTTTACATATAAAATGTGGATAATAATAACACCCAGCCTGCAGGGTTGTTGTGAAGATCAAATGAGATAATAAATGTAAAGTAATTTTCAAACCTTATAGTACTATAAGAATGAGAGCTATATTTAGTAATACTGTCATGATAGTGATGCCTTAAGTGTTTTGTATAGTACTTTACAGTTTATTAAGGTTTTTATACATTCATTTTCTCCTTTGATCCTTACAGCAGCTTCATAAAGAAGACAAGGCAAGCATTATTATCCTTATTTTAAACCTTGGAGAAAGGTCACAGGATCAAAACATCATAGATTTAGAGATAGAAGGGATCCCAAAGGCCATCTAATCCAGCCCTTTTTATTGAAGATGAAGATTCTAAGGCTCATAGAGAGAAAGAGACTAGCTCAAGGTCACACTTGTGGGTGATGTGTCTCATTGATTAAAGGGCAGACCCTTGAGACAGGAAGACCCAAGTGCACATTCTATTTCTGACCCATCCTAATTCCTTGACCAGGGACAATTTATTTAACCTCTCAGTGTTCCAAGAAATTCTCAGACATTCAGCAACTTTCTAATCTGAATTAATGGAGAGAATTTCTTCAGGAAAATGCCCTATGCTACTGAAATTACAAGTCTAGAAGGAAAATAGGGAGAAAAATGGAAGTTTAGAGCAGAATTCAGAACTTCTGGCTCCTAGTTCAGTACCTTTCAAGAAGCAAAAAAAAAAAGTATTCTTTCTTTCTCTTCTCCTTTCTTTGTCTTCTCTTCTCTTCTCTCTTACTCTTCCCCAGACCAATAGAGACATGCATGATTGGCCTTATTAGAGCAAGCAGCAGGAGAGAGAGAGAGAGAGAGAGAGAGAGAGAGAGAGAGAGAGAGAGAGAGAAGAGAGAGAGAGAGAGAGAGAAGAGAGATGATAGCACTATCTATCTAAATATCTCTATACAGATCTATCTATATATGCATATACATATATGTATGTATGTATATATGTATGTATATATATATGTGTGTGTGTGTGTGTGTGTGTGTGTGTATGTATGTATGTATGTATAGTGATTTGAAGGGAGCTGAATGCCCTGCCTACCTAAAAATATCTTTTCTATCCATGATGATATCCATTTCTATCCATGATGTTCAATTTCTTTTTCTGAGATGGAGTAATTTAATTATTTTAGTTCCTTTTCTGTGAATCTGGGCAATTTATATTTTTGTAAATATCCATTCATTCCACTAAGATTGTCAAATTTATTGTTATAGAGTTGGGCAAAATAGTTCCTAATTATCGTTTTGATTTCTTCTTCCTTGGTGGTGGATTCACCCTTTTCATCTTTGGTACTGGTAATACAGTCTTCTTCTTTCTTTTTCTAATTAATTTGTTGTGAGTTGTTGTGTAACAACAACGCACATTTATGTAGTGCTTACTATGTACATGCCAGGCACTGTGCTAAATGCTTTACAAACATCATCGTATTTGAGCCTCACAACAACCCTAAGATGTAGGTGCTGTTATCATCCCCATTTTACAGATGAGGAAACTTAGGCAAATGAGTAAAAGTGACTTGCCCAGGGTCTCACAGTATCTGAGTCTGGGTTTGAACTCATATCTTCCTGATTCCAAGCCCAGTGCTCTATGTACTATGTTAGCCACAAGATTTGGAATTATCAAACCTGGAAGAACTGCTTTGGATTTAATCATTACATTGAAAAGACCATTGTTAAAATGTGAATGTTTTAATTAAAAGAGATAGCTAATAAATAACCATTAGTTTGAATTGCAACTTAGTACAGTGGATAAACACCAAGCCTCTGTCATGTTGAGCTATGTTCAAGACTCTGCTCTGACATATACTAAATATGGGACTCTGGGTAAGTCAAGTTGACTCTCTATGCCCCCAGGCAATTCTATACAAATATAAGTTGCAGAGCAGTCACCAAAAGGCAAAGAGAATTCTTCAGTCAATCAAGGCGAAAAAGGCATTCATTAAGCACTTACTTTGTGCTAGGCACTGTGCAAAGTGCTAGGGATATGAAGAAAAAACAAAAACAATCCTGGCCCTCATAGCATACTTCATAATTGAGAAGATAACATTTATAAATCAGCATATGCAATATAAGCAAATACAGAATAGATAAAGGGGATGGAATTAGGAGCTGGGAGGACCAAGAAAGGCCCCCTAGAGGAGATTATGCTGGACCATCAACTGTATGGAATAAGAATAGAATGTAAGATCCAATATGAACTTTATCTTATTTGTTTTTTCTTTTCTTAGTCACCTTCAAAGTTAGAATGAATTTCTACTCAGGAATATTTCATTGCCAGGATACTAAAGAAGAGAGATAGATGCTATTTATTATTTTAAGGAAGGCTCCATTTATACCTATGCTTTCTAGTGTTTTTAATAGGAATGGCTATTGTATTTTGTCAAAAGCTTTTTCTGCATCTATTGAGATGATCATGTGGTTTCTGTTAGTTTTGTTGTTGATATGATCAATTATGCTGATAGTTTTCCTAATATTGAACCAGCCCTGCATTCCTGGTATAAATCCTACCTGGTCATAGTGTATTATTCTTGTGATAAGTTGCTGTAATCTATTTGCTAATATTTTTTTAAATTTTTGCATCTATATTCATTAGGAAATTGGTCTATAATTTTCTTTCTCTGTTTTGACTCTTCCTGGTTTAGGTATCACACCATATTTGTATCATAAAAAGAATTTGGTAAGACTCCTTCTTCACCTATTTTCCCAAATAGTCTATATAGTATTGGAATTAATTGTTCTTTAAATGTTTGATAGAATTCACTTGTAAATCCATCTGGCCCTGGAGATTTTTTCCTAGGGAGTTCATCAATGGCTTGTTCAATTTCTTTTTCTGAGATGGGTTATTTAAGTATTTTACTTCCTCTTCTGTTAATCTGGGCAATTTATATTTTTGTAAATATGTATCCATTTCACTAAGATTGTCAAATTTATTGGCATACAGTTGGGCAAAATGGTTCCTAATTATTGTTTTAATTTCATCTTCCTTGGTGGTAGATTCACTGTTTTCATTTTGATACTGGTAATTTGGTTTTCTTCTTTCTTTTTTTAATTAAATTAACCAAAGGTTTATCTATTTTATTGGTTTTTTCATAAAACCAGCTCTTAGTTTTATTTATTAGTTCAATAGTTTTCTTAATTTCAATTTTATTAATTTTCCTTTTTTCATATTTCTAATTTGGTGTTTAGGAGGATTTTTAATTTGTTCTTTTTCTAGTTTTTTTAGTTGTATGCCAAATTCATTGATGTCCTCTTTCTCTATTTTATTAGTGTAAGTATTTAGAGATTAAAAAAAAAAACTTCCCCTAAGAACTGCTTTTGCTGCATCCCATAAGTTTTGGTGTGTTGTCTCATTGTCATTCTCTTGAATGAAATTATTGATTGTTTCTATGATTTGTTGTTTGACCCAATCATTTTTTAGGATTAGATTATTTAGTTTCCAATTATTTTTAGTCTATCTTTCCATGGCCCTTTATTACATATAATTTTTATTGCATCATGATCTGAAAAGGATGCATTTAATATTTCTGCCTTTCTGCATTGGATTGTGAGGTTTTTATGCCCTAGTACATGGTCAATTTTTGTGTATGTGCCATGTACCACCAAGTAAAAAGTATATTCCTTTCTATTCCCATTCAATTTTCTCTACCATACCTAACTTTTCTAATATTGTATTCACTTCCTTAACTTCTTTCTTGTTTATTTTGTGGTTAGATTTATCTAGTTCACAGAGGGGTAAGTTGAGTTCCCCCACGAGAATAGATTTGCTGTCTATTTCTTCCTGCAACTCCCTGAACTTCTCCTCTAAGAATTTGGATGCTATACCATTTGGTGCATATATGTTTAGTAATGATATTACTTCATTGTCTATGGTGCCTTTTAGCAGGATGTAGTTTCCTTCCTTATCTCTTTTGATAAGATCTATTTTTGCTTTTAGTTTGTCTGAGATCAGGATTGCTACCCTTGCTTTTTTTACTTCAGCTAAAGCATAATATATTCTACTCCAGTCTTTTAACTTTGCCCTGTGTGTGTCCCTCTGTTTCAAATGTGGTTCCTGTAAACAACACATTGTAGGATTATGGTTTTTAATCCATTCTGCTATCTGCTTCTGTTTTATGGGATAGTTCATCCCATTCACATTCATTGTTATGATTGCTATCTGTATCTTTCTCTGCATCCTATTTCCCTCCTATTTATCCTTTTCTTTCTCCTTTCTCCCTTTCCCTCCTCACTAGTGTTTTGCTTTTGACCACAGCCTCCCCCAGTCCCACCTCTCTTCAATTAGCCCCTCCCTTTTCTTCCCCTTTACCCAAGTACTAATATGTCTTGAATCCACCTGGAAGCAGAAGTAGATAGTGACCTTCACTGTAAAAGAGTTAGGCCATTAGCTACTTAGGGAAATCACATGGCTCTCCTACTAACATGGTAATCCTATGTATGGCCAGGACTTGACTTTATGTCTTGGTTCTATTGCCTCATTATACAGATGAGGAAACTGAAGATCTAAGAAGTTAGGGGTTTGGCTTCCAAGTGTTAGAGCTGGGAGGTAAACCTACATTCTCTAACACCAAATTGAACTGTCTTTCCACAACACTCTAGTCATTCTCACAGTGAAGTTAATTTACTTGCATCTTGCACAAAACATTCAGTACCTGACTGATGTGTCTTAAAACATTCCCATCTAGGCATACACCTAATTGTTTCATCTGTTAAGGATGATAAGATTGTGGACGTGCACATGCCCTCAGTAATCTTAAAAATCTGTTTATATTTCAGCATTGATAAATAGGGTTTGCCTATTATCTGGGTTTGTGTGTGTGTGTGTGTGTGTGTGTGTGTGTGTGTGTGTTTACAATGTTTAAGATTTGCAAAAAATTTTTTTTCCAAGAAGCAGGGGCTTAGGAACGTGGAAATGACTTTTCTGAGGTCACACAGTTACTAAATAGTAGAAATGGAATTTGAACCCAGATCTCACAAATTCCAAATCCAGTTCTTTTACTAGTGTCCCATTCTGCCTTATAATTTGTAAAATAGTAAGACTTGGGTAGGACTCCAGTTGGATGTAGAGACCTCTCCATTTAAAAGGAGGAGCAACTTTTAGAGCAGCTTACTGAGAGCACAGAGAGGAAACTATCTACTTCCCAATGCCCCTGGGAGGAAAACAACATTGACAACTGCCTTCAAAGGCCAGTACCTTTTTCATTCCAATCTTTGTGGCCCTTTCCTCTCATTGAGAGTGATTTATGACTTGCTAAGAGAGAAGGGAACAAGGGGGGAAAGGTGGAGAATTGTATCAGTGTCAGCCTCAAGGGCTATATAGAACTTCTAGCACTAAAAATTAAACAGAATGATTGAAGAACAAAGCAATTCACCAAATACCTATTAAGTACCTACTATGTGCACAATGCTGTGCTTATACCTAAGGGGCATATAAAAGTAAATTACACATTCCCTACCTTTAAGCTAAGACATCAAATACAATATTAATTATTCATTAAGAGAAGCATAGAGTCTAGGGTTAGGGTGGTCATAGTACCATTGTGTGCTGGTGTGGTCTTCTAAACATCTAGATTGGTGTTTAGTCTTGTGTGACATATTTTAGGAAGGGGAAAAAATACAGAAGAAAGCAAACAGGAGGGGGGAAAGACTTCAGTCCATACCAAGCAAGGATCAGCTGAAGGAGCTGACTTAGAATGGAAATAAGAGCTGTTTTTAAGACTTGGAAGTCTGTCACTGGGAAGAGGGTTAGACACAGCCTGCTTGGCTCCAGAAAACTGATTGAGGAGAAATGGAGGGAAGTTACAAAGATGGAAAGAAAAGATTTCCTAATTAGAGTTATCCAAAAGTGGAATGGGCTGCCCTGGGAAATTGTGGGAGTCCTTGAGAAAAAGCTAGACTACTTGTTGGGCACATGGTAGAAGAATTCTTGTTCAGGTATTGGTTGGACCAAAGAGCCTCTTAGATCCCATCCAGGTTAGAGATTTTGTGATTCTGTGAAGAAGCTTGCAAAACAATGATATCTCACACACACACACACCACACACACACACACACACACACACACACACACAGTACAATCCAAAATAGAACATGAGAAAAATGTCAGAGATATTCAAAAGATCCAAAGAATAGTTTTGGTTTTTCTCTTATTCCAGCTGTCTACTTTTACCAGAGAAAGTCCTATTTCTTATGATGAACGATCATTCAAGGCTCCAGACTACAGTATAAATGGCAAAGGACGTGATAGCACATGGTATCTGGATACATCTTTCAATAACTTGGCAAGTTTCTATTGTGCTTCATTAAACAGGGATGACAGAAGGTCATCTTTGGCTCAGAGGACTTCATTCTGACCCAATTCATCAGAGTGGACATCTCAATTTTCCTCTTCTACTCAATCTGCTTCTCTAGGCTTTCAGGTTCTGTGTCTTTATGGGGATTTATCTTTGTATTCCCCTAACAGGGCATAATCCAAATCTGTATGTATGGGACACATGCAGTAGGTGCTTAATAATAATAATAATAATAGATAACTTTTATATAGTGTTTGCTCTGTGCCTGGCACTGTGCTAAGCACCTTACAATTATGATCTCATTTTGGTCCTCACAATACCCCTGGGAGGTCTCCATTTTACAGACAAGGAAATTGAGGCACACAGGTTAAGTAAGCTTGCCCAGGTCCACACAGCTAGTAAGTGTTAGAAGCCAAATTTGAACTCAGGTCTTCCTGACCTCAAGCCATGCCTTGTATGGCAATGTTACCTTGAGATAATACCTTAAAAGAGTGTTAAAATCTAAAAGGCAATTTGGAAATGAGAAAGTTTATTAATGAGTCAATTCTTCACAAATTCAGCCTCACCACCACTGCCAAAGTACAATGAAGATGAATTTTTAAAACTCAGCAGGTGGGCTAAGTCCTAGAATCATTACTTGAGTACTGTTTTCTATTTGCTCTCTACAGAAATGGACTCCCTCCCCCACATTAAAACACTAAAGCTGGGGCAGCTAGGTGGTGCAGTGGCTAGAGCACGAGCCCTGAAATCAGGAGGACGTGAATTCAAATCCGGCCTCAGACCAAACACTTGACACTTACTAGCTATGTGACCCTGGGCAAGTCACTTAACCTCAGTTGCCAAAAAATAAAAAATAAATAAAAAATAAAACACTACAGCTGAGGGAAGTATGGGAAGCCTATGGTGTTATAGACTTCCCAACATATTTCTTGTGTTACATATTCTCTCCAAAAAAAAAGAAAGACAATGAACATGTGAGGCATAGTGGAATGAGCTCTGGATAAGAACTCAGGAGAAGTGGGTTCTGTTCCTGGTTCTTCTGCTAAATAGCTGTGTGACTCTGGCCAAGTCACTTATGATACTAATTTCCTTATAAAAATAGTGGAATCCATCTGGATAAGTTTTAAGGTCCCTTTCAGGTCTAAAATTTGGTGATGAGTAGTGATTTAGATACCATTATCTTCAGATCTCTGCAAACTAGTCATAAATTCACAGTCCTTAGAGATCTTAGGATTTAGAAGTGGATGGCAATCCAGATCGTGGAGCTCAACTCCTTCATTTTATCCACGGGGAACCTAAACACCAAAAAGGCAAGTGAATAACCTAAGGTCACATGGTCAGTTATTGGTAAAGCCAGGAATACCTCTGAAATCTGACTCTCCAGCCAGTGTTTTTTCATTATACTATGAGTATACTATGAGTACTATACTAGTCAGTCTCATTCATTTAGCATTATGCAAATTGTGTGGACCAAATAAAATTATTGAATAGACCTAGAGAATGTCATAATGTTAGAGCTAAATGGGAGCTTAGCGATTATGTAATCCAACCCCCTTCACTCTGCATATGAGAAAATTGACTGTGGGGGGAGGAGAGAAAAACAGGAATAACTGCCTGCATCTGCCAACCTAGGCTTATCCAACACAGTGTAGAATATAAGTTTCATTATTCATCTGCCACCTGTTATCGCTTCTATGAGTTCTACTATTTCTCTCCTTATCCCTGTGTATCAGCTCATCACTGGCCATATGGAAAAAAATTTTCTCCATACCTCACCTCTCATTCTCTCATTCTCATTTTCTTCAACCCTACCCTACCCATTTCCCACTCCAATCCTACCCATTTTTTTTCCACTGTGCTCTCTGGAATTCATATTCCATAGTGAATAAATTTCCCTTCATCCTGGATTTTATTCTCTCCCATCCTTTCTATCCACCAGCCTTCACTAAGTTCTGGCACCTTCCCCCCCCCAAATGACAATCTGGCTATTCTCTCCAGCACTAGCAAGTGCTTTCTCTCCCAGATCCCAACATATTGGTCTTAAGAGACAGAGCAGAAATATTCCTTCCTACCCCCTGTCATTTATAGGCTCTCTCTTTACCTCCATCACTCAGCAATCTTTCCTCTTTTGAAATCCACTCAACCAAAAATTTCCACCCAATCCAAATTATCATGACATGATATGAACTATTATAGTGACCCTATCATTTTTCTCCCTCCCTTCTCAAGGTGGTCAGCCCCTAACTCATCATCTTCCTCTCCTCCCTGTATCCTACCCTTATACTAGAAGGCATTAATATTTATTAACTTGATAATCTCCCAGTTCTTTAGCCTTTTTAAATCCCCATGATCTACTTCTTCACTCCACCTAGCCACCAAAAGGGAAGAGCCCACCATGCATCTCACCATTTTCCACAAGTACTCCATTTCCCTAATTGGAATCCCTCTGACTATAACCTGCTATCATCACCTCTCCCTGTGCTTTATCCCTCTTAACCCTATTCGTCACTCTCATCAAGGCCTCCAATTCTTCCACTCATTGCTACTTTCTCAGACCATTATCTTTGCTCTGATTCCCCTTGCCCCCTTTCCTACTACAATCTATCTCTTAACAAATGTCAGCTCTGGATTATTCCTAGCATCCACCTCCTGCTCACAAGCTGCTAAACATCTCTAGAGGAAGGCTCCCAATCATACTGTCTGGGCACATTATAAATTCATGTTAGCCAACCTCAGCTGGATCCTCAGTGCAGCAAGACAGTCCTTTTATATTTCCTGAGGTCAGTAACCTCAGTCAAAACCATCGACTTCTCATTCTCCCTCATCCCTCATCCCAATCAGTTATCACATCATCCCATTTCTACCTCCACTGAGCTACCGCCTCAGTTCAGGCCCTCATCACCTCTTGCCTTGATTACTGCATCTGCCTTCTAATTGTTCTCCCTGCCTCAAGCTTCTCACCATTTCCAGCAATCCTACATGCTGCTGGAAATGCAAATTCCTATAAGTGAAGATGCAACCATGACACTCATTGCTCAACTCACTCCAGAGACACCCTATCGCCTCTAGGTTAAATACAAACTCTTCTGAGTTTTTCAAGCCCTTCACAACTTGGTCCCAAACTACCTTTTTAACCTCACTGGACATTACATCCCCTCCCAAATTCTGGAATCATGGCAAACTGTCCTCTCTAGTGCTCATGTAAGTTACTCCATCTTCCATCTCTGCTTTACCACTGACTATTCCCCATGCCTGGAGCGCACTCTCTCCTTATAGGATCACTTTTTTTCTTTAAGATGGAGCTTAATCGCCATCTTCTGTATGAAGTCTTTCCTGACCTCAGCCAACAGCGAGTGCCCTCCCTCCCAAACTACCTCGTATCTTAACTACTTTGTATTTATTCACTTTAAATTTAGGCTGTATTTTGCATATTCAGATAAATGATAGAGATAGATAGATAGATAGATAGATAGATAGATAGATAGATAGATAGACAGACAGATAGATATACAAATATTTGTTTCCCCCCCCCTTAAAATATAAGCTCAATGTGAGGAGGGATTGGTTTTTTTTGTACTTGTATCCCCCATACCTAGCAGAGTGCCTGGCACATAATAGGTACTTAATAAATGTGTGTTGATTGATTTATTGATTAATTACTTGCTCAGGAAGACACTGCTAGTTAATAAAGGACAAGTATGAGAATTTTTATTTATGATCCCCATTCAGTACCCTTCTTAGTAGACCATACAACCACCACACACACACACACCCCTACTTGAAAGGCTGCTCATTCAGCATATTTATACAAGTTTTTTTTTAAAACAATATTGTCTTTTTTTCCTATTGCTATACCCACATACAACTTGAAGTGAAAAATAGATTATCTGGATAATTTAGTAAGCTGAATGATAAAAGCCCTCCTTTTGCTAGATATATTAAACTATAATAGGCCATTTGGATTGATTGGTCGTGTTTTTCTTTAGCTTGTATTATCTGAATAAATCTTTATTCATTCAACTACTATTTGAATGTCAACTTTATACAAGAAATTGTACTAAACCCTATAGAAGATACAAAATATATTGAACACGTCCTACATTCTAGTCATTTACAATTTATTTTAGGAGATTAAACAGCAGCTAATGGAGACATATGTAAACAAATGGCAACAAGCCAAGGCAGCCTGTGATAAATACCATACAAATAGTATAGGCAGTGGGCAGCTAGGTGGTACAGTGGATAGAGTGCTGGGCCTGAAATCAGAAAGACTAATCTTTCTGAGTTCAAATCTGATCTCAGACACTTACCAGCTACGTGACCCTGGACAAGTCACTTCACCCTGTTTGTCTCAATTCTTCATCTGTAAAATGAGCAAAATGAGTAGGAAATGGCAAACCCTTCCAGTACCTCTGACTAAGAAAACTCCAAATGGGGCCATGAAGAGTCAGGCACTACCAAAATGACTGAACCACAACAAAGTACAAACAGAAATGTAACTAAGAATGCTTTCTCTTGGCATACGCACGAAAAAGGGAGAATAGATGAAGGGATAATTTGTTCAGGGCCACAGATCATAAATGGCCAAGGGCCACGTCCTCTAACTAAATCCAAATCCAATACTGTTTCTACTATATTACATAAATGTGTAGACAAGGCTCAGAGAAGTGAAGAGATTTGTTCAGGGTCAGTAAATGGAAGAGCCGAATAGCTTTCTTCAAACATGTCAAGTATATAGGGCTGTCTCGTGCAAGAGACATTAGCTGGGGGAGGGGAGGGAGAACCAACAACCTCGAGGCCACATGTGGCCTTCTAGGTTCTGGGTGTGGCCTTTGACTGAGTCCAAAGGGGATTTGTTCTGTGAAGTTTGGATTCAGTTAAAGGGCCTCACTCGAGGACCTAGAGGGCCATATGTGGCCTTGAGGCTGCAGGTTCCCCATCCCTGAATTAGACTCATTCTGCTTGGCCCTGGATGAGAGGTTCTAAATCTTTTTCATACGTAGACCTTTTGGAAATCTGGTGAAACCTATAGACCTCTTTTTCAGAAAGATATTTCCAAATGCATAAAATAAAATACGTAGATTTATAAAAGAAACTAATTATATTAAAATACACTCATCAAAATATTTTAAACAAATTCACCAACCAGATGAAGAACTTCTGCCCAAGAGTGTCCAAAATAGAATTCATTAAATTCCCCCAAAACCCTGCTCTCTTTCCAACTTCCCTACAACTTTTGAGAGTACCACCATTCTCTCAGTCACCCAGATTTTCAACTTCAATATCATCCTCGACTCCTCACTTACACTAACTTCACGTATCCAATTAGCTGTTAAGTCTTGCTGTTTTTACATTTAGATAGCTTCCATATCCTCTCAATTTTCTCCATTCATACAACCATCGCAAGTGTACAGGCCCACACATCACCTCTTCCCTGGACTAGTCCCCGAGTTGACTTTCCTGCCTCAAGTCTTTCCCACTCTGGTCCATCCTCCGCTCGGATATCAAAGTGATTTTCTGACAGGACAGTTCTTACTATGTCACCTTACTTCTAACCAATAAACCTCAAGACCAAATATAAAACACTCTGGTACTTAAAACCTTTCACAACAGGTACCTTCCTAGCAATCTGGTCTTCTTACATTTTACTCCCTTCCAAACACATTCTACAATCTAGCTATGCTGTCCTGCTTGCTCTTCCTCATAAATACGCTCTGTGTATTTGCACTGGTGACACTACATGCCTGAAATGTTCTACCTCCTCACTCAAAATTCTTAGCTTCACCAGCTTCCATCAAATTTCAGTTCAAATACCAACTGCTAGTTCTCAGATGAAGAAATTAAAGCCATCTATAGTCATATGAAAAAAAGCTCTAAATCACTATTGATTAGAGAAATGCAAATCAAAACAACTCTGAGGTACCACATCACACCTATCAGATTAGCCAACATGACAAAACAGGAAAATGATAGATGTTGGAGAAGATGTGGGAGAGTTGGAGCACTGGTGCTTTGTTGGTGGAGTTGTGAAGTGATCTGGCCATTTTGGAGAGCAATTTGGAACTGTGCCCAGGGGGCTGTAGAGATGTGCATGCCCTTTGACCCAGCAGTGGCCCTTCTGGGGCTGTATCCCAGGGAGATCGTAGGAATGAGAAGGGGACCCACATGTACAAGGCTATTTGTAGTGGCTCTTTTGGGGGGCAGCAGGGAGTTGGAGGTTCGGGGGATGCCCATTGGTTGGGGAGTGGCTGAGCGGGTTGTGGTGTATGAATGTAATAGAATACTGTTGTCCTGTGGGAGGTGATGAGCAAGTGGACTTCGGAGGAACCTGGAGGGACTTGTATGGATTGATGCTGGGTGAGGTGAGAGAGCCATGAGGGCATTGTGCACAGTGACGGCCACATTGTGCAGTGACTAACATTGATGGACTTGGCCCTTCTCTGCAATGCAGGGCATCTCCAGGGGTCCATGATGGAGGGTGCTATCCACAACCAGGGAAGAAACTGTGGAGTTTGGGTGTATTTTTTTTTCTGTTTTGTTTTGTTTCCTCTTTCTGGTTGTTCCTCCTATTAATTCTGATTCTTCCTTACAACATCACTAATGTGAAAATATGTTTAATAGGAATGTATACATATAGCCTATATTAGCTTGCATGCCATGTTGGGGACGGAGACGGGGAGGGAGGGGGAGAAAAATTTTAAACTCAAAACTTATGGAAGTGATTGTTGATAAATAAAAATAAATTAATAATTTTTTTTAAAAATACCAACTGCTGCATAAGACCCACAACCTGTCCCCTTTCTAGTCCCTTCCTTCTGAAATTACCTGCAATTTATATTGATATATCTTATAAGTTAATGTAGTCCCCAAAAGTATAATGACTTGCCCAAGGTCAAACAGATAGTAAGTGGCAAAGCCAGGGTATAAATCCTGCTCCTCTGACCGATCCAGTATTCTTTCCACTCTACCATACTCCCATCTCCATTAAAATATTAATTTGTTATTGTTGTTGTTGTTCTTGTTGTTGTATTATAATTTTCCCAGGGGGCAGATATCAGGTTCCATTGGAGCCACGTATAGTGTATGGAATTCATCTTGTCTTCCTTAAAAATAAGACAAGAAATAAGAACAAAATTTGCCTGTATCTAGTCTTGTGATACCTCTCTTGTTCTCTACTATGTTTCAAAGATCAAAACAGTAGTACAAATGGCATATCCACAAGTTATTTCAGTCCCTTTACCTATTAATTTTCTGACTTTGGGCAAATTTAACTGTTTGTCTCAATTTCCTCATCAATAAAATGGGGATAGTAGTAGCACCTAACTTTCAGTGTTGTTATGAGGATAAAATGAAATAATATTTGCAAAGAACTTTGCCAAAACCTTAAAGTGCTACACAAATATTAGCTTGCATTATTAGTAATAATTATTTTTAAAATGATGATGTAAGTTCTCTATGCCTCAGTTTTCCTACATATTAAAAACAATATGCTTCGTGCCATTTCCTTACCTAAATGATTACAGCACCCTGTAGGATTTGGGATCATATGATTTAGAGATGGAGGGGATTTTATAAATCATCAAGTCCAACTGTTATTTGATATATGTACACACATATTGTATATACCTAATAAATGTATAAAATATAAATTTTCAATGTAGAAATTTAATAGTGTTTTTAGTTTTGGTTTTTTTTTCAGTTTTACTTTGCTAGCAAAGTCACAGAAAAGTGATTAAAATAGTTGGTATTTAGAACCAGAATGCTAATGAACACACCTCCACTACTAAAAAATAAATCTGGCCCTTCGCCCACAAGAGATCAACAGACCTGACTCTCAGGTATATAGACTTAGACTAGATATTACATAGGTAACATTTTTCACAACTTAATAGGTTTGGATTTGTAAGGCCAATTCCCAAGGGGCTTTGCCTTCCTTCGACACACTTACCCTTAGTTAAGACATGCTGCCACCACGTGAACTATGGCACTTTGCTTAAACTTTGGGAGTTGAAGCAGCTAAACTCCCCACAGGTATGGTTAGCTAATAGAAAAGGCTAGGATGCCATCATAGTCGGTTATACATTTTAATATAAAAATTTCAAATAGTCAAACACAAATATAATTTATATATAGCAAGGTAACTACTTTAATATAGATGTTTATATTTCCTTGACCAAAGGTAACTGCTTGAATGGAAATGTTCATATTACATCTACATTCAAGCATTTATCTTGTTCGGTAATACTTAAATGTATTTGGATTACTGCTTAATTTAACCAATTTTCTTGAAGATCATAGTATAATGTTTCTTTCAACTAACCCTGATTCTCTATGTAACAGTCCACTCCCCATATTAAATACAAAGGGGATGCAGTCCCATTTACTCTCCAGATTATCTGTTTGGTTCATTTTTTAGCCCCACTCACTGGTGACCCCTAATCCTTTTTTTTTTAGAGGCTGTTGCCAAAAAATCACTTAGAATGTATATCAATTGTAAAGAACTACAAACATTTACATAAAATATCAAGTATCATAAAATCAAGGAAATGCAGCAATAGAAACTCTTCCAAGACACAGGATCCAAATAAGATTCCTGTTCTCCTCTCAATACCTCAGAAACCAAAGACTGCCTTCTAGATGGCCCTACCCTGGCCCCAAGGTCAATCTAGAGAAGTTGCAAATGTTGAGATAGCAACACCAAAAAGGTCAGTGAGTCTTCAGGACTAAGAAGCCATTTCTGCTTGACTAAAACTTGACTTGACCTAAGAACTGTGCTGTCCCCTGAAGACTAGTCCAATCTAAGTTATAACAGTATGGACCATGTCAAGTCTGTTAGCCAGGTGTCTGTCAATAGACACAAGACACAAGAGGTGCAACAATATGACTGCATCAATACCCAATGTCTGATCTCAATGGAAAGGGTTGGGGGGAAATGCCAGTCACAAAAATCCCCAACAAGATGCAATGTGAGTAGTGGCTATTATCTGTTAGTACATCATCCTTTTTTTTCTCTTCCCACAGTGTTCCTTCAAAAAATTAACTGTTTCTCTCTTCCTCCCTCCTTCTCTTCTCTCTCTCTCTCTCTCTCTCTCTCTCTCTCTCTCTCTCTCTCTCTCTCTCTCTCTCTCTCTCTCTCTCTCTCTCTCTTTCTCTCTCTCTCTCTCTCTCTCTCTCTCTCTCTCTCTCTCTCTCTCTCTCTCTCACACACACACACACACACACACACACACGTCCATTCATGGTACCCCAGGCACCAAGCATCTGTGGGGAAAAGCCAAGCAAACCAGAAAAAAGGATTGGTCTACTAGCAGTATATTGACATGCCCCTCTTTATGTTTACTAAGAGTCAGGAGGTGTACATCACAATAAGCATCTGCCAATAGATTGCCTCCTAATCACTAACTCAGCTCTTGAATTTGCCATCAATTAACAGACATTTAAGTGCCTACAATGTGCCAGGTATTTTATGCCCATTTAGAGGGATACAAAAACAAAAATGAAATGATACCAGCCCTCAAGGAACTCCATATACTATAGGGACAGTCACTGTGTACTTATATACAAAAAATACACAACACAAATAAGAGGAATATTGAGGAGGAGGTTGGAGGGAGCACTAGCAGCTGGATAAGTTAGGAAAGGTATCTTATAGAAAATGGCTCTTGTGCTGTTTTGAAGGAAATAAGGATAAGCAATAAAATGAAGACATGGGGAAGGCATGTATTTCAGGTATGTGGGGCAGCCCATAAAAGGACAAGTTGATGAGAGATGAAATATCATGTAATAAGATCATAGTTTTAGACTAGGACAATCCTCTCATTTTGCAAATGAGGAAACTGAGACCCAAAAAGGTTAAGTTACTTTCTCTGTATCAGTAATTATTAAGAGGACATTTGAACCCAGGTCTTTCTGACTCCAAATCCAGCTTTCTCTCCTCTACAAAACATCGTGTTGTTCTGCATTTTGTAGCTTTATCCTATATTTATCCTATTGTGGGGTTAGAGATTGTTTCATTTGGTAGGTTTTTTTAACAATGCATTTTAAAAACAATGGAAAATGGGGTGGTGCCATGGTCCTGGTGACAAGTACATTCTATTTCCATTTTAAAAAGTGAATTAAATGGATACTTCAAAGTATAGGACAGAGAGTTTTACTTAAGATTCCTAGCAAAATTCTAGACTGTTTTGGGTTGGACTAATTAAAAGATCTTTAAGGTCTTTTTAAACCATAAATTTCCATCATTGTAATATTTTTAAATCATTTAAATTCTAAATACGAAAACCAATTGGTATTCTTTCTAATTGCATGCATGCTGTAAGCAATATGATCTTTTTTAGTGATTGAATTCAAAAATGAAATAAATATCTAAAAAATCAATCACATGCATAGCTGAGTGGGGTTTTTTAAATTTATTTTTAACATTCTTTTTTTTAAATTTTAAGTTCCAAATTCTTTCCATCCTTCCCATCCCTGCCCCACCCACTGCAAAGGCAAGCAATACATCAATTATTGTGAAATCCTGCAAAACATATGGCCATATTAGCCATATTACAAAAAAGTAAGGGAAAAAAAGAAAATGAGAAAAAAAATTTTAATTTGCTCTCGGAGTTTATCAGTTCTCTCTCTAGAGATGTATGGCACTTTTTCCATCATGAATCCTTTGGAATTGTCTCAGATCATTGTCTTGAATAGAATAGCCAAGTCTTTTACAGCTGATCATCATTACAATCTTCCTGTTACTGTGTACAATGATCTCCTGGTTCTGTTCACTTCACTTTGCATCAGTTCATGTAGATCTTACCATATTTTTCTGAAACTATTCCCCTCATTATTAGTCATAGCACTATAGTACTCCATCACAATCATATGCCACAACTTATTCAGTCATGCCTCATATGATGAGCATGCCCTCAATTTCAAATTCTTTGCCACCCAAAAAAGAGCCACTATACATACTTTTGTACATATTGGTCCTTTTCTTTTTATTTTGATCTCTTTAGAGTATATACTCATAGTGGTAATGATGCGTCAAAGAGTATGCACAATTATATAGCATTTTGGGATTAGTCCCAAATTGTTCTCCAAAATAGTTGGACCACTTAAGGCAACTCTACCAACAGTTTATTAGTGTACCTATTTTCCCTCATCCATTCCAGCCTTTGTCATTTCTGATAGGTGTGAGGTGGTACTTTAGAGTTGTTTTAATTTGCCTTTCTCTTATCAATAATGTTTTAGAGCATTTTTTTCCTATGACTAGATAGCTTTGATTTCTTCCGAAAACTACCTGTTCATATCTTTTAACCATTTATAAATTGGGGAAAGGCTCTTATTTTGATAAATTTGACTCAGATCCCTATATATTTGAGAAATAAGGCCCTTATCACTTTTTACTTCAGCTGAAGCATAATAGCTTCTGCTCCAGCCCCTTATTTTAATTCTTTGCATGTGTCTTGCTCTTTCAAGTGCATCTCTTATAAAAAAAATATTGTTGGATTCTAGTTTCTAATCCAGTCTGATATCTGCTTACACTTTATGGTGAACTCATCCCATTCACATTCACAGTTATAAGTACTAACTGTATATTTCTCTCCAACACATTTTCTTCTGTTTATCCTTCTCTGTTTTTAGTCTGTATCTCCTCAAAAGTCTGTTTTGCTTCTGTTTTGTTTCTGCCTCCTTTAATCCACCATCCCTTTTATCATCATCCCCTCTTCCATTCTCTTATCTTCTTCCCTTCCTATTTCCCTATTGGGTAAGATACTTTTTTCTATGCAGCTAGGTGTGTGTGTGTGTGTGTTTATGTGAGTGTATATTCTTCCCTCTTTGAACCAACTCTTATGTGAGTGAGGTTCAAGCATTGCCTGCCACCACAACCTCATTTTCCCCTCCACTATAAAAGCTATTCTTGTGTGCCACTTTTATGTAAGAAAAATTTCCTCCTTTCTCCTTCTCCCAGGACACCCCTCTTTCTTACCCCTTCATTTTTATAGATCATCCCAACATAATTGACTCACACCTATGCCTTCTGTCTATGTAGACTACTTCTAACTGTCATAATAATGATAAAGTTCTTAAGAATTACAAGTATCCCTTCCCATGTAAGAATGTAAACATTTTAACTTTATTGAGTCCCTTACCTTTTTATACTTCTCTTGAGTCTCATATTTGAATGCCAAATTTTCTATTCAGTTCTGGTCTCTTCACCAGGAATGTTTGAAAGTCTTCTATTTCATTAAATATCCATTTTTCCTTGGAAGTATTATCCTGTTTTGCTGGTAGGCTATTCTTGGTTGTAATCCTAGCTTCTTTGCCTTCTAGAATATCATGTTCCAACCTTCTACTCCTTTAATGTATAATAAATCTTGTGTGATCCTGACTGTGGCGCCATAATATTTGAATTGTTTCTTTCTGGCTACTTGCAATATTTTCTCCTTGACCTGGGAGCTCTTGGATTTGGCTATAATATTTCTGGGAGTTTTCATTTTGGGGTGTCTTTCAGGTAGTGATCTGTGGATTCTTTCAATATGTATTTTAGCATTTGGATCTAAGATATCAAGGCAGTTTTCCTTTATAATTTCTTGAAATATGATGCCTATGATCTTTTTGAAAATGATTTTTAGGTACTCCAATACTTTTAAAATTATCCCTCCTCAATCTACTTTCTAGGCCAGTTGTTTTTCTGATGAGATATTTCATGTTTTCTTCTATTTTTCATTCTTTTGATTTTGTTTTATTGTTTCTTAAAGTCTCATGAAGTCATTAGCTTCCATTTTCTCAATTCCGATTTTGAAGGAATTGCTTTCTTCAGTGAACTTGCATACCTCCTTTTCCATTTGGGAAATTCTGCTTTTTAAAGAGTTATTTTTTCTAAATTGAGTTTTCACACCTCCTTTTCTTTGGTCCAATTCTTTTTAAGGAGTTATTTTCTTCAATGAATTTTTGTGCCTCTTTTAACATTAGGCCAATTCTGTTTTTTAAGGTGTTATTTTCTTTGTATTTTTTGTACTTTTTTGGTCCTAATTTGTCATAATTTTTTGTCATAATTTTCTTGCATCACTCTCATTTTCTTTCCCATTTTTTCCTCAGTAAGTTTTGGGTGCTTCCAAGGTGGTGCGATCTGGGTACAGATGGGGACACTGATCTCTTGATCTGTGTTCTGTTCTTTACCTGGGAATGTCTCTTCCTCCCCTACAGCCACAAGCACTAGCACTCCTCAGGGCCCTGATGCTGGAAGCAGGACCCTTTCTCTCTTACAGCTGCAAGTAGTAGCACTACTCTTTGCTTTAAGACAGCCAACACAGCCCCTGCTCCCTTGTGACCAACCTTGTGCTCTTCTCTGCCCTATAACTATGACCCAGAACTGTATATGAGCAACAAAGTTGTACCCAGTGCCACAAAAGGATCCCCTGTCATTTCTTTCTTACCAGTTGTCCAATTCCCTCACTATCTGTGGACTGAAAGCTCCCTCAGCTGCTGCTGCTGCTGCTGCTGCTGCTGCCACCATTGCAGCCACCTCTGAGGCCCATGGATGGTGCTGCTGATGCATGTATATGGTGAGCTCTGGCCTACCCCCTGCTTAGATATTCATGACCTCTATTACTGACCTCCTAAGTTATTTTAGACTAGAAAAATATCACACTTTGGCATTTTGTTGGCTCTGCCACTCCAAAATTTTATCTGAGGCATTATTTTAAATTCTTTGAAGGGCAAAATTGGGAGAGTTCAGCTGGGTTCCTGCCTCTAATCTGCCATCTTGGCTGTGCCCATAGCTGAGCGTTTAAGGCTAGAAATAGAAAGTGTACAAGTTGATGTGATATCTGTGATGACACCTTCCTAGTTCTAATGAGTCATCTAAACTGATACTTTCTACTTTTGTATCACAATACCAGTTCAAACACCTCCTGACCCGTGTTCGGTGCTGAAATATATCAATTCTAACTTGATCACATAAACTTTTAAAAGACTTCAAATAAATTGTTTAAAAACAAACAAACAAATGGTGTTGATCTCTATGCATAATTCTCCCAATTCATTAGATTTAAGACAATTTTGGAGCCTGGAGAGCTTTTTCTATAAAAAAGGTATAGTTGGAAATGTCATTGCACTCATAAAATTAGGTTTGGGGTCAGTTCCAATGAATGCCTAATAAAAATCTTTCTATTTTTAATATTCTGAAAGAAATCTGGAGATTCTCAAATATCAGCACAATTTTAAAATCACATGACATTAACATAAAAGGTCTTGAACTGTTTCCATGGCTACCTTTTTTCATTGATTCTTTCTACAAATAATGTATATAACAAAAAATTCTAAGCACCTAAACACAAAGCCAATTGGCAATTTTTCTAATTGTATGAAGACTGTGAGCAATATAACCCTTTAAAAAAAGACACCCATATAATTTCGTTTGACTTCAAAAATGAAATAAATATCCAGAAAATCAATAATTTTATACACCTATTCAAAGTTCCCAGCACAGCACCTTTTAATTTGAAAATCACATTTTAATCTGTCAGAGTTGGTTTTTGAACTCAAAATATATGATACTGTTGGCAAGTCAAAAGTTTAGTACTTCATGATGATTTTAAACAATGGAATGATGGAAATTTATAGTTTAAAAGGACCTCAGAGGTCATTTAATTAGTCCAACCCAATATACCATAGGATTTTGCCAAGAAACTTAAGTAAAGCTCTCTGTCCTATACTTTGAAGAATCCATCTAATTCACCTTTTTAAAAATGGAGACAGACATTCTCCAATTGATAAATGGTCAAAGGATATGAACAGGCAGTTTTCAGAGGAAAAACTTAAAGGTAGCTATAGTCATATGAAAAAATGCTCTAAATCACTATTGATAAGTGAAATGCAAATTAAAACAACTCTGAGGTACCACCTCACACCAATCAGATTGGCTAACATGACAAAACAGGAAAATGCTAAGTGCTGGAGAAGATGTGGGAAAATTGGAACACTAATGCATTGTTGGTGGAGTTGTGAACTGATATAACCATTTTGGAGAGCAATTTAGAACTATGCTCACAGGACAATAAAACTGCATACTCTTTGATCCAGCAATAGCACTGCTAGGTCTGTATCCCAAAAAGATCATAAAAATGGGAAAAGGACTCACATGTACAAAAATATGTATAGCAGCTCTTTTTGTAGTAGTAAAGAATTGGGAATTGAGGGGATGTCCATCAACTGGGGAATGGCTGAACAAGTTATAGCATATGAATGTAATTGAATACTATTGTTCCATAGGAAAGGATGAGCAGGCAGATTTCAGAAAAACCTGGAAAGACTTGCACGCTGAGTGAAGCGAGCAGAACCAGGAGAACATTGTACACAGTAACAGCAACATTGTGCAATGACCAATTTTGATAGACTTAGCTTTTCTCAGCAATGCAATGACCTAAGGCAATTCCAAAAGACTAAAGATGGAAAATGCTATCTATAACTATGGAGTCTGAATGCAGATCAAAGGACGCTATTTGCTCTTTCTTTCTGTTTGTTTTTTTCTTTCTTGCTATTTTTTCCTTCAGTTCTCATTCTTCTTTACAACATAACTAATGTAGAAATATGTTTAATATGATTGTATATGCATAGCCTATATCAGACTACCTGCCATCTTGGAGAGGGGTAAGGAGAAGGAGGGGGGAAATTTAGAATTCAAAATCTTATGGAAGTGAATGTTGAAAACTAAAAATAAATTATAAAAAATGGAGACAGAATATGCTTCTGACTAGGACTTTGGCACTTCTCCGATTTTCCATTATTTTTCAAAGACCATTGATAGCAGGCCAGGGATCACATCTCTAAATTGTTTTAGCACCCTGAGATATACTTCATCTGGGACCTGTGAGTTGAGCTCAATAAAAGTAGCTAGAGCTCTCTTACTATATCCCTGGCTTCAAGCCTAGAATATTTGCATTAAGACTCTCTTCATTGGTGGAAAGAATGAAGATTCAGTACTGTATACCTGTGTTGATTGGTGCAAAAGCAATGGAGATGAGAGATATACTTCTTGCTTCCCTCTTCAAAATAGGGGACATGTGATTCCATCTTTCCAAGGAGAAAGGAAGAAAAAAAAGATTTAGGGAAGCTTCAGAACTTGTAGGGAAAAACCAGCTCTTCAATATGTCCCTAATTTCAAATTTTCCTCAAGGTTTTGAGGAATTTTCCCCTTGGATGAAATTAGGGACTCTATCTTGGTTGAGCTATTTTATTCATAGTTAGAGAATTCATTCATTCTGTGTGTACTCTGGTATATTCGAAGGTATATAACTTCTCTGATTTTTGTTTGTTACCTGGTTGGATAAATGTGTTTACTCAATATTCGTTATTTATGTTGGTCTTCTGTGTCACTAGTAGTCAGTAGGAAGGCATCAAGCCTTGGGATATAAACTTGGAATACCCTTTCCTCTCTACAGAGTAGTAAGCAGGAAAGCAGCTTGAACTTTAAAAGAAAGTCATTCTGCTGGACCGTTGGGGATACAGGGGAAGAGAGGGCATAGAGATATGATGCTAGACTTGCATGCCCTCTCTGAGCTGAGTAGTGTGGCCAGCCTGGTGGACCTTTCTCCTGAACCCCTCTAAACTCAAATCAAAGTCTCCCTGGGAGAGGAAGTAATATTCCAGAAATATGATATCTATTCATGCCTCTCGACAAGCCTCATTTAGATGACTCCAAATAAACATACACATAACCTGCATGAATAACACACACACCCTAAGTTGCCATCTCCTGACTTGTCTTATACTTCAATTTTGTGGGTGGGTGGGAAAGAGAGAAAGGGAGAGAGAGAGAGAGAGAGAGAGAGAGAGAGAGAGAGAGAGAGAGAGAGAGAGAGAGAGAGACGAAGGGAGGGAGGGATGGAGAGAGAGGGAGGGAGCAGGGGTGTGTGTGTGTGTGTGTGTGTGTGTGTGTGTGAAAGAGAGAGACAGAGAGAGACAGAGACAGAGACAGAGAGAGACGGAGACAGACGGAGAAGGAAAGCGGGAAAGTAGGGAACAGGGAAGTCAGAGACAGAGACGGAGGGAGGGATGGAAAGAGAGGGAGAGATGGATAGAGGGGGGAAGGGAAGGTAGGGAGTGTGTGTGTGTGTGTGAGAGAGAGAGAGAGAGAGAGAGAGAGAGAGAGAGAGAGAGAGAGGGAGAGGGAGAGGGAGAGGGAGAGGGAGAGGGAGAGGGAGAGGGAGAGGGAGAGAGGGAGAGGGAGAGGGAGAGGGAGAGGGAGAGAGGGAGAGAAGAGGGAGGGAGACAGAGAAAGATGTCAACATAGTTGATATTCCCCATCACCAGTATATGATTCCTTCTTTGCAGCTTTGTGAGATGCTTTAAGAACTCATCATTCTATTCCTCCTTCTGACCAGGCAGTTTGCAAACAAACTTCCATCACATTATCATTTCTGTTTTTCCCTCTATTCCTCTTTGCCCAAATGCCTTCCAACATTCTTCCTCCTCATCCCACCCCCCACTAATGTCAGATTCATGGATTTCTTCATGAGACTATTTTTTCTTGATATATCTTGCTATTTTTCTGCCATTTTAACCTAATCTGTTTCTTTCCAGATTAGGTATGCCTTTTCACCGTGGTATTTCAGTTGCAAATCACATCCTATAAAATCTTAATTTTATTTATCTGGTTGTATTTACTTGCCTATGTAAATCTCTGCTTCATTTTGTTTATTGTCCATGACCTGCCCATTATTTACTATCTATGAATTATTTTATCTCAAGATTACCTATGCTTCAACTAAGCACCTGCAATAACTTGAAATGTTCTTTATTGCAAAAGCTATTTATCTGAGCCAGAATTCTCTGAAGAGATTATGTGGGTTTTAAATATTCTTTTTTATATTTCCACTTCTGCAGTTCATTTTCTTGTGCAATTAAGCAAGGCTGAATATTGCATCATTTGTTAAGATATAGAAACTGTCAGTTTGAAGTACTACTGTAACAAAAGCCTTCACATTGTACACTTTTTTTGGTAAAGTTTTAACTCTTTTTCCCTACTTTTCAGCAAATGCTCACACCCACAATAGATGGGCTGTCAGAGTGCTAGACCAAATATTCATAAATGGATCTATTTTGAGACAAGTTACAGGGACTTATTCACAAAAACTATAGGATTCTAAGAGCCTCTTGCCCGCCTACCTAAATTAATGGTATAACAATTCAGTATTGCATTAGGGAGCAGTGTTCTCACAATCTTTTCTCCCAAACTCTGTGGTCATACGTACATTTTCATCCTCTACCCATCAATAATGGCCATATTTCCCTTGTTTATGTTGATACTGAATGAACCCAACTGAGAAAACACAGCTAGACATTATTTAGTTCACTCTCCATACATATTTTTCACTAAACAGAAAAGGGCGTCTGCCACATAAAAAATACAACTTTTGGCTAAAGAATTTTGAGTAATTAAGATTAACTGGTTACATTTTCCAGTGATTCTGTGCTGAAAGTTGCCTGATAAAAGTTCAGTGATGGTCAAGTCTTAAAGAAACATAGGGTATTCTTTCAAACCATGCAGAAAAGCAACTTCCTTCTCTCTTGTGGTCTCAACCATGATTTCTTTTTTTGCCATTCTTTCTGTTGGTCCCACATCCATACTGAACAGGAGGGAAGAAAAGTAGATTTTGAAATATTAATGATTCCTGGCATGGCTGACAGGAGCACATAACTGACAGGCAATTTTCAGCTTTTACACATTGTTTTTTGAACTGTTTGCACATGGCAGCTCGTGGGGCTCTGCCTTTTCATTTTACTTTATTGTTTTTATTCACAACCTTATTATATTATATTGTGGATTATATATGTGTATACATACACAACTACCAAATACATCTCACACTTTTGATGTTTACCATTTTAGAAATAAATGTTTTCAGATGCAAGTGCGTGTGTGTGTGAGAGAGAGAGAGAGACGGAGACAGACAGACAGATAGACAGACAGAGAGACAGAGAGAGACAGAAAGAGAGACAGGCAGAGAGAGCAAAACAGAAAGACGGAGACAGAAAGAGGCAGAGAATAAAGGAGAGGAAAAGGGAGTAAGAGAGACAAATATACTGGCATTCAGAAAGACAGAGAGATAGAGGCAAAGACAGAGAGGCAGAGGCAGAGAGTGAAGAAGAAAGGGAGGGAGGAGAAGAGGTGACAAATTCTCATTTAGCAGCAATTCTGATTGAGAAACACTGTTGGAAAGCAAAGAAAATCAGAAAGAAAGCAAAGGCCAAGTCACAATGGTCCTGGATAATTCGATTATGGTGTAACGGAAGCATCAATGAAGCCTAGGGTTATTTGCACATATGGCCCCACAAATATTATATTTCTGTTTTTCTATTTTCTTTTCTGTCATTCTCCTGGGTGTTTACAAGTCAGGACTGGCTAACATTATTAACCCAAGAATGACTATGCTGAATTAAGCTGCTCTGTGAGAAATGTGGAGCCCTCTTTCTCCACAAAGCTAAATATATACAGATAAAAGCTAAATGCATTGTCAAGCATCTCAATATTCTATATAACAAGCTGTTTTATCCTGTATCCACAGCCACTGCCACTAGAAATGGCAGTAGAAAGAGTACCTGGCCTGGGGTCAGGAAGACTCATCTTCCTGAGTTCAAATCTGGCCTCAGACATTTACTAACTGTGATCCTGGAAAGTCACTTACCCCTCAGTTTCCTAATTTTCATCATCTGTAAAAGCTGGAGAAGGAAATAGCAAACCACTCCAATATCTTTGCCAAGAAAATGCCAAATGAGGTGAAGAAGAGTTGGACACAACCGAAAAGACTAAACAACAACCACTACCCGTGGCCACAAGATGCTATGCAGCCATGATACAACAATGTCTATACAGTCAGAAGGAGTGGAAAGCTTCTAGATCAGGCTACTGATAAGAATAGCTTATATGTAGTCACTTTATGATCTACTAAACATTTTCAAATATATTGTCTCACTTGATCTTCACAATCTTGTGAGCAGGATAAAGTATGTATCATTATCTCCATTTTACAGATGAGGAAACTGAGACTTAGAAAAGTTAAGTAGCTCATCCAAACTCAGAAAGCTAATCATCAGAGCAAGAAATCCAACGGCTCAAGTCTACTACTTTGCCCATTATACCCTATTGTCTCCAAAATGACCTTAAAAAACTTGAATTTTCTATCTGAAAACATAACACGTGTGTGGTGAATTGGCAGTAAATAGTTGGTTCATTGCTACCATAGATAGCATGCAAGATTTGAACAGAGAAAATCAGACCAACAAGGCTGATCTGATGCAGAAACAGATAAGTAGCTGCCTACAAAGTGTGATTTAAAGGGCAAAAAGGCCTTCAAATTTCTCTGCCCCTACCATCATGAACCCTTCATTCCTGCTTGGTTTGAAATTAATGACACTCAAGTTGCCCTCACCCAGGTTAGACAGTGAAAGGGAAAGTAGAGAAAGAGAAGAAGTAATATTATATCCTGTGGGAATGGTTCAGAGGCCTAAACTCAATAAAAAAGAGTCCTTCAATAAACAGAGGACAATTACAAGTCTTGGTTCAGTAAAGAAGTCAGGGTTCTGTAACTGTAAGGAGAGGCAGCAAAAGATGAAGTTCAAGACAGAACTTGCAACAGAGTTGTTTGCTTGGATTTCTGTTTTATTGGGGTTTTGGTTTTTGTTTTCATTTTGTTTTGTTTGTTTGTTTGTTTGGCAAGGCAGTTGGGGTTAAGTGACTTGCCTAGAGTCCCACAGCTAGTAAATGTCAAGTGTCTGGTCTGAGACTGGATTTGAACTCAGGTCCTCCTGACTCCAGCACTGGTGCTCTAGCACTGTGCCACCTAGCTGCCCCTACCTGTTTTTAAAAATGCTGATGCACACTGGTTTTTGTCCTGTGAAAGGTACCCCAGAATCAATAGAACAGCTCCATGCCTATTTCTAGAAAAGCACTATTGGCATACACATACCTGGAAAAGAGAGGAAGCCACTCTCATTAGTACATTACGATGGATTAACATTTGTTGTTAGCTAAATGATAACTTGAAGGCTCAAACAGTCTGGACAAGGAGAAGGTACAATGTGAGCAGAGGTTAATGTGCCTGATTATGTCATAGAGATGACTTGTGACTGCAACAAGGTTAATTGGATGTCAGTATAGAAAAGTAAGGCCATGGGAAGCACCTCACGAGGTGCCGGAGTGGGGGGAGGGAGCAGCATAAGAGTACCAGTACCATGGACAGCAACCCAGGGCAGGTTTTAAAGATCAATTTTACCTTGAACTGGCCCTCCAAACATGCTTTCTTCCTTAGGGCCATGTATTTCAATACAAAAATATATCTTCTTTCTGTATGCAATTCTACTCTTCTGCCTTTTTTATTTAACCCATTGCTTGTGAAGTTATATCTTTCAACTGCTATATTCTAGTTAGAAGTTATATCTCACAAAATCACATCAATAGTAATGGCATATGTGTATACATATACATCCATAGATACAAATATAATATGTATATGGTGTGTATGTGTACATATGCACATAAATACAGTTTTAAGCTTTGCAAAGAATTTCACATATATCTTACTTGGTCCTCACAGCAATCCTATGAGGTAGGTGCTATTATTATCTTTATTTTACAGAAGAGGAAACTGAGTCTGAGAAAGGTTAAATCATTTACCCAGGGTCATACAGTAATGAGTATATGAGAAATGATTTGAATTCAGGTCTTCCAGATTTCAAATCCAGCACTCTATCCACTTTACCACTTAGCTGCCAACCATTAAAGGCTACAAATAATACAATTAGTATTAATTAGGTCTTTAGTAGAGTACTTATGAACAGTGTTGGAGTAACAAAGTCCAGAAAATATTGCCCCAAAGGCTTGCCACCCATAGATGTCACAATATCATGGAAAGAGTACTAGATTTAAGGGGATGAAAGAGGACCTGGGTTCAAATACCAGTACTTCCCCTTATTAGCTATGTGACTTTGGGAAAGTTGTGTCATATCTCTTAGCTTATCTGTGGAATGGTGACACTGTATTGGATTAAATCTCTGATCCCTTACAGTTCTAAATTTGTGGACCTAGACCTAGAAATAGACCCTAGACTTAAGTAGGTCAAATGAAGAAAGATTAAGGAAACCTTTGAAGGCTAAAAGTGGACTTCCTCTCCTGGAGATTTGCTCCTACGTCATGTCATGGTACTGAGGTGACTGTTGGATTCTCAAAGGCTATTCCAGTATATCATAGACTCTGAGTTTCCAACAAACTGGCAAGGCTATGAGTATATAACTGGCAATTTACCTTGAGGACCAATCTAAGTTGAGAGAAACTCATTACCAAAAGTCAACTCCCAGCAGGAATTCTTTCAATAAGCATTTAGTAACATCTACTAAATGACAGGGAGTATGATAAGCATTAAGAATCCAAATGCAAAAGTAAGACTTCCCCTGGCTGTCAAGGAGCTTACATTCCACAGGAAGTTACAACTTATTCACAGACAAGTAAAGAGAGGGTTTATATGTTAAATACAAAGGGTGGCTCAGTGGAGAAAGCGCTGGCCTTGGAGTCAGGAAGACTCATCTTCCTGAGTTCAAATCCATCCTCAGACACTTACTAGCTATGTGACAAGTCACTTAACACTGTTTGCCTCAGTTTCCTCATCTGTAAAATGAATTGGAGGAGGAAACGCCAAAGCACTCCAGTGTCTTTGCCAAGAAAACCCCAGATGGGGTCATGAAGAGTTGGACACTAGGGAAATGACAGAACAACAACAAAGGTAAGGGTGGCACCCAAAAACTGGAGGAATCAGCAAAGTTCCTAAAAAGGAGTTGGTACTTAAATTAAGCCTTAAAGGAAGAAAGGTATTCCAAGAGAAAGAGGAAAGGAGAGAGGGCATTCCAGGTACGGCTTACAGTCTGGACAAAGCCCATGGATGTGGGATATTGTGTTTTGTTTTGTTTTTTTCACCAGACCATGTTCTGGACTTTGCAGTGCCCCAGAAACTTCTAGATCTTGGAAAATGACTCTAGCCCTGGAATCCATGTCAGAGGAGCACTTGGCCTCTCCTTTTAACTGGATGGCTCCTCTTAGAACCTCTAATTAAGAAGAGCACACAGACCATCCATGTCTTCATTTTTTACCAAACTGCACTCCAAACATCTTTACCAGGTCCCTGAGCCAGGTATCTTCATCCCACCTACCCCTTCTCAGATTCCTTTCATGAATCATCTCCCCTTGTTAGAATGTGAGCTCATTAAGGGCAGGTGCTATCTTTCTTTTAGAACGCTGCTGGACACATAATAAGCATGTAATAAATGCTTGTTGATTGGCTGACTGAGATAGAATATTGCATTGTGGAATGGTAAGTAGATCAGTCTGACTGAAGAATTAGGCACGAGGGGAATTAACACTTAATAAACCCGAAAGGTAGGCTGCAGCCAAATTATGAAGGACTTTAAAGGCCAAAAAAGGTTTTCTCTCATCCTGTAGGCAATGAGGAGCCAAGGAAGCTTGTTAAGCAGGAAGGCTACATAGTCAGACACATGTTTTAGGACTATCAATTTGACTTCTTTGTGAAGGATGGATTAGAGAGGGATGCAGAGAGAGTTCAATCAGGAGATTCTCAAGATGCTCCGAGACAGAGAGAGAGAGAGAGAGAGAGAGAGAGAGAGAGAGAGAGAGAGAGAGATTAATGAAACTAAAATGCTGAAGAAGAGCTGACTTTCCTGATGCCTTCATATGGAAGAATTCCATTTCTTTTATTGTCTGCAGAAGAGGGGAACCACAGAAATAGGCTTAAATTAAATTAAACTAAATTAAAATAGATTCATTTGGACATATGGAATTTCTTGACCATCGGTATGATCAAACACTGGAATGTTCTGCAAAGGAAAATTTTGAAATCTCCATCCCTGGAGATTTCAAGAATAGAAAGCCATCTGTCCTAGATGTTTTAGTCACTCACTTGCCTGAAAAGGCAGGTTAGACATGGTTATTTCCCAAAGTTCCATTCAGCTTTCTCTCTTTGTCTCTTTTTACCTGTCTCTTCTCTCTCTCTCTCTCTCTCTCTCTCTCTCTCTCTCTCTCTCTCTCTCTCTCTCTCTCTCTCTCCATAATATATATATATATGTATATATATATATATATATATATACACACACATGCATATATATGTATGTGTATGTATGTGTATATATCTGCATACATATGTACACATATATTAACCTTTTTCTCCTCTATTTTTAACAAGGCTACAATTCTGAGTCCTAGGAATAATCTTAACATATTCATAGATGCTTAATAAATGCTAATTGAATGACTGGACTTGATAGGAAAAACCTAGGAACTCTTAGTTCTGCCATTAGTTTGTGGCTTTGGGCATTATACAACTGCTCGGTGTCTCCGTGACAACTGACACAAGAATGAAGAAACAGAGAGTTTTAAAAATAGAGGCTTCTGACAAACTGAGACCTGGAAAAGACCTTAGCTGAAAAAAGGCCAAGATTTCCCTATGTCTGGGGCCATCTCCAGTTTTCCTGATCTAGATCTTGCCACTGGACCCAGAGAAGAGAGTGAGGCTGGTGACTTTACATAGCCCTCCCTTAAATCCAATTCACTTGCAAGTCATGGCATCACCTTCCTGATGTTGTGGTCCTCTTAGAGAACAAAGTACAAACAACAACAAACAACAAATAGTCATATATATCTTTTGGGGGAAAACAGATAAAGTGATAAACATCACAAAGATTCCATATGGATGAGTCATCTAGAAAATCTTAAGTGTCAGAAGGTCATCATTCCAATCTACCATGATATAATCTTTAAAAAGTCAAAAAGATTCTAAATTTGTGAGATTTTTGAAATATGTTATGAGTCACTCCCCACCCTATCCCCCAAAAGAATGTAATTTCCTTGAGGGAACTGATTATTTTGTTTTTGTCAGTGCATATCCGGTTCCTATTACAGTTTCTTAAAGTCATGAATGTTTGCCAAATAAATACATATTTGTTTAAAAGCTCATAACTCTCCCTCCTGCAGCCTAGGGTACTAGGTACTAGTTCTGGACTCACTATTATACTTACCAGAGAAAGGTAGCAGATGTCAACCACAGACACAAACTTTTATTTACACTTGGCATCCCATTTCCCACAGTTGTTTTCATCAAAATATAGGGTATATCATATAAATATAAATAGAATAGGCAATTTTAATTTGGTGGGATGAGGGAAAGTTATGACTAACCTTAAACAGGAATCACTATACTTCTGTTGAAATGATATCAATATTCAAAATAGGGAACATAGTGAACGAATCATATGAAAAAAGTTAATTTTCAAGCCTTTTTATTCTTTGCTTTGATCCCTATGGAATTCTTGGATTTCCATTTACAAGAAATACTTGGATTGATATCCAAAGTATTTGCTAAGTTTCTTTAATTTAAATAAAAAATGGAAGTGTTCTAAAATGTTCCTTTGTATGAATTCAAGTGTAATGGCAGTGATGGTATGGTTTATTTTAATGCCTCCACAATATAATATATGTATTACAGGTAAAATCTACCAACAATTTAGCATATAAACACCACCATCATTCCATGGGTTTTGGCTTACTCACCCAATCTGCTCTCACACTAGCAGGCCTAAATTCCCAGAGATAAACCACTATCAATGGTTACATTCAAACTCTCATATCCTAGAGGTAACCCGAACTGGACTTTCCCTACTCATCACCCCAGTGCTCAAGCACCCACTGAATGTGTTTTCTATCTATGTAACAAGTATGAATTACTATTCATAGTATGACACTTTTTTTAAGCACAAATATTTGTTTAATAATAAGGTAAAATAAATACTAGGGAGGAAAACTCATGGGTTTAGGGCAACTCACAACTCCAAACTTCAGGCTTCAATGGTATATGTCCATCAGCAACATCTATACCAATCAAAACTTCTCTCTCTTCACTGCTTGGCTGTTTATCCTCATTACTCTTCAGCTGGGGAAATCCTTTTCTCTTCTCCACTGAATATAGCCTTTCCAAACTGTTTTCAGGTAACCATCAGCCTTAAAAGCATGTTTAGAAAATGTTAGCCCTTAATGTGAATAGTAGTACTTTCTTTAAATTTTAGACCTCCTAAGCTCCTCACACTGACAGGGCTATCTGGACAAGCAGATGTTTATTGACGTAGATATTGCATGATCCAATCAACAGAGAATTCACAGAAATATCTTTCAGATTCATTCTATTAAGTCAGCTCACCAAACATCACAAAAAAAAACTCCCACAAGCCCCTCTGCTTTTCCTTCTCAAGCCAGTGACAGTGTCAGAGAGCAACAAGCCCTTACACAAAGTTTCACCTTTATCCAGCACTCTGTGTCAGTGAAAAGCAATAGCAGTCACTGGAGCTCTTGACCAATGAAATCAGTTCTTTCCAACCAAGCAGGAATCAGTCAGCTGAAACCTCTCGGCCTATTCCCTCTAAATGCCACAGTTCCAATGGAAGAGCTTTCCAGCCTACCCGAGCTACAGATTCCTCTACCCAGGCCCCACTTCTCTTGGCATTCTCCTACTGCATTTTCACTGTATTAGCTGTAATCCAATAGCTTCAGTGAGAGCCTTCTGACTCTCAGTGATTCACATTTTACTTCATAAGTCTCATTCTCCTCATTTTGCCTATCAAATCCAACAGCCCTTTTTCAGTCATTCCCCAGTCTCCAAATGTTTACATGATTTCTCATTTTCTTAGTTTTACCATTTTAGTCATAAAATATGCACTTGGAAATCAGCTAAGGTATCTATCATGCCTTCTCTTAAATCTCCGAGACAGTCTGTCTCTTTAGTGTTCCTGAAACTATGTTTCTTCACACTCAAATTTTTCTGTTTTCAATAAATATAAGGTTTTTTCTACCTCTTTATAAGTTTTAACTGCTCCCACAAGCTCAGATCTTCACTACACTGCTGACAGAAATTCACCATATCTACACTACAGATCATCTTTCCCAAATTGTCCAAACTCCCATCTGAAAGCTTTTCTTCATGCACATATTTTAGCAGTTTATATTAAAAAGTTTTTTTCACTCATATTAGTTATCAAAATCTTTATTCATAACAACAGCAATATCTTACCTCCTTTGACAATAAATAGAAATATTTTCCTTTGCACAAAAACACTTTTTATGGGTTTTTCATCCACTGCTTCATGTAAAAAGGGCCTTAGAGACACAGTGAACATTATGTAAGTTTATTATTCAGATGAAGAAACTGAGACTTAAGAAAGCTTAAATGATTTCATGACTTCTCAGTCAGCAAATGGTAGAGTTGGGACTTAAATCCATATCTCTTGACTCCAAGTTCTGTGTGCTATTCAATACACATGACATCTCAAATGACATCTATCTGCCTCAAACATTTGAGATGAACAGATATGACTCTTAAGGTCCCTGGCAGCTCTAACAATCTATCACTGGTGGGATTTTCAGAATTCAATCAGGTCCACCATAACTTATTAAATAAGTCTTTCTAAGCAGTTCAAGTGCTCAAAGAATACAAGGGTCAGTCAAATTCTGCTTTCAGAACTAAATTGAGAACACCTTGAGAACAAGGATTATCATTGTCTCCTCACACTACTTCAGTTAGTGCTCTGCACACAGAAGATGCTCATTAAATGTTGCTCCCATCAGGAAAGCATCACAAATCATAATTTAAGTTTCAGTACTGATTTCATTTTTTGGGTAGCCAATGACTCATGTTCTTCAGTAAGGATACCCATTAACATTCTCAACTGAAACCCCTAGAGCTGACTCAGAAGGACAGATGGGCCACAGAAAAAAGTTGTGTTCAATTCTAATGAGATACCCATTGATCAGTTGATTCAATTTAATTCAACAAACATTTATTGAATACCTGCTATATGTTGGAAGGTGGCTCTGTGGAGGAAACTTATAATCTAGTAAAGGATTGGAGATATGTAACATATTACTACAATATAAGACCAAATGTCAAAAGTACTAAATGAAAGTGGAGAAAAAAGAAAGTGCTAAGAGGAGAGAAATAATTTTCAGTTCAGAGTATCATGGAAGTTTTCATGAGCAAAAAAAAAAACCCAAAAAATATTTTAAGCCAGGTTTTAAAGGATGAACAGAATTTTGTATAAAGCAGAGATGGGAGAAAGACCATTCCAAGAGGATAGAATAGCATGCCCAAAGGTAAGGAAATAGAAAAGCACAGAGTGAGTAGTTCAGTTTGGTTATAGTAGGTAGTTTAGTTTGCTTATAGCATAAGATGTCTAAGGGCTCAAAGTAGGATCAGATCATGGACTTCAGATCATGGAGGGTCTTAAATGTTTGTGGATCATAAATTATCAGTCATCATCACCACCACCATCCCTCCCTTCTCTTCCTTTTCCTTGTCCTCATTCTTCTCTTAATGATGTTTTTCTTCCTACTATCACTAATTCTTCTAGAACTGCAGGAACAAAAAATCATGCTTGTATGGTGTTTTTCAGATCAATTTTGTCCGTATTGAATTGGAAGCTATCCAGGTGGATTTGTCTATCAGGCAAATGGAAATGTGGATCTGGAGCTAAGAACAGAAGCCAGAGTTAAATATATAGATGTAGAAGTTTTTTATTATAGATGTAATAGCTGAAGCCATAAGAATGAAGAATACCATGGGATAGAAGGACAAGGACTAAGGTTTAAGAAATCACTTCGTTAGAGGTTGGGAGGAAGAAGAATTAGCAAAAGATGAAATAGAATTCAAAGAGGTAAGAGGAGAATCAGAAAAAGGAAGGAAGGAAGGAAGGAAGGAAGGAAGGAAGGAAGGAAGGAAGGAAGGAAGGAAGGAAAGGAAGGAAGGAAGGAAGGAAGGAAGGAAGGAAGGAAGGAAGGAAGACTGGTTGAAACACTTATGTGGAGATAGTTAAGACAGTAAGTTCCACACTTACATTCTAATGGATGAGACAACATAAAAGCCAAAGAGCAGAGAGATTTAAGTATGTTAAATGCTGCAGAGAGGAAACAGAGTAGCCAAGGAAGGAAAGAGATCCAAGGAAGGAGAAAGATATAAGGAGCAGCTTGGAAAACATGTTAAATACACGAAGGATGCTGATCCCTAAGAAAAGAACTTTGGATTTAAAGATAAGGAGAAAATCAGTAACCTTTGAATGAACAACTTCGGCAGCTTAGTAGAGCCAGAAATCAGATTAAAAGGGGTTAGAGAAAGAGGAAGGGTGGGGAATGAACACAGAAAACTGCCAACCTTCGTAACTATTAGCAATCACCCAATTAGCCCACTGCCATACAATTATTCATCAGTTAGTTGGTGCAGTGGATAGTTTGATGGACCAGACAGTCAGGAAGACCTGAAGAAAAATACAACCTCAAATATTTACAGGCTGTGTGTCCCTGGGCAATTCACTTAACCTCTGTCTCAGTTTCTTCATCTATAAAATGGGGATAAAATAGCATTTGCCTCCCAAGGTTGTGAGGATCAGATTAGATAATATTTGTAAAATGCTTTGTAAACCATAAAGCACTGTATAAATTCTAACTATTATATTGTTATCATTATCATTATGAATTGTGAATTATTGAACAAACAGCCTGGTTTATGTCCATAGTGGGTGCTGGTTTGGAGTCAAGACGACCTGGATTCAAAACCCAATTTTGACACTGAATTCAAATTTTCTTTCTAACACTAGTTAGAAACTTGACTAAGCTGACTTATTCTGGGCAAGTCATTTCCTCCCATATACCTCAAATGTTTGAGGCAATTCCCTATAGATTAGTTGGATTGAAACCAAAGACCTGTGGGTACTCAAGTACTAATTTTTATTCTCTGCTTCATTCAGGTTACCCAGCCCCTTAAAGAATAAAAATAATGAGGAGACCCATAACATGTCATCTAAAACCAAAGGATAGCCAAGGAGAATGACTTATACTTGGAATTAACCAGTTTTGACATTGTGCACAAGATGAGAAAGAGACAGACAGAGAGAGAGAGAGAGAGAGAGAGAGAGAGAGAGAGAGAGAGAGAGAGAGAGAGAGAGAGAGAGAGAGAGAGAGAGAGAGAGAGAGAGAGAGAGAGAGTCTATAATTTCTACTTCACCAAGTTTTGAATACCTTTCACAACATATTTCCTTCAGAATGATCATTGAGGAAATTGACTCCCTTGGGTTAATGAATATTCAAAGCTTTTACACAGTATTTAAGCATGTCCCTAGATGAGTAAATTAAGGCTAAAGCCATACTGCTTTTGTCTGTCAGCACTGAAAAGGTGATTCATCCAGAAGTCCAGCCCTGCTGTCAAAGACTTATGGAAACATTTACATTCTGGCCAGTTGTAACCAACACAACCACAGATGACTATTCTGCTGGTTGACTCAATCCAAACAAAGGAATCAAACTGGATTGCACCCAGAAAAACAGGCTGTTTTCCTTTGCAAAAGTCAGGTAAATTGTTCACCAAAACATCAAGGTCTATGAAGGACAAATATGGCAAAGAAGATCAGAAATGCAACCAGACATATCTGTGAGTGGAAGTCTGACTTACCTAAGCAATTCAAACTTGAAAAATACTCAAGAGTTGTTCTGTGTAACCATGGGTAACAGTTCAGAATGGTCACTGAAACTTGCTCTTCCTCCATAATTACCAATGACCTCTCGTAGCATTCTTTGTTGTATAAATGGTTAGATTTTTACTGTTTTGGCCTTTACAATATATTGAGGTGCTTAATAATTCCTTTAAAGGCCAGGTAGGTCCAGGGAAGGTCAGGTGAGACTAAGCTTCAATTGACGATTTTTGCCCCTCAGGCACACATCTCATAATCAATTGCTGGGAGTGAGGGATTTCTTTTTTTTTTTTACATATAAATAGCTACATCTTGATGTGCTCTTCACGCCAAAAATAAATACAGAAACATTCAAAATGGCCTAATGAGTTACAGCAATAGGCACCAGTAAAACACTGGGCTCAAAGCAAAAACTTCCAACTCTACAATTTCTAAATTCACCCCTTGTAGGTGCTTTACCTGGGACACTGGGACATATTTTGGAAGCCTGGCCATTATGACCCTGTGTCCTGAAGGAAAGGAGCTACTTGTCCAAGTGCCCCAGGTAACCACTGATTGAGTTCTAATGTAAAGGCTCAAAGAACCACAGAATATTCAGTGTTGGCATTTACCTTGGAGGTTGCTTTGGCCTCCAGTGCTATTTGAACACTTATTTCCCCAAGTGGGTTCCTTGGAAACCTGGTGTTCCTTATGACGTGACTGGATATTTAATGAGAAAATTTTATCACTAGCCTCATTTTCACTTACAAAATATTGAGTGTGGCTCTATCAAATTCATAACAGGACAGTCAGGGTGGGGAGAAGACATTGAATTCCTCCTATTTTGCTTCAGCAGTTTCCCTTTATCCTAGAGACATTCTCCATACTCCCAAAGAGCATGTCTGAGTTCCATCAATATATTCCAAGTACAAAAATGTTCTATGGCTTAATAATTTTGGGAAACTTTTAGTACAATCCTTTAGTTTGCATAAAATCAGACATCTCAGAGCTTCTTTGATCTGTGCTATGAACCTTTTTATGAGAGTTAAAAGCAGAAGCGTATTGATAAATGTTTAGCAACCAACTCTCTAAGGGAAAAAAGAATCTATGAATGATGCACTTTTGAGTTTAATATACATTATTAATATTTTCTTCATCACTTTCTTAAATCTAAATAATCAACACAACAATAAATCAAGCCCTGATTTGTAGCATTTGCCCAGTTTCTGAAGAGTAGATGTCACACTGAACATTTAACAATCATCCCTCAGGAACCAGAATGAGGTAGCTACACCACACCCCTAGAGGTTAACTACCCAATGTCATTTCTTGGTCTTGCAAAAATATTTCATAAGAAATTAATCCACATTATAAATGGATAATTAATCAGTCAAAACATTATGGTGATATTTCATAACCTGGTCTATATCATAAGATATTAATTAACTACCCAATGTCATTTCTTGGTCTTACAAAAATATTTCATAAGATATTAATCAACATTATAAATGGACAATTAATCAGCCAAAACATTACAATGGAATTTTATGATCAGACTTTATTGTCATTGTTGTTGGGAAGTAGAGGGGAAAGTAGTTTCTTTGGTCTGCTCTTATGATTGCATCTGAATAGAGAATTCCTAATAAGCAGATTCTCTAGGAAGGCAGATCAGTAGCTGCTCTGCAACTTAAACTTAACTAAATAGTTTAAGTGAGAGGTGAACCGTCTTGCTTGGGGTTACATGGCTAATGTTGTTATGACCCATCAGAGGACTTACATGCTGCTTTTCCTGATTCCAAGGCTAGTTCTCTGCCCTATGTCATCTTGCCTCTCACAGTTTGGCTAGACAGAATTTTATTCTAAATGTAGCTTTGGAGATTGGTCTGGCTGAACATGAAGAAAAGAGAGATATTTGCTCTTGGAGGACCCTGCACTTGTGGAATATGACATTACCAGATATTTCCTTCTTCTCATTTTCTCCCCCAGCTGGGCAGGACCTACTTTCTCCAACTCCATGGAGAAATTTCTATACTCTTACACCTTAGCTTAGGAGTTCCCACAACTTAGCTGCTCCAGTGGTGAGAGTAGCACCAAGCTTTATGGCAATGTGTCCTGTCTTCTCAAACTGTAAATGAAATTATGCTGGAACTGCTCGTGCATCAGAATCTTCCTCCATTGCTATTCCAGGTTCAGTTCAACCCTCCCAGTAGACAGGAACTCCGTCTAGCCTTCTACACTTCCCCACATAATAATAATCATATACTATTATCATATTATTAATTAATTAATTAATTAAATATAAGGTGTAAAAGTATATAAAGTTATTAATATTATAATAATATTAATACAATTATTATTGTATGATTATTTTAAACATTAAAATAGTACTTTAAGGTTCACAAAGTGTTTTACATATATTATCTCATCTGATCCTTACAAAAATTCTATAGGAAGGTATTATTATTATCCCTGTTTTACAGATGACTTGTCTAGGATCACATAGCTAATGTGTCTAATGTAAGAATTGAACTCGACTTCCTTAATCCAAATCTAATGCTCGATCCCACTCTGCCATCTTGCTTCCTCTCACTGATAGCTTCTGCTGCAGGTCAGGGAGACTATTTCTTTACAGAGCCAAAAATTCCTGTTCAGGCCAGCAGAGCTTCATCTACCAACATGCACTGCTCTTTGGAAGAGAAAGATACCTAGGGGAAGTGTTGTGCAGGGCATTCCTATGTTGGTCAAAGTTCTTGTTATTTATAGAAAATCAATTTAACAATGTTCCATCTAATTTTTTTTTAAGTTGTGAGTAAACAATCACATTTCATTAGTGATATGCTATGAGGCTCTTTGAGCTCTGCAGTGTGACTTCCAGGTTTGAGAGAAAAGATGTGTAATGCCAACCCCACTTTAGGTTGCTCAAGGAAAAGACTGGGAAGAAGCTGACATGAGAAGACTTAGCAGCCTCCATCATGTTCCCATTGCCCAGCTTGCTGAACTAGATACATCAAGGAACTTCTTGGGGGAGATCTGTCAACTGAGCTGGGTTACTTCACTCCCAATGGGTTATATCTGGTAAGTATTCTCCTATGAATACTTCCTCTAATTTTTGTTTCACTATTGACTTGGATAATGGGGTTTCTTTGCTAAAAAAAAAAAAGAATATAAAAAAGCATAAAGAATATGTATAGGTAAACAGAAAGAAGGAAGTGTTATCATCAAATACAATTTATAAAAATGTTAATTTTCATTTATTGATCAGTATAATCATTAGTATGCTGTGCAATACTTAGACACTAACAGATTTGTGACTTAATTGATATGGAAGCTCCTTCTACCAATGCAGATCACCACCAACTCGTATCCTCTTATGCTATCCATGTGCCCTTACAAATTTTTCATAAGTAGTTCACCCAACGTGCCAAGGATCTTCCTCCAATTCCCCTTATGTTAAATGGATAGTAATGAAGAACCCTGTTGTGCATGTTATTCTACACTCTGACCACCAGACAAGCCTGGTTTCCTTTCCCACTACATACCTCAGCTAATATCTTGTACTCTACAGGGAAACCTTATTTTATTACACTTCACAGATATTGTGTTTTTTTATAAATTTAAAGTTTGTGCCAACCCTGACTCAGACAAGTCTATCGGTGCCATTTTTCCAACAACATGTGTTCATATCATGTGTCTGTGTCACATTTTGGTAACTCACACAATATTTCAAACTTTTTCATAATTATTGTATCTGTTGTGGTGATGTGATCTTTGGTGTTACTACTGTAATTGTTTTGGGGCACTATGAACCACACCCACATAAGACAGCAAAGTTAATCAATAAATCTTGTTTATGTTCTGACCGCTTCACTGACCAGTCAGTCATTCCCCAATCTCTCTCCCTTTCCTTGGGCCTCCCTATTCCCTGAAACACAATATTGAAATTAGGCCAATTAATAACCCTCCAATGGCTTCTATGTGTCAAGTGAAAGGACAAGTCAATTGATGTAACAAACTTCATTGTTGTCTTATTTTAAGAAATTGCCAAAGCCACCCCAATGCTCAGCAACCACCACCCTGATCAGTCAGCAGCCATTAAAACTGAGGCAAGACCCTCCTCCAGCAAAAAAAAGATTATGACTCACTGAAGGCTCAGATAATGATTAGCATTTTTTTAGCAATAAAGTATTTTTTAATTAAAGTATGTACATTTTAAAACATAAGACTAGTGCACACTTAATAGACTACAGCACAGTGTAAAAATAACTTTTATATGCACTAGGAAACCAAAAAATTCATGTGATTTGCTGTATTGTAATGTTCACTTTATTGCACTGAAACTGCAACATCTCTGAGGTACGCCTGTGCTTCTCTTCTGCAATTCTTGTTTAGTAACATGTTGTGACTTACTCACATCCACCATGTGCCTCCCCATTGCCCTTTGGGTGACCTTTAACTTTAATTCTTCAGAGAATGCTACAAGGTAATTAGGTATAAATGATAAATATATTATTTATATCATATTTGGAGCTGGAAAGGATTTAAGGGATTAAATGAGATCATATTTATAAAGCATTTAACACAGTGCCTGGCACATTGTAGGCACTTAATAATGCTGGTTCCCTTCCCCTCCTTTCTCTCCTATCTAGTTCTGCCCTCTTATTTTTCAGAAGAGGAAACAGATCCCAAGAGCAGAAATGACTTGCCCTAGGTCAAATAAGCATAAGTAAGCAGAGCTGGTATTCCAGGACAGATCCTCTCACTCCAGACCCTTCTGATGAAGGTTTCTGATACACAGTTCTTTTTGTTTTTTAATTATATTTCTCGTTTGAGTATTTCTCTATTATCTCCATTATCCACAAACAGCATCTTGATGTTGACAGTTTCCTCTGACACCAAGTTCAGGCTCAGTTTCATCTTCATTACAACACGTTGACACACCCACCTTAAAAGACAGAGATACTAGATCTAATTCCACACTGTGCCTATTTCTACAAGTAAAGAAGACTTTACATAATTTGTTTCTCACTTCTAAAAAAAAATCCTTTCAGTTTGTAATGTGGGAAAAGGAGGGGAAAATTTGGTTCCCCACTGCCTTTCTCAGTTGATTTAGCAGTAGGATATAATCCTGGACAAAAAGGTATTAATGTTTTAACAAGGTGTTAATAGCTTATTATCTCTTTATGAAGCATAAAGACCTGAGTTAGAAAGAATCAATGTTCCTGGATAAAGAATGATTGGAAATGTGCCAGGGTGATTCTTTTTTAAAAATCAGCCCAATCAAATTCAACGTTAAAAGCAAGAACCAGCAGCTGGGGAAGAGCTCGTCTCTTAACTTCTTGGCAGGAGGAAAAGGGAGGATTTTTCTCCTCCCTCACATTAGCCATGAACCTAAAAGTAGACCCCATCAGCAGTTGGAGAGTCAGTTTGAGAGAGTTTAAAGTTTAGTTGAGGAAAAGGAAACACTGTCTCCATATAGTTCTGTATATAGGGAAGCAGTCATACAAGGAAGAAAGTGTCTTCTAAGATCCGGACCTCTGGCAACAGAGAAGATAACCTGGATATGAATACATAAGAGAGCTAGCCATGGCAATCAATGGTTTTTGAGGTTCTGAGTCACCTCAGGTGTGAGTTCTGAGTATCAGAGTTGTGAGTTCCATACATGTGTGCTTCTCTACTATTGTATTCTAAATTTGTGCCCATTCTTCCCACAGATGCTATATGTATTTGTGGGATACTGTGACCCAAAATTATGGAGAGAATATTTTGTAATTACTGTTCTTCATATGCCATTTTAGTTTACCTTTACTAATTCTGTCTACAAATTGGCTCTTAGGGGGAAGAACACTGGTGGGTGCTTCTAAGCTACAGTTGTAGGAGCTTAGATGCACAGGATGCTCTTGAATCTGAGAAAGCAGTTGACCTGGTTTCTATAGACTTAAGGAAGTTAACTTTATCTTTTTGGCATTTCACCTTCACTTTTTCTGTAGTTTCTCTGGGAAGATTTTTGTGAATGGTGTTTTTTGTCTTTTTTTAACATAGAATTGTCAAGCTTTTACTTCCAGGGACTTATTTGTGATTTTCCCCTGATATTCATCAATGCAGTGAGAATCTCCTCAGCAAGATGATATTAATTAGCAATGGGGAACATTCAAATAACTTGATATTTTGGTTCACATGGCTATCTCAGAGTTTTGATACTTATCTGAACTTAACCCAAAGAACTTTTTCCTCTCCAAAATTGGGCAGACTATCTGGAACAACCAAATTTTGTCAGATTTCCTGTGGGACATTCCTGACTCTCCAAAGGTCAAAGGCAATGTTACAGTAGCTTCTTTCACTATACTTTGGTTTTCTACTTGATACAGCATCTGAAACTCCAAAACAAAAACCAAAAAAATCCAAGGGAAAAACTCCGGAATCAAACACCACTTAGCTGTTTGCTTATCTTTCTGAACTGCAGAAATAATCCTAAACTAATGCAGAAGGAGATGTGTGCCCCAATTTCTTTTCATTCTCCAGCGCTTCCAAGTAAAGCTTAAACCATTGGAGGAAGTGAGGCAATAATATATGCTATAACAAATGGCTCTGCTCTTGTTAAGCTTTTGTAGAGGAGAATCCAAGGAAAGTCAAATGAAACTTAGATGCTGATTTTATCTTCAAAGGTGACACCAAGAAATATGAGTGGGTTTAAAGAATAGAAATTAGAAGAAAAATCAATCATTTAAGTTTATCTTAATGCTGGACTTAAGTAACCAAAATATGTTTCAACTTCCCTCTGGACAATATCAAAAAAAAAATCATTCTTAGATTTGGTAAGCTCAGCTGATACTTCCCAAGGCAATGAAAACCCCTTATTTAAGAAGCAATCTTCTTTCTCACCTCTGTACAAAGATGAATTCTTTCCTGAGTTTGAGGGATTTTTTTTCCTGAAGAAATTCCTTTCTGCTTAAGCTATCATAGATTTGGATGGAAAAATGAACATTTCCCTAATGTCACCTGCTGGCATTTTTTTCTAAGGTTCCTTCCTACAATGAGTAGAAATTTAATATGTGTAAATATTATCAAAAACAAAAACAAAAAACCCTGAATGTGAGTGTTATCAACAGCCTGATAGACGTTTCCTGGTTCCACATCCAGGTGACTAGACTATCTGGAGACTTCATATTTCTCAGGGGGCTGGTCCCAACTGCAAAATCAAGACATGAACTTTCCTCATTTTTTTTTTGGTTAAGAATAAAATGCACTGACCTTCAGACAGGTCTTCCAAGGAGACATAGCAGGTGCAGAACCTGGATATTTCTTAAAGAAAGAAAATAAAAGTAATTTGCTTACAGCTTCTATAATTAATCCTGGATTCTATGAGCTAGGGGTGAAAGAAAGGATAATGATATCCTAAGGCAGGGTTTGGGATAAATTTGAGCCAACTTTTCAGATATGGTACAAACTGAAAAGCTTGGGCAGGTCCTCCCGTGCTATCCATGAAAACGTGTTAATAAAAGTGCACCTGAACTTGTAGATGAATCAGTCAACCTGAAAGGATTTATTAAGTATCTACTATTTTCAAGGTACTCTGACAAGCATTGGGGCAAAAAGACAGAAGTGAAACAAATCCTGAGGTCAACTGATTTATGTTCTATTACAGAGGGCAGTCTTGCCAAGCACAGCTTTAGCCATAAACTCAAAAAGTCCCACTCTGTTCCTTCCTTCTCTTCCTCCTCTCTTCTTCTCTCACTACTTAAATTCTACATTTCTTTAAAAGATATAGCTCAAGACCTACCTACTCAGTAAGTCTTCTGATATCAATTCCTCATAGCAATCTTCTTTGTAAGTTTCTTGGGAGCAGAATCTATGTCTTATGCAGTTACATATCTCCCTTCAGCACCCTTCAGCATTGTCTTATGTAAATTTAGCTTTCAAAGAGGGTTTCTTAGATTTAAATCAATAAAGCAGTTGACTGAATTCCTTCAGCCTTTATATATACCTGTCCACTCCAAATTATTGAATCATAGAGTGGTATAACTAAAAGCAACCTCACAGATCATATAATTCAAACCTTTTGTTTCACAAATTTACAAAGCTAACAAATTTGTTCATGGTCTCCCCTTCCTCAAATCACTTTATTTTCCTTTATGCATATTTTATATTTACTTTTCTCTTTACTCCCCTCCCCAAAAAACATTTGCTAGCTGAGGGCATGAATAGCTTATTACTTATAATTAACATTTAGTAGATTGTTGCTGAATTGAATAAGGAAACTAAGATCCAGATTAAGGAAATTATTTATGATCATAGATCTAGAGCTATAAGGAACTTCAAAAGCTATATAATCTCAATATGTCCCATTTGAGAAATAAGGAAAATAATGCCCATGAAAGTTAAGTGATTTGCCCAAGATCACACATATATTAAGCATGAGAGGAGGAATACAAGCCCAGATCCTCTGAAAACAGGCGGAACACTTTCCATTGGACAGCTTTGTCCAAGGTAGATCTTAGTCTTGGGTGCATATCATCGTGATTTGTTGTCTGGTTGTTTCTATGTATAGCAGTTCTATACATAGCAAGTGTATAATATGACAGGTAGACAGCTTTGCCAATTCATCACCAGAATTAATGATCACAGAGTTCATGGATGATGCCATCTATGTGGTCCAGTTTTCACTTGGACCTTCAATTTGCAATGTGTTTAAAATGTATTGGGTACAAGACAATGACTTTGCCCAAAAAAAGCTTGAAGATATTGAAAGATATGGATACCAAGAAGAAATAAACTAGCTCCTAATTCCAACCCTAGTAATGTTTTGGGGATAGCAGGATCAAAGCTTTAAAGATAACTTTGGAACCAAAAATTTTATTTTAATCTCCAGTATTAGGTGATATTTTTACCCTAACATACACTTAGCTGCCTTTGAGCTAAAATGAAGCTATACCACTAAAACTCGCCCCTTTCTATGACCCCCTTACTATATCCTCCAGCCTCTTCTGACCCATTTATCTTCTTGGGAGCTTATGAATCATGAATCACGGTGCTTGTCTGGGAAATGCTTGGTTTGATTAAAAGTTTCTCCCCTTACCTCTTTTATTGTGTATTCCTGGTGGTCTGTGTGTCAGACGATGCTTGTTCTGCTCACTTCAACAGTTGTAGCCCCTACAGAATTACTAGCTCATTCTCTCCCTTCCTATGCCAATTGTTCTTTCTTGAAAATGGGCCTCCTGTTTTTGCCTTCAGAGAGACGAATATTTTCCCATTTATTCCTCTGACTCTCTCAAGAAGCTTTTTATTAATTTAACTCTGACGATGTGAGCGTTAATGTCAGTCATTGTCTTTTCTTTATCTCATACTGAATCAGTCTCTTTTCCCAGAGCCTGTTAAAATCTAAATGCTGTGGTTTATTTTTAGTGGTAGTGCTTATTTTATTTCTTGGGCTTTCTGTTTGATTCTCTGGTCTTTTTCCCAATAGTAAGGATTATTAGCATTTAATTTATTTTCCAGAGAGCAAAACAGGCATAGCCTTCAGTTCACAGAACTAAAGCCTTATTCACAGAACTAGTTGGCAGTTGTCTTAGCTACTGCAGAAGGGAGCCCATAAGGCCTCAGTGAATTCTAGAAATCAGTGGGGCAGGGCCAAGGGCCACAGCAGTTCTTGGCCTACTTCTGTTGCATGGAAGTATAAAGCCAATATAGCAAAACAAGACTGGAAGCCTATAAAACTCCATGAATACAAAGAATATGATAGGACTATGTGCAAGTCTTTTCACAGGCAGCAAGTTAATTTAGTATCTGTATTTTCCTAAACAGAAATTAGTCTCCATGGTCTGACAAAGAGTATTCCTTTTGCGAAGCTTATCTTGGAAACTACAGGTGGGGATAAAGAGGTAGAGAGAAGAGATGCAAAGGGATGCAAAGAAAAGATGCAAAGATGCAAAAGATCAAAAAAAGAAAGAGAAGAGATGAAAATGAAATCAGAATTCAGAAACAAGTAATACAGCTTTGAAAGTTACATATTTAATTTATTATACGCTTAAAAAAACTTAAGCTCTGTATCTGTAGAGATCCAAAGTTTTATGTATAATCCCCTTCTTTTATTCTACAATGTATGAGGAAACAGTCATTTTATTTGGTGTTTGTTATGTTAAGAATAAAATTTTTTTTTTAAATATGGGTCTTATGGGCAAAATATAGTTGATGAGGGAAAGGAAGGCATAAACTTATATACAAAGATAGAGAACACAGATTTTCAATGGGGTTCAAGATTTCATCAAAGCTTCATGGGGTAAGGAAGGAAAGATCATGGGATCATAGGATTTAGAGCAAGAAGGAACCTTGGAGATCAACCAGTTGAATCTCCTCATTTTACAGATAAGGAAACTGAAACTCAGAAAAGACAAATGAACATGCCAAAGGTCATTTCATTCAATTTAGCAAATATTTCTTAAGTATTTGCTATGTGTAAAACTGGGTATAACAGTAGTCTACCATAGAACTATATAGTATAGTAGTATAATGTAATATATGGGTTAGTAGGAGAAGTAAGACCTGAACTCATCTCCGGTGACTGACACAGTGCAATGAATGCTGGATTTGGAGGAAATAGGTTGGAATTCCAAGGCTCTGAAACTTAGTAGGTATGTTATCCCCAGCAAAGTCTCTCTCTACCTGTTTGGGTCTCAATTACATCATACATATATAAAATAGGGGGTTGGATTAGATCATTAGTATCCTCAGGCCCTTTGTAAAAATATCCTGAGCACCACATTATTGATGATTTGCTTCTCAAGCAAAGACAAGGGTGAATTTTGCCAAAAATATTAACGTCTTATGACAAAGCAAACATGCCTTTGGAAAAACACAGACTAAAACAGAAAAGGAGCGTGGAGGTGCCCTTACAGAGGACTGAATAAGGTCTTCATTGTAACACCAGCAGCAGTCTGCTCACCTTAGTCACCCTCTCCTTCCCCAAAGGACAAACTCAATTTCAAGTGTTTGACTGTTGGTTGTTCTTCCTGAATTTCCTTATTCTAGTCCCCACCACATCTCCTTCCCCAAAAAGCCCAACAATTAAATCCTCTGAGCAGAAAGCATCTCCTGAAACATACACAAAAGATCCATGGGATCTTGAGTGAAAGAGCTCTTGCCTGTATTTAAGGGTCACAAAAAAATCACAATACAAGAAGATTGACAGACTGAAAAACTTCAGGGAATTTTCCATTGATACAAAACTAGAAACTAACAGAGATATGACTGTTCCAGGAATTTCAAGAATGTTTCATGAGTCTGAATTAGTTACAAAGATAAAATCTCGATTTCTGTGATAGGCAACATGGGCCCTAAGCTAACATTTTGCTTCCATTTCTCATGAACTCCAGGTTGGCTGACAATTATTGTCCAGAGCCTCATGGTTCAGGGACTACATATTGGGCTCTCAAGGAAAGGTGTTCCATTTTTAGCAACATTCTTTTTCTTGCTTTAATTTACATCATTACCTATTCATGCCACATCAGTTACACGCCACCAATTCCTGCTTCCCCCACAGCAGGTTTCTTTCCCCTCATGACTCACCTTCCTCTGCCAGTTACATTTCTGACATTCACTTTCTGGGCTACGGTGACTGAGGTAGAACTGTCAATATCCAGATTCCACGTCACTTTCCCCTCTAAGCAATGCAGAAACACATTTTAGCATTAACCAGTTGCTTCATTTTTTTGTCATGTTTTAATTTAAAAAAAAATTCTAATCTAGTAGCTTCTTTGGTTACTCCATAAGTTTAATAGATTTAATCTTATTCACCCTAAACTTGCTAATATTTAAGAAAAAAAAAAACAAACCTTAACATTCTTTTCCTGAACCCCACCCCCAAAACCCTTTCTTAGATCCTCTGTTTGACCTATATTTCTTCCCTCTACTTTTTTTTTTGACAAGGCAATTGGGGTTAAGTGACTTGCCCAGAGTCACACAGCTAATAAATATCATGGGTCTGAGGTCACATTCGAACTCAGGTCCTTCTGCCCCCAGGGCCAGTACTTTATCCACTGTGCCATGTAGCTGCCCCTTGGCCTATATTTTTTGTAAATTATGTTAACTTGGCTTTGGGAAGGAAGGCAGGAAAGAAAGAAGGCAAGAAGGAAGGAAGGAAGAGAGGAAGGAAGGAAGGAAGGAAGGAAGGAAGGAAGGAAGGAAGGAAGGAAGGAAGGAAGGAAGGAAGGAAGGAAGGAAGGAGTGGGACAGTGATCACTGAAATCAAGAGTTTGGAGTCTGAATCAGAGATCAGAAAAGGTCTTTATTCTTTCTCATGAGAAAGGGCACAACCCTTGCCCTGCTCCAGCAGCAGCAGCCAGGCAGTGAGCCACTGGCTGTGAGAAGCAAAGTTTGATAGCCCTAACGCGTGCCCCCTCCCACTGTCTTACCTCTTTCCCCCATTGGCTGGGTTCTCAAGGTGTGCTATCTAAACACAGCAACTAATACCCAATAGTAGCAAACATGCCCATATTTGGGAACTAGATGTATGCGTGCACCAGGAAGCGGGAGCTACCAGAAACTGCCTGTGCTGAGGTGGATTTTTGAGAAAGGTGAATCTCAACTTGGGGCTTCAGCCTGAGGGAGCTGCACTTTAGGTCATCTCTCACAGGAAGGAAGGGAGGGAGGAAGAGAGGAAGGGAGGGAGAGAGGAAGGGAGGGAGGGAGGGAGGAAACATCTTCCTGGACAGAAACAAAAACTCCAAACTAGAGGTCATTTATGGAGTACATCAAAGAATCATCATTGCACAGTGATGAAAGGATAGAAGGTTAGAGCTAGATGGGACATTGGAGCACAGAATATTAGAAAATAGCTTATTTCAGTTTAAAGGAGCCTTAGCCTTAGCAGTCATCTTAGCAGTCCAGAGGTGTCAAATGTACCACCCACAACACCCTCAGGTGCTGCCTGACCAGAGTAAAATGTAGTTTCTATTCCTATCTGATTTCAATGTGTTGATAAAAAAAAAAATAAACATATAAACCTGTGTAGTTTTCTATGTCCATGAGTGACCTACAGGGATCCTTCTCTATGGTTAGGGGTCCCATTTCTATTAGAGTTTGATATCACTGATGTAGTGTAATACTCTCATTTCACAGATGAGGGGATTTAGCCTAACAGACAGCAACAAAACTAAAATAGAGGTGTATGTCTCCTGATTCTCGAGGGATGCTCTCTCTACCACATCACTGGACTCCATCAAGGCACTGGGGGTTACCATTTAAAATTCTTTATATTCTGGGTACTTAGGAGTTGGGTTTAGGTTTGGGGTTTTTTGTTGTTGTGGTGCATTTTAACTACTTATTTCACCAACATTAACTATCAATAAACTATCCTGACTAAAGTAGAAGTCCTTTATCATTCTTAGTTTATTTATGCTTTTCAGATTTCAAAGATTATTAAGACCCAATTGATTTTTAATTTCATTGGTCTGGTTCCTCTTTCAACATAACAAACTTTCATTAGATAAATAACATCAATACTCTGGTATTTGTCAGAGGTGGTATTTAATCTGACTCAAAGTGAAGGGGAGAATTGAAGCAATTACGGGTGAATCATGGTGTAAAGAAAAGAGCCCTGGATTTGAGTTAGAAGAATTAGGTTTGATCCCTGATTCTTCCACTTCGTAGCATGGTAACCTTGGGTTCATCACTTCACCTCTATGTGACTCAGTTTCTTCATCTCAAAAAAAATGGAGAAAATAATACTTGTGCTACCTAAATCATGAAATTATTGTGAGGAAAGTACCTTGTTAACTGCAAAGCACAATATAAATGTGTTTATTTCAGACACGGTAGTTTTGGGATAAATGATCTGGATAATAGCATCAAGCTTCTATTTCAACTTGCACGTAAAAAGGTGTGAAAATGGGAAATGCAGGTGGCATGGGCAAAGGAAGAACCTAAAAGAATGATGATGAGATTATAGTAGAAAAAATGAGAACATTTTGCATATGATCTACTATTTAAGGAATTCACATCTATTAAATGTAGAGATAATTTTGGAGGGTTTTTTCTCCTCATTTTGTTTCTGCTAAAGATCTAAATTATTTTGCCTGCTTATGTATTTTATAGGGTAAATATTAGAACAATAGTTCTGCCACTAACTGTATGTGGCTGGTCAAGTCATTACTTTCTCTAAGTTTTCTCAGTTATATGTATTGAGAATAATAAGGTTTTCTTGCTGATAAACATATAAAGTAAGAAATACACAGCACGGAGGTATAGGACCACAGTCCAACTGCCTTCATTTAGCTTTTGCATTGGGCCTAATAATCAAAGAAGGACTTAGAAGTAAAACTTAGCTCAGCCCCTCTCTCAAAACAGTTCCTATAGGTTTGGGTTAGGATGGAGGAAATCCTCAAAAGGGCTTTTGTAAACACAGGGTTATATCAGGAGTTAAAAGAAAATTTCTAAGTCCAAGTCAGATAGTTCTCTGAGTCCATGGAACTAGAATCATCACCAGGCAAAAGGTAATAAGAAGAACAGAGTTAATCTTAGCCAGGGCATTCTGTTTGATATTTTACTATCACTCTGACTAAATGTGATCGTCTAGGTTATGAACTAAAAGAGTTCAGTGTTTTGTTTTGTTTTTTTTTTCCAGAAAAAAACTTCATAGCCACTATACTCATTCATTCATTCAATAAAACATTATTAAGCACCTACTATATGCCAGGTACTGTGCTAAGCACTGGGGATACAAAAATAGGCAAAAGATATACCTTGCCCTCAAGGAACTTACAATCTTATGGGGAAGACAGCATGCAAACAAATATATACAAAACAAATTATACACAGGATAAATAGGAAATAAATAAAAAGAGGAAAAGCACTGGAATTAAGAAAGATTAGGGAAAGCTTCCTGTAGAAAGTGGGATTTCAGTTGGGACTTAAAGGAAGCCAGATAGAGGGTACTGTTTGCAGAACAGCCAGGAGGCCATGTCACTGGATCTAAGAACATATGTTGGGAAATAAGGTGTAAGAAGAATGGAGAGGTAGGAGTTATAAATGGTTTTGAATTTAAACAGAGTATTTTGTGTCACTCCTAGAGGCAATAGGAAGCCACTGGAGTTTATTGATTGGACAGAGTGGGGGAAGGGTGTGACATGATCAGACCTGCATTTTGGAAAAATCATTTTAGTGGTTGAGTGGAGGATGGATTGGAATGGGGAGAGAATCGAGGCAAGTAGACCCACCAGGCTATTTCAATAATCCAGGTGTGAGGAGATGAAGGCCCATATTAGAGCAATGGCTCTTAGTAGATAGGACCAATGAGTAGCAGGTGCTGGGCCCAATAATAAGGGTAGCAGAAAGTAGCTTATCAGCCACCTACCAACTGAGATGCACATCAGAGAAAACCTGACCTAGACATGATGCCTAGCAGAGAAACCGCAATGGAAAGCAAAGATAAGTCATTCGGTGGAGAGCAACCAAAAACAATGTCATTATGTCACTAAAGACAGTGGTAGCACTCTAACGTCAAAGGTCTGAGTTGACCTAGCCACTTGTGTCCCTATATGTAATGCCTTATGCACATGTTTTCTAACTAAACAGGTCCCTCACATGTGTAAGCTTCATATTTGCACACTGGACACATGGGCCCTTTGAGAATACCTTTTCAGGCACATTTCCTGGATGTGGGTTCTGTATGAAAATTCTCTTACCACTAGGAAAGCAGAAACCTGTAGGAAAATGTACCTCGTGTACATAGAGTGATCTCTATTTTATTCATGCCATTTTATTTGGGATACTGCTCAAATAAATGTCTTTATTACAGACCATGTCCTCTAATTGGTCAGTAAAACAAAGCCTATCAATAGGAGTTTGTGAACTATGAGCTATGAACTATGGTTGAGGGTAACCAACAGACCTCAAACCTATCAGTGAATTAGGAAGATGTCTACCTCAAGCATGTGAAGACTTCCCCCCATGAAACGGGCAGATGAGAACAGCTTCCTCCAATGGCCATGAAGACAGCTAAAGCAGATGCTGCGGAGTGCTAAAAGCTTAGTCAAACATCAAAAATGCCAGGGTCATCCACTGCTTCCTGAGTCATCACCAATAATCTTGACTTTTGTCTCCACTGAACTTCAATAACTCTGGAAGAGAGAGTGAGGCTTCAATTCTGCCTTCCCTGAATCCAATTCACCCACTAGTCAAGATATCATCCGTGATGCCACTTTGAAAATGAAGGATGAACAGCAACAGCAAGAGCTATGAAGTGCTTCTTATCTAGGATCACTTTTCTAGAAGCACATGTATGAAAGGGTCCTCTGGGTAAAAAGAAGGTAGACTATATGGATCCCTTTCAAGCTCTCAAATTATGTGAGCAAATTATGCCGAGGCTAAACTCTGATTAATGCATGGAGTGGTTATGTATGAGATGTAATAGATTCTGAGATTTCATTTTATATATATACACATACATACACTTTTCATAATTATTTTTAAACAAGTTGTTGTAGATCATTCTTGTGGCTAGGATAGCTCAAAGAATTCTTAGCATTACGAACCTTTTGAGACAAAAATCACACTTTTTCTACTATTCTGATCAAATTAGGTATATCTCATTGATCTACCCAAATCTTGTTATCAAGAGCATGCAGAATATAGCCATCTATTCATCCATCCATTCAGTCAGCTGGGCAATGTACGTTCATTAAAAACACAGTCACAAGGTGACCTATTAAAATAGGAAATATTTTAAAAGCTATATTTAACCACCAACATCATATATTGCTTTCAACAAGAACTCAGTCAGTGTTCAGCAAGGAAATACGTATTGTCCCCTGAGCATTTTCAATTAATTACCAACAACTATAAAGAAATGAATTAATCAATTCCTTGACAGCCCCTTGGGGAGTGTAATATAGATGGTGATTATTATCTCTCTTTCTCAGGGCAAACAAATAAGGAATGAGAAGTAATTTACCCCAGGCCACTAAGGCATGTGAGTGCTGTTGCTGAAATTCAGAATTCCTATCTACAGCTTTCAGCACTGAATGTGACCTCTAAGCAATATTTCATTACTTGTCATAGTAAGCACCAGACATTGAGTTGTGGCCTACCAATTCTGAAAGAGCTGATTACATTACCCAGTTTGAGAATTACCCATATCAATGTCATTTTAAATTCTATGCTCCATGAAAAAAAAATTGTAAGTGGCACACTCTCTTGCCCTCTGTGTCCCAGAAATGTTCTCATCATGCCCACAAGAATTCTCTCCTTTCATGATTCTTCGAAATACTTCAAAGGCTGCTTCAATAGTAGTAGTAGTAATAGTAAGGTAAGGAAATTAACATTTATTAAGTACTTAATATGTGCCAGGGACTGTTCTAAGAGCTTTACACATTTTATTTCATTTGATCCTCACAATGGTCCTGGGAGGTTGGAAGTAGTTATTATCCCCATTTTGCGGTTGAGAAAACTAAGGCAAACAGAGGTTTAGTGATTTGTAAGGTCACATAGCTAATAAGCGTCTGAGGCCAGATTTAAAGTCAGGTCTTCCTGACTCCAGGCCCAGAATTCTTTCCACTGAGCTACTTAAATACTTCTATTGTAGTAACATAATACTTCTATTAAAATTGTTTGATATCTAAGATATATAGTCAACTAATAGAAATGTATGAGAACAAATGTATTCCACAATGGTTAGTTGTTGACCTTCATGCTTAAAGAGGACCAAAATGACATCTCACTATGTGGTTTCTCTGACTATGATTGATCAGACCAGTATGAGCTCAGAAGGCTCTACTGCAGGTTGGGCACAAATAGTCCATATGAACATTTGGAATGGAGATGTCTAAATTTATGCATCTCATGTTTCTTTTGGGCTACTGCAATTCTGCTTTGATCATAAAGCACAACACGTTCTTTGATGAAGGCCCGCCATGCTGGGTGGTCCTGTGCTAGTGCCTCCTATGCCTCACAGTTGATTCCAAAGTTCTTCAGAGAGACCTTGAAAGCATCCTTGTATCGCTTCTTCTGACCTCTGTGCGAGTGTTTGCCTTGTGAGAGTTCTCCATAAAGCAGGCAAGCACACATTTGGCATTCGAACAATATGGCCAGTCCATTAGAGTTGCACTCTCCGCAGTAGAGTTTGAATGCTTGGCAGTTCAACTCAAGAAAGGACCTCAGTGTCTGATACCTTATCTTGCCAAGTGATCTTCAGAATCTTCATAAGACCATTCAAATGGAAGTGATTCAGTTTCCTGGCATGATGCTGGTAAACTGTTTAGGTTTCATAGGTATACAACAATGAGGTCAGCACAACAGCTCTGTAGACCATCAGTTTGGTAGGCAGCCAAATGCCTCTTCTCTCCCACACTTTCCTTTGGAGACTCCCCAATTCTGAGCTAGCCTTGGCAATGTATGCGTCAACCTCAGCATGTATGTGTACATCCCTAGGAAGCGTACTACCAAGGTAAAAGGACTTATCCACAGCATTCAAAATTTCTCCTTTTGCTATAACTGATGATACTGTGGATATGGATGATACAGTGCTGCCTGGTGCAGAACCTCTGCTTTCTTGGTGTTGATTGTCAGGCCAAAATTACTGCAAGTGGCAGAGAATAAATCCATACTCTATTGCATCTCAGCTTCAGAGGCTGCATTAAGTACATAATCATCTGTGAACAAAAAGTTGCACACCAGCTCTCCTCCCACTTTTGTCTCGGCCCACCTTCAAGATAACTTACCATCACTGCGGTAGTTGACCTTGATGCCGTTTTCATCCTCATTAAAGATGTCAGACAACAGCATTGAAAATATCGTGCTAAAAAGCATGGGAGCAAGCACACATTTCACTCCATTGGTGAATGGGAAAGTGCAAAACATTGCCCATTTTCCAGAACCCATGCAAGCATTCCATCAAGAAAGTGGTATACTGATGAATTTCTCTGGGCAACCAAATTTTGTCATACTCTTCCACAATCTATTACCCAATAGATAAGTTGTCAATGATATGGACAAACAATAGTTAAAAGAAGAATAACAGCGATTAATAATCATATGAAAGAATGTTTCAAATTACTAACAAGGCAAATGCAAATCAAAACAACCCTGAAGTTTTACTTCATACCCAGGAAATTGGCAAAGATGACAAAAAACAGGAGTAGTCAACATTGGAGGTATCGTGGGAAGATAGACACACCAATGCATTTTTGGTGGAGCTATGAATCAGTACAACCATTCTGAAAACAACTTGGAATTTAAAAATTAAGTTAACTAAAATATGAGTCCACTACCAGATATATATCCTAAGGAAGTAATTGACAAAAAAAAATATCCTATATATACCAAAATGTTTATAGTGGGACTTTTTGTGGTGGCAATAAGTTAGAAACAAAGCAGATGCCCTTTGATTGGTAACGGTTAAAGAAATTTTGATACATGGCTGTAATAGAATACTTAATGTAAGGTATAACATAAACATTACAAATACAAGTACAAATAAGATTTACTTGAACTGACACAGAAGGAAGTAAGTGAAGCCCAAAAAACCAAACCATATACATGTGTGTGTATATAAAACAAGCTAAACAGAAAAAAACAACCACCACAAAACAATTAAAACTATATACTGTGAAATTATGAAGACCAGGCTTCAAACAAGAGATATAAGAAAGCACCTCCCTCCACTTCTTTGAAGAGGTTAAACAATGTCACACATAACATTAGATTTTTTTCTACAACGTGACTGGTTTTTGCTGAATTCTTTTCTCATCTTCCTCTTCAAGAAAAATAATAATCTTTTGTTATGAGGAATAGTTCTCTAGAAGGGGTAAGAGATGGTATACAAAGGGAAATATAAGTGATATAAAAATGAAAGATACCAATAAAACACATTTTTAAAATCAACAATACTAATTACAGTACTTTGAGAGTTCATGATTAAAGCAATATGACTATACCCTTCACCACTACCAATCCCAACATCTTATCTCTTAGGAAAGAGTCACTGTGCTTACATGGGGAAAAGTCATCACTTGATATGAATATGAGCAAATCCAAACATCAAAGGTGGCTTGGGCAAATAATGATATGTGTACTTTAATCAAAAGATTAAATCTCCTGAGTCTCTACCCTTATATCTGATTGTTGTTACTGGGCTGATTCACAGGAACTGAATGGGAGAGACACAGCAGGGCATAGCTTGCATGTAGAAACCATGAGTGGTCTATACTGCCAACCCTCCCATCCCGTTATCAATTGCAAGGACGCCATGATTAGTAAAGTTTACTAATCTTATACCTGGAATGGATTAAGTTTCCTACACTGATAGTTTGCTAACCTTGCATTTCTAGCCCTAAATGTAGCTGACCCAACTTCTGAATACACAGGCAGTGAATCAGAGATCAAAGACGGAGTCACTTCTGTCACTTGGGGTCTAGTGAAAGACCAGTCCCCACATTCACAAAGCATTTCCTTATGCTTCCATATTTGATCCTCACAACAACCTCATGAGATGCTTAACCATGACAATATTATATTTCAGTTCCTCCTTCTTGGCTGTCTAATTTGTGAAAGTCCCTGCTCCTTGAGGACAAGGGCTATCTACCTTTCATATTTTTAGCCTCATTATTTAGCATAATGTATATAATCAATGTTTGTTGGTTGATTGGCTGGTTGTTAGTAACTTCATAGAATCATAGGGTATTTGCCACCTTCACCAAAGAGCATTCTGGAATTAAAGGGAGGTAGAATTCAGATTAGTCTATTTTTCCATGTGTTAGGAAAAAAAGATGATTGGAGGAAAGATTGATTGTAAGAACTTTTCATATAATATACCTTCCCTGTTATGGATCCAATATTTATTGGGCATTTGCTGTATGATCTCTTCGGTGATACCTCTACTGTGTTTTCCTGTTGTTCTACTGCATATAAGGAATCCAGTGTTGGAGTCTGATGACATTTTGAAGTGTAGGCTACATAAAGTAAGTTATTTTCTTTCCATTATCTCATCTCAGCATTTTATATTCCCTATTGCATTATGATGTACTTTATATTGTATTTACATGTGAAGTGGCTATTCTATAATCTATATATAGAGGAAGTTAGGTGGCTCAGTGGATAAAGTGCTACATCTGAAGTCAGAAAGGCCTGAGTTCAAATCCAACCTCAGATGCTGACTTCACTGTGTGACCCTGGGAAAGTCCTTTAACCTTTGACTGCCTCGGTTTCCTCATTTGTAAAATGGGGATAACGATAGTACATACCTCTCAGAGTTATTGTGAGGATAAACTGAGATAACATTTGTAAAATATTTGCAAACTTTAAATCACTATATAAGTGCTAGCTATTTACAGCTATTCAATTGTAAACTCTTTGAAAGCAAAACTACATCTTCATTACCTTTGTATCTCCTCCTGTGCAAATGCATTAAGACATTAGCGGAAGATGAAGATGCTATTCAGAATAAAATAATTGCCATGTCTACAGCATAAAAGCAGTAAAAGGCTTTCAAGAGACTTCCATCTCAGAGTTCAAATGACTGATAATCTTCTAAGCTTAGCCTAGCACCATGCTGTGCTGCTAATCAGGTGTGGTTTTTTTATTCACCTATTTTTGCATAGATATTCAAAAGACCATGGTTTCTTTGGTGTAGGTACTCCCTTCACCAATGCAGATCACAACTTCTTTGTAACTGTTAGAGTTTCTGTGGCCAAAAAGTTTATTACCCTCCACCCAATCTAGGGATAAATTTCTCTGAACTGGGCTAGGCTGGTCCTTAAATGACTAACACGCAATGAATCATTGGGCCTGTACTATATGTCTTTCCAGCTGGGTTGGTAGAATCTGCCTATTATCAACATGGACTTCAATATGTCACTGTTGTCTCTAGGCCACAGTAAGACACTGGAAGAGTGCTTTATTGGAGATCTTTGCCCTTAACTAAATATAAATTAATATTAAAGTAGGCACTTTTTATGGTTTGGTTTGGTTTGGTTTGGTTTTTTAGCAAGATTTGCAACTCAAATGAGTAGCCACTTCTTTATGAATTCAAGACCCTTCCCTAGAAAGCAATGAAAGCAAGTCTAAAGCCTGAGGCAGTATTAACCAATTACTGAAACTTTACAAAAAGAAATTTGTTTCAAGAATAATAATGAACTGATTTTGATATAACAATTTAAAGTTCCAAAACACTCTGCATGCATTATTTTATTTGGTCCTCACAAGAGCTCTATGAGGTAGCTGCTAGAGTTATTATCATCCTAGTTTACAGATGAATACACTGAGGTGTAGAGAGATTAATTCACTTGCCTATGGTCAGAAAACTAACATCAAATTCAACATTTGAACCCAAATCTTTCTTGCTACGAAGCACTTAATTCACTGTTCCAGGATGTTTATTAAAAAATCCTATCTTGTCATTTTTACCTTCACCATATTTCTCAGATGGGTTCCTTTCTTACCACTCATTTAACCATAATCCCAGCATAGGCCCTCATCTCCCCTCCCCTGAAGTATATTGCAACAGCCTTCTAACTGGTCTCTCTGCCTCAACTCTCTCTCTGCTCCAACCCAACCTCTACTACATGACCAAAGTGATTTTTCTAATGCATAGATTTCAGCATGTAACAACATGCCACCCCCTAAGGTGTTCAGGGAGCTCCCAGTTAAACCTCCAGGATCAAATATAAACACTATTAAGCATTTAAAGCTCTTCATCACTTGACCTCTTCCTGTCTTTCCAGTCTTTTTACACATTACTCCTCCTCCATTTACTCAATGATTCAGGTACACTGGCCTACTTCCTATGCCTCACACATGACATTCCATCTCCCAACTCCATATCTTTTCAGTGGCTGTCCCCCATGACTGGTATAATCTTCCTCCTCACCATTACCTCTTAGCTTCCTTGGCTTCCTTCTAGACTCAACTCATAGCCCACCTTTACAAGGCCTTTTCCACTGCTGCAGCTGCTAATGCCTATCCTTTTAGCATATCCTACATGCACTCCGTATGAAATGGTTAATTACATATTCCATTTTCTCTCCTCCACTGAAATGTATGCTCCCTGACAACATGGATTTTTTTTTTGTCTTTCTTTGTATTCTCAGTACTTGACACAGTGCATGGAACATAGTAAGTGTTTAAGAAAAGTTTGTTGACTGTCTGAGGACCATGCTACTTCAAAAGGCATACAAGCTTTCTTGTATTGGGAAGGAAATTCCCATATTTGAGGATGCTAGACAGACAGAAAGAAAATAAAAAGAATCCCCTAATTCAATGCTGTGTCTCAATTCTCTCCTCACCCCTGGAGAGCAGAGTCCTGAAATTATAATACTTTCAATTATACACACAATATCTCTGATGGAATTGTCAGTGCAACATCATTTTGCTGGAACTCTTGCTTATGTGTTGTTGGCTATTTTAACTTCCCTTTTTAATGTCATTAGAGAAGGGTGATTGGTTGGAGACAGCAAAGAGCTGTAGAAGCTGATAGCATTGCAGGATTCCAAAGCAAAATGTCAGAGGTTAACTAGTGTCAATGATTATCCCAGCCTCCCTGCAGTCAGCTGCAAAAATGGTTGTCGGTATTGCTAAGCACTTTAAGAAAAAAAAATCCTTCCAACTGATAGGCAGCTCTAAAGGTCAAGTGTATGCAAAGAGGATAATAGAATTCTTCCATTTATTCCAAGTCTTCCAGTCTGGGAATAAGAACCACTGTTCACTTAGTCGATCTCATTAAGAATGGGATTAGATAGGATCACAGCAGATGACAGACTTTAGAAATTGTCTGACTCTAAAACAAAACTATATGTACAGTTACTGTCACTTGGAGACATTCAATTCATTTCCAATGCAAACATGCTAAGTAGCACCATTTTTTATCTTTAGACTAAGTTGAGTTCTTCAAAGATTTTTTTTTAAAATAGCTTTCTTTCAATCAATAAAAAAAGCTAATTTGTCTGTTCAAGGCATTAATGATAGCGATGGGTCTTATTAACAACTAGCATTTTGCTGCTATTCTGGGCATGAATTTAGCTAAACTGCTACATGTCAAACTAGAGGCAAAGAATTTTACATATTTTCTTCTGCCATTGTAATGACTTCTCTGCTGTTCTTTGCTTTGAGGGGTTGGTGATTGCAGAAAATTGGAAACATTTCCCCCCCTTTTGAAAAGGCTATCTGTGGGTTCAAATGGCTGTCCCATTTCACTGACTAAAAAGATGCTGTGAATTCATTTCTGAGCATAGAAAGCAATTTTACTGCTTAAAGTGGTCTCTAAAGCACAATAGAAGAAATCACATGCAAACATGAGGTGATATATTATTATTGGTAAGTGGCTTTGATAATGGTTACAGCTTCACAAATTCTCTCAGCACTAATGCCACCCCTTCCCCGCACCTCATAGTCAAAACTCTATTTGAAAAGTTATTAACTACACATTCTAAAGTCAATCCTGGAAGTAAGGCTGGAATGGAAGGTCCCATTGTTTTCAGTAATAGTTAAGAACTATTTTCTAGGATTACATTTATGGTGCCAAGAATGACTCTCGAGTCTTCCAGGATTTATTTCACGCTGTCAAGGGCTCAGGGCAGGTGCATTCACAATAGCATCAAGTGCAAAACTTCTTGTTTACTGTATGTGGAGGTATTAATTGTAACAACAACACAATCACGTTTACATTGCACTTTACAATTCACAAAGCTCTTTCCTCATTTAATAGGGATAGACTAGCCTTTTGGAGGAAGGGAGCAGGCTGAGAAGACCTTGAAGTATGTGCTGATATTTCCTGCCTGAATTCAGTTTAAGCAACCACACAGAACTATGGGGGAAGCCAGTTTACAGCCATGTATGACTGAGGAGCACATAATAAAAAAGCACAAAAGTGATGTCAAAATGCCCTCTAATTAGCTCTAGAGCTAGAAAACTTGATGACTGGGATTTGAGAAAAAGAATTTAGTATGTAAATACAATGGGCAACCTACCTCATTAGCATCTCTTTCTTTGTGTGTTTGAATGAGGAGAGACTCTTTGTGCTACCATCTAGCACACGGACACCTCTTTCTCTGCTTTGTTCATTCCTGATCATAGCTGAACAAGGATACAGAGATGGACCTTGGTGTAGCTGAATGGCTGTTGAAGTCACACCTATCAGGATGATATTGGCCAATGACAGTGGAAACAGTTTCAACAGACATGGAAAGATGATTGTTCAAAGATGGTGGTGGCTTCAGGGAGCACTATGTTAGAGAGGATGCCAGCTGAGGACCCTAAAAAGTCATAGGTCTTGGGAGCCTACCTGAGTGGCCTACTCAGCAGAGAATTATACATAAAGGGAAGTTCATAATAACTCTACAAAGGACTACCAGGGCCAGGTATTAAAAATTGCCTCTTTGACACATGTGTTCTCTCCATATGTACCCCACTACCCTTTTTACTCTGAGTTTGGGTCCATTCTCCCCACCCCTAAACTCCATGTGTATTTGTGGAAGAATGTACACTGGGGATTTGGGGAGGGGGGAGGAAGGAAATGTCTAATGGCAGCTATTCATAGCATACCTTCTCATTTATAAAAACTAATTGATGTTCCTTGGATGCTAGCTAATCAATCCATAAATAAATAAATGAATGAATGAATGAACAAATAAAGAAAGAAAGAAAGAAAGAAAGAAAGAAAGAAAGAAAGAAAGAAAGAAAGAAAGAAAGAAAGAAAGAAAGAAATGAATGAATGGATAAATAAATAAATAAATGAGTGAATAAGCAAATAAATGAATGAATGAATAAATGAAAGAATGAATGAATGAATAAGTAAATAGATGGATGGATAGATGGATGGATGGATGGATGAATGAAATTGATAGTAAATCAACAAAGTAGAGGCTCAGGAGTACTAGAAACCAGCCTCTGCGGACACAAACCTGTGTGAGTGCAAGTTGGAAAGTGTAGTCTCTGACAGAGTATTACACTGTCTTATAAGGACCTTGTAAGGTAAGTAATAAAACTATCATTAACTACATTTATAGATGAGCTTATTTACAGAGGCTAAGGAACTAACTAGTCACAGAGCAAGTGTATTAGAGCTGGAAGTGGAACTGAGGTCTCCTGAATCTATCTTGCATTCTTTTGATTACATTACACTGCATAGCAAAATGCTTCTTTTCTAATGTCACTGGATAACTGATGTTTAGTCTGGGCAGATACTAGGGAAAACTGTTATACTAGCATTCCTGCAGCTTAATTTCCTCTATAAGAAAAGGTAAAAGCTTTTAACAATCAGCCACTGAGGTCTAGCGAAAATTGTTCATTGACCTCAATAATCACTGCGAACTATTAATTGTTTTTAACAAATCTAAGTAGAAAAAAATAATTTTCAGTTAATCAATGACTATTTATTTAACCTATATACCATGTATTAGGTGTTATGCTAGGGGTTCAGTATGCAAAAAAAATAAGTGAGGCAGTCTCTACTCTCAAGAACTTGCATTCTACTAAAGAAGGGGATCTGAACTTTTGTGGACCCCTTTGGAAGTCTGGAGGAGTCTATGGACTTCTCAGGATCATGTTTCTAAATAATCATAGAAAATAATAAATTCCAGTTAGAAATTAGTAAAAATAAAGATGTCATTTTTCCCATCCAAATTCACAAACATTCAGAGATCTGCAGACCCCAAGTTGAGAACCTCTGTTCTAAAAGATAGAAGCGACATGGCGAGTAAGTTGTTGCTAGACAACTTCTATGTGAATGTTACATGACCAATGATCAGGTGGTAAAGAGGATTTATGCTTCAAGTACAGATTAGACTAAGTGATCATTGAGGTACCTTCAACTCTAGGAGTCTAGGTCCTAGGAAAAGCCCAATGAATTTGAACATGTTTCATAATGAATCCTAGATACCAAAGTCATTATCATTTAAGTTAACTTCATCATTCTGAGATCTCATGTTCGGCCAAAGCCACAGACCATGATAAAAAGTATATAGATGTCTGGCTATCAGGAACCAATGCTTTCAAGTGGCTCAATATTCTCAGCTAGAATATATATCCATATCTTCTCTTCTTGATGCCTTTGAACTTTATTCTCAATTCAGTTCCCTGGCTTATGGTCTTTGGATTTCTCATCCAATGACATCACTTCATATCTTCCATGTTCCCTAGGCTGATCTTCTGAGTAATGCTCTTGCTTCAGATTTGACCTCAACCCAACAAGCCATATATGTTTGATAATTCTGGGATCTTCATGCTAGTCCCTAACAGTGACATCATCACATGTGTTAATTGTCCTCCTTATCAAATTCAAAAATTAAAAGTTTAATGTTTATATTGGTACGTTACAGAAACCAAAAGGATACACGCTAGGACCAATCCAAAAGCCCTTAAGAGTTAAACTCAAGCCAGTTTTTTGATGGACATCGATTTCTCTTCATCTGGGGATATACACAAAAGTGGCATCACTCACTGGCCCCACAAAATGTGTCATATCAGTTACCCAGACTTTCAATGACATCATGCTTTTTGCGGAGATTTTCATTCCATTCTTGGACAACACAAATGGGACTGTCAAATAATGTGTAATTTTAAAGCAAGAGCTTGTCTCTGAGCTTTAGAGAGGGCTTAATAATCCTTGAAATGGAACACACAAACAATCATTTAGCAACCACACAAACAGAAGCTTCTGATTCATGGCTTTGCTATTCAACTGTTCCAGGCAACAGATGGAACTGTAGGCCTATATGTGGTTCTGATTCAAAACTTTTAGTTATTTCCCCATTCCCAATGGGAAGACTATATGCTCATCCCTGGAGTCATGTTTATCAGTTTGATTGGCAGCAGATCCCAGTAGTTCTGATTAGGGCTGAGGGAAATGTTTTTGTAAGTTTATAACATGTACGAAGCTTCTAAGTGCAAGTATTAAAACTAACTCAAATTTTTTGAAGTCAAGTTTTTACCTTTGGCAAAATAAGCCTTCGCATTTCTAAGAATAAAAGCTTTAAAATGTCAATTAATCAGTTTAGAACACTTAGAAAGGGAGAAGTAGATTGGAAATAACTTTTTCTTTTGTTATTGTTAAATGAATCTTCTCTGAGTGGATTATAACCTTTTCTCAAAAAGTACATATATTTAAAGATCAAGGAGAAAGGTGATTAGCAAAGTGATTTGGAAGTGACTCCTTCCCCCCCTAAAAAAAGAAAAAGACCCACTTAAGCAAAATGCTAAGGTTTGCCCTAGTGTAATGGCCATCAATTTTTCCTAGTTCTTCATCCCAGGGGCCATGCTAAAAAGGACTAATCCTTCTTCCATTTGACAGCCTTAAATTACTTGGAAATAGCCACTACATCCCCCCTAATGTCTTCTCTGGGCTAAACAACTCAAGTTCCCCATAGGCCATTCTCAAGTTTGCTTGTTATATTATTTCCTTCTGTTTGCTAATATCCTTCCAAAACCATTGCACTACAACTGACACCATTTTGAAGATGTGGTCTAAAAAAGGAAAGAGTATACCTCAGTGCAGCCTAAGACTTTTTTTTTCTGCCAGGACTATTTGCCTGGTAAATCAAAGGGAGGATGTAGATATAGTAAGCCTAGATAGCTTTGAAAATCATTTGACAATGTCTTTCATTATATTCTTGTGTACAAGCTGGAGTCATATGGTGTTATGTCACTCAAAATGAGAACCTGAAAAGACCTCACCTTAAAAGGGCCAGGGTTTCCCAATACATCCTGGGCCATCTCTAGTCATCCTGATGAATATCCAGCCACTGGACCCAGATGGCTCTGGAGGAGAAAGTGAAGCTGGTGACCTTGCACAGCCCTCCCTCATTCAGATCAAAGTCAATTGCAACTCATGTCATCACCTCCCTGATGTCACGGTCCTCTTCTAGAATGAAGGACAAACACAACAACAACAACAAGCTACAACAATATGGCCTAGATGATAGTACAATTAGAGAGATTTGTAAATGGTCAAATCTTAAAAGCACTCATCAGTGGGTCAGTGTCAATTTGAATGAAGGTCTCTATTAAGTACCCAATCCTTATCAATCACTTGAATGAAGCTATAGAAGACTTACTTGTCATATTTGCAGATATCACAAAACTTAAGACAACAGAGGCATCCATTGAATAATAGAGAACATTACAAATGTCTTAGATGGCTAAAATTATGTATTGAAATAAGATGGAATTTAATTCAAAAATACAAAGAGCTAAGTTTGAAATAAAATAAAAATCTACTCCACAAATTCAGGCTCAGGCATGGCTAGACAATAGCTTCCACTTTTTTGAAATGAGGAAATTGAGGCCAAGAAAGAGTGATTTGCTCTAGGTCCCACACAACTAGTAACTTGAAGAGCCAGGATTCAAACCTGGGTCTTCTTACTACAAATCCAACACTATTTCCCCTGTGCCATAAGCCCTTTTGGTGTGATGATTATTCTCCAATATGTGAAGGTATTCCTCCAAGAGTGTGTTATCTGCAAATATGATAAACATGGTACCTTTCCTGCCATCATCCAAGTCATTGATAAAAACATGTTGAACAACAGAGATCAGCTTCCACAACTTCATTGTGTGGCATCTGTGTTCTGATGAGCAGCTACTCTTCTTCAGTTCCAGTCTAGAAAACAAAACATCTTAAAATGAAGAAAATACTACATTTAAGCACTCAAAGATTTGTCCTAATCTCAGTCTTCATGTCAATACAATTGGTTGGTTTTGTTAGTTTGATCAAATGATCCACTTAACAAAGAGAGAGCAGGAATCAGTCCAATTCACTATTCAGCATAATCAACCAACCAACTGAGTCAAAGGGATCAATCGATTCAGTAGCCTTGTGTAAGTTGAGCTTCACTAGTCTTTGTGATGCTTTCAACTTCCAATGTTGTTCTCCCCACGATAATTATCTGGATGACCAATATGATCAATCAAAAAATTCCCTTAAAAGTGAATGCAAAGCATCTACAAGGCTAGATGCTTTCAATCCCTAACTCATGAAAATCAAAATCTTTATATTTGAACATCAAGTTTTGTTACAGAAAACAAGTCCATTCTTTGATGCCTCATCAACATTAAGGAACCATATCTCAGGGGCAGCTGAGTGGCACAGTAGATAGAGCACCAGCCCTGGATTCAGGAGGACCTGAGTTCAAATCCAGCCTTAGACACATAACACTTACTAGCTGTGTGACCCTAGGCAACTCACTTAACCCCATTGCCTAGCCAAAAAATAAAAAAGGAACCATATCTCAGAATTTTAAAAAGTAGGTTAGTCTTTATTTATATTCTTAAGAACATATAGCTACATATTTGCAATATGTTATGAGTTCATATAGTCTTCCTTGCTGCATGAAATGCAAATGCCTTTTCCAAGTACTGGAAGCTCAGTGGCTGATGAATAACTACATGTCAAGACTTTAACAGAAGAGAGAGATTATGTCTTGTATTTTTTAATAACCTAGTAACAGTTCTAATATCCAACTGCTTGCTGGATATCTCCAAATGAATGTATAATAGTCTTCTTAAACTTAATGTGCTCAAAACCAAACCCATTATCTTGACCTTTAAATCCACCCCTCATCTTCCTAATTTATGTCCAGGGCACCATTATTCTTTTAGTCACCTTTTCATTTCCATTCACCTCCTATAACCAATCAGTTGCCAACTCTCATCGATTCTTCTTCCTCAATATTTATTGTATCCATCCCCTTCTCTTAACTCATACCACAACTATACTACTTTGGGTTTTCATCATCTCTCCATTGGACTTTTGCCATAGCATTCTAATTGGTCTCCCTGTCTCTAATCTTCAGGCCATCCTCCATATAGCTGCCAAATTGACATTCCTAAAGCAGATTATGTCACTCACTTGCTCAAAATACTATAGTGACTATGTATTGACTCCAGAATAAAATACAAATTTGACATTTTAAACCCTTCCCAATCTTGCTCTTCCAGCTTACAAGATTGACACAAGCCTATTTTTTTCAGGCTGACTGCACATTACTCCCTCTCAGGCATTCTATACACCATCCAAACTGGTATTTACTGTTCTCCTGTATAAGATGCTCCATAGTCTATCTCTATGCCTTTGAATAGGTTGGTCTCCATCCTTGGAATGCTCTGCCTCTTCACCTCTGCCTGTTGTATCTCTTAGCTGACCTTAAGGTTCAGCTCGAATGCAATCTCATTCAAGAGGCCTTTCCTGGTTGCCTCAGTTATTCATGCCTTTCCCCTGAATTTTTTTTATTATGTATGTATCCTCTATCTACTTATCTGTGAATATCTTATATCCCCTTCTTCTTTCCCTCTGTCTCTAGTAGAATGCAAGTTCCTTGAAGATGAGAATTATTTCACTTTTAAATTTATAGCCCCAATACCTAACACATGGCTTACCACATAGTAGTTATTTATTAAATGTTTGTTGATTTCTTTATTCATTGATTGATCTGAGGCTCAGTCCTTAAACTGGGTGGACTCTCTACCTAGCCCCAGACCATATTTATGACATGTTTACAGGAAACAAAAGAAAATATTGGAAAGATGCCTCTGATGGAGTTATAAGTACAGATTGTCTTAAATAAAGACCTAGAAATTACTCGTTTACTTTGTGATGCCACATCAACCACTTTACTGGGATATTGAAACTTCATTTCAAATCCCACTGGCTTCTAGATTTCTACGTAATTACGTCAAGTTCTCACTTACACTTTCTATTAAAGATTAAGATTCAGTAAACAGAATAACCCTTTCAAAATACCTTGAGATACCAAGTTTCATTTAGATATTAATTTTGATGTCCTGGAAGGCATTTATGCTATCTGTCAATGCCTGAGTTCTATTCCCACTTTATGACATTCCTGATATTCCCACTGAGGAGAGAGGAGAAGTAGGTGGACCATTCTTAGGGTACTGTCGGTGTTAAAGCTCTCAAGAGGCAAGGGTGCCAATAGGTCACCTTTATAAGCCCAGGTCAGTACAGCAGTTTTCACTTATTCACCTTATGGGAAACACTGAAAGAACCAACAGATGCATTCTACCCATAACCTGGTTATCATTTCTACATATCTAGCTGCTTCAGCTCACTGTGGATATCCAGTGTCCTGGTACTAAATATGGACTGCACTTACAATGAAATTGTTTGACAACGATATGGGATCCAAAATAGGGCTTCTTACCCTAAAGTCCATAAACTTTAAATAGATAGATAGACAGACAGACAGAGATATTGTAAATATCATTGATTTCTTTCATCATCCTATTTGTCCTTATTTTATTTATTTAAAAGCATTCTGAGAAGTCCACAGGCTTTACCTCTGGTGTGAGTGCTGCTGAGCCCTTTTCAGGGCTGCTCATTCACCTTTGGTGTCTACCTTTCACCCAACTCTCTCCTGTGACTTCAAAAAGCTATAACATGTACAGCAGCCACAGTCCAGTAAAACCATCTCAACAGATGTGCTAAACCATGTTGAAGGTAACCAATAATTCTCATACCCACTGGTGAGTTAAAGGAATGTCTGCCCCAAGCATGTGAAAACTTTCCCCCATGGAATGGACAGAAGAGAACAACTTGTTTCAATGGCCATGAAGACAGCTAAAGCAGGTGCTATGGAGCTCTGAGAGCTTGGTCAGACATCAAAAATGCCAAGGTCATCTACTGCATCCCAGGCCATAGCCAGTAATCTTGACTTTTGCCTTGATATTGAACTTTGATAATTCTGAAAGAGAGAGTGAGGCTGATGACTTTGTTCATCACTACCTCACTTAAATCCAATTCAGGCCCTACTCAAGACACCACCTGATGATATGATTGGTCCTCTTCAAAAACAAAGGATGAACAATAGCAATCTTTCCATGACATTAAGTGACTATTCCCAGTTCCCTTAGGAAATGTTGAAAAAACAAAAACATTCTACCAGTCATAAGTTTACTAATATGATCATAGCATCTGCTGCCAAATTTGTACTTGCATGGGAAAGAGGTTCTCCTGGCTAATAATAAAAAAGCAACAGGTCATCTGTACTGGAACATCTAAGAAAATTAGAGGAAGTCAATATATGAGAATCATAAGGCAAAACAGAAGCAAAGAGTCTTTGGTTTAAAAAAACATTGCCATTATGGAACACCATCCAGATCTGAAAAGAAGACAGCTTACATATGATTTGAATAAAATAGAAAGATCATATTCCAATGTGTCAAGTCCTGCCTATTTCTCTGTAAGTCTTGAAGAGCTAATGTCTTCATTTCTTTCTTTTCAATTTATACTCATGTCTACAATGACAAAAGCTCTTACCAATAAAACAATATCTACTTCAAGACATTTACTTAGGAATTTCATAATCAGCCAATTGTGTTACTTTGGGCAGAATATCTCCAAATTATGCCCAAAGGGCTATAAAATTGTGTATACCCTTTGAAACAGCAATACCACTGTTAGGTGTATATCCCAAAAACTTTCATAAAAAGAGTAAAGGACTTAATTCATACAAAAAATATTTATAGTAGTTCTTTCTGTGGGGGCTAACAACTGGAAATCAAAAGGATGCTCATCAATTGGGGAATGACTAAGCAAGCTGTGGTATATGATTGTGATGGAATATTATCATGCTATAAGAAATGACAAGCGGGATGATTTCAGAAAAACCTGGACTTACATGAATTAATGCACAGTGAAGTGAACAGAACCAGGAGAATGTTGTACACAATAACATCAATATTGTTTGATGAAGAACTATGAATGGCCTAGCTATTCTCAGCAATATAATGATCCAAGACAATCCCAAAGTACTTCCAGAGAAAGAACTGATATTGATTGAATACAGACTGAAGTATGCTATTTTTCACTTTCCTACAGTTTTTTCTTTTATTCAAGTCTTCTTATACAAAATGATTAATATGGAAATGTTTTTATATAATGGCACATGTGAAAAATATAGACAAGCTCATCACCAAAAAAAAAATCTCCAAAATGCAGATATGATTTTGAAATATTGGCTAAGTCTATCCATACCTGTGATGTATCTTATCAATAGACTTCAGGTAAATCTGGTAGGACAAGGATGCAAACTTGTCAGAGGAGGAAAGAGGACGAGCAAAATGGTCTGCATGGAAGGACCAGGATCTTAAAGCTCAATGGTGTTAGGGTGGAAAGTGATCTCCAGGGAAATATGTCAGATAAAGTTGAAAAATAAGCAAGTGGTAAACATTGCCTGAGAAAAACCTGCTAATATTAAGGATCCTATGGATTTGCAGGGTTTACAGATGAGCTGAAATCCCATTTTAGCTCAATCACTTGGTCCAGTATAAAGAACCAGTCTGACGCCACTGTGCTTGGTGCTGGGGAAAGAAAGAAAGAAAGAAAGAAAGAAAGAAAGAAAGAAAGAAAAGAAGAAGAAAGGAAGGAAAGAAGAAGGAAGGAAGAAGGAAGGAAGGAAGGAAGGAAGGAAGGAGGAAGGAAGAAGGAAGGAAGGAAGGAAGGAAGGAAGGAAGGAAGAAGGAAGGAAGGAAGGAAGGAAGGAAGGAAGGAAGGAAGGAAGGAAGGAAGGAAGGAAGGAAGGAAGGAAGGAAGGAAGAAGAAATCCAGTTCCTGTGCTCAAAGGACTTGCATTGTAACCTTTCTTATCACAATCCTTTCCAGATTGCCTTTTTCCTGACACATTTATACATGAGGAGAAAAATGTTTCTAACCCCCTCAAACTCTTGCAAGTGAACCTCAACTGCCAGTCAAGCTAAAATCTACTGACATTAACATTTTCAACCCTGTTTCTTTTAACTATGACATTAGTATATTAAAATATTTTCTAAACAGATAAGCCATACAGTTTTCATCCTATAGCATCACAACCACACTAAATGTTTTATTTTGGCCTATAAAAATGATTAAATATTTTCAAAACATTTTTAAACATTTGTACTGGTTACTATCAGAGGAAAATTCAGCCCCAGAGGAAACATTTGCAAAATATTTTGGCTATTAAGGCAGTAGGGAAGAATATTCAAATGTTTGCTGATGAAGCACAACGAAATAAGGATAGTTGATCCCTTCTGCAGTGTGACCTTCATCAAGGTCTGATAGCCCAATAAAACAGCAGAGCTTTATTAAATAACCATAAAAGGTATTGTATTACCCTTCCCTTGACACCTAATGAGTAAAATTCCACTTTTAGTGCATCCAACAACAACCAAAGCTACTACATCTCAGTAGCCAAAAAAAACCATTAGGGGTGGGGGGCAGACAACATAGCTGAAAGAATACTGCATTGGAGCTTGAGAGCCTGGGCTGAAGTCCCACTTCTGCCACTAACTATGCGGCCTGGGACAAATCACTTCATCATTCCAGGTCTCAGATTCTTCTTCTACAAAACAGAGAGTATTGAACTAAAGGATCCCCACATACCATCCTTGGACCTAAGAGTTTTCTTAATAATATAAGGATACAAAAAAGTGGAATTCCATTATCAATCATTAATTAATGCTTAATCTATGGCCTGGACTGTCATGATATAATCTTTGTGTTCTGATTAAAACAACAAGATTCACTCACTTCTTTAACAAATGTTTGTTAAGCACTAAGGGCCTGTTTTCCACAGCCTTCAGCACTGCTCTTAAAATATTCAAAATGCTATTTCATAGATTTGAAACTAGAATGGACGTCAGAGGTGATAGCTCAACCCACATTCATTCTCTAGAAGTAGAGTCTAAGGTTCAGAGAAATTAAGTGAATTGCCAAAGGTCACAGAAGTACTAAATCACAGAGTAAGGATTCAGACCCATGTCATCTTAATCTGAATTCAGTTTTCCTTCCCCCAAACCACATAGCATCCTTGCCTTACTGTTCCACGGTAACATGGCATAGAATAAAATCTCTGTTGAAGTCAAGTGCATCCATCCAATTACCTCTGGTTAGTGCCACTGAATATATTCCCTCGTGGCTTCCAAGAAGAACAAGGTCTTCCCTGAAAAACACACACAAATAGAACTTGAGCTCTCCAGAATGAATTCATTGGTATATTATTCCAGTCTCAAGACAATCAAAAGTTTTCCTTAATGATAAAGAAAGTGTGTAAATACTCCACTACTGGTGAATGAATTTTGTATATCTTAGTTCTTATAGAAAAACAGCATTCCTACATCCAGGCTGTATTCACCACATATTCATGCTGTTTACAGTATCAAATGTTTGAACACTCATCAGTTTCATTCATTAATGTAATTAAGGCTATGGCATTTCAACTAAATTCCCTGGAATTCTAATTAATAGAAACTAATGAGTTGGTAACTTGGGCCAAGGACACCATTAAGCTAAGCTAATGAAAGACCAACAAGACATAATTGTCCTTTAAAATTAGGGAGTTTCAAGAGATCACTGTTATATTAAATGACATTATTATAGAATAGTGTAAGCTGGTGGCATCCAAATCTTATGTAGCAAAGGTCTTTTTAAAAGAAAAAATTATCATGATTCCCCACTTTTTATAAAATGATCTACACAAATAATTTTCTTAGCTTATATTTTATTCAGATAAAATTAAGAATTTATTATTTTGTAATAAGAATTATTAAACATAAAATAACTACAAGGATATAGTTATTGATAAAAATCTTTTATAATTTTTATATTTATAACTTACAAAATAATGGCCATAGTAATATTACTAATATGATGAGTGGGCTTGCTTTTTCATCGTTTCCCTCAACATGGTGTCACTAATATTATTGCTGTTCATAATTCTTTTTCAACCACTAATTGAGGTCAATATTTTGTCTTTATAACAACTAAGGAGGAATCCTTACTTCACACAAATAAGATTTTATAAGCAGCAGTGAAATTTGGATCACTGCAATAAATTTTGTAAGAGCTTTTCTTTTGATGTATTTATAAATGTTTAAAATGAAATTTTTACAACTTGAAATATTGCATATAACTCCTTACTCCTGAATAGACAAGTTATTGTGAAACAAGTAATTAATCCATTTTGCAAAAGGCACCACATTTTAAAATAGTACCTTTTGACCTGTCATTAACCCTGACATCAATTGAGTTCCATTGTTGCAGGGTCCTAAATGCTCCTCCCATATATAATTTTCATTAAAAATTCTGTCAATTATATTAAAATTTTCTCTCATCAATCTGTTTGCAAATTAATAGATTTTCCCTAACATCCTTCAACATATTGTATCTATATAATCAAATGAACATCTTTAACTACATATAGTGTTTCCATGTTCTATGAAACAGGTCTTTGGCCATATGGGCAAATTATCTTCCTATCATATTATACACAAATGAACCCATTCAAAGCTCTTTGAACTGAGCATTGCTTTAACCATAACACTGACTATAGGTGGAACCAATATTTTTCTTGTGAAATGAAGCTTTTTTTACATTTAGCAATTTTGTAAACAACCTTATATTGATGCAAACAATTCTTTTAATGTCACAGATTTTTTTGAAATTTTTCTTTTTGCTAATTAAATAAAAACATCCAATTTCAACTGGATAATTCTCATCTCACCAAAATATTCTGCATATACAAGATATTGTTTCAGTTTGTTAGGTTTCATGCAATCTGTAGCTAAAGCAATCCTACCATTGCTTTTTCAAATACGTCAACAACAATTCTTGCTAATCCCAAAGATAAATATAATGGATCATATTTTTTGTTTTATTTGGGTTTTTTTGCTTCATTTTTCTGTATTTCCGCCATATAAATTCTCTCTTGCCTTTGTACTAGAGTTAGGTTCTCTGGTAGATTTTCTCTTCAAATTGGTTATGTGTTTCTCCATCAAAAAAAGACTATTATTTGCCATAATTAATTGTTCATGGGGATCACAAGGAAATTGGGGAAGTAGAACATGAATGAGACCTCAGAAATCATCTAGTCCAACTCTCATTTTATGGATGAGGAAACTGAGACCCATAAATGGGTGCTTCAGATTATATCATTAGTAAACATCGCCTGAGCCAGGACCCTTTCTTCCACATCAGTGGTGTCAGACTCAAATAGACACAGATGCCTGAAGGCAGCATATTGACTTAGAAAAACACAAATTAACATTAACAATATGTTGTATTGTATTTTTATTTATTTTGTTAATCATTTGCCAATGCACCCCAGTGTTTGGAAAGCTTTATTTTAAAGGGTTGGTAGTAAAACCTCCCTTTGTACAGTCATCAAAGAAGATTAATACAGGCTTATGGTTAAGTGGTTTCAGGTGCCCTTTTGACCTCCCCTCCCTTACATGGTTCATTCATTCACGTCAACCACTCTTTCAGAATGCAACAAAAATCAATTTATCTTCATCTGGAAATAAAATTCCAAGGTTTGAAAGTGCATACAGCAAATATATAAGTTTAAATAAAGCAAAAAAATAATCCAAAGGGTAGCAAGTCCAGTTGTCCAGGCAGCAGTGAATCAAGAGAAAGAGAACAGAGAGGGAATAACTTTAGTACGTCCCTACCTTCGTGCAACATTGGCTCACAACTGGTACACATTTACCTTGTGTCCCTTTCCTCTCCATCAAGAGCAATATTCCCAGGCTTTCCCAAACCAAGAATTTTCCACCTCATATGACCCTTCAGTTGCTCCTTCCATATAAGAAAAATCAGTTTCCATAAGCTCCCTTACTAATAAGGGGTATAATAGTGTTTTTGTTTTGTTTTTTAATAAAAGCTAGTTTATCCTTTATTCCACATTGTCAACCAGAATTCTCTTACCTGACTTGACTATATAATAATTACCTTAAAGGTCCCAAGAGCCTAAACTAATTTCTGAATCATAAAATATTAAATTATGTTCACTGTAGTTCTAATGATAATTGAACCTTGACCCTGGTGTCAGGAGACTTGGGTTTTAGTGTTAGCTCTAATACTGGCCATGAAATCCTGAGTTTATCACCACACATCTATCAGCCTCAGATTGCTTGTCCAAGTTAATTTGTTTGTTTATTCATTCATTTATTTAAAGATTTTTGGCAAGAGGCAGGGGTTTGGACCTGGGATTTCACTGGTATAGGAGAGGAAAATCTCTCTGCAAATCTAGAACAGCAACTGTTCTGCAATATACAATCTAGATAATAGTATGGTGTCACAAATGTCACTAGCTACTAGGTCAGAGGAAGGATGTGAACTCAGGTAATCCCAATGTCAAGGAAGCCCCACTCTCCATCTAGTCTTCCATGTTGCCTTTCTTCAAGATAATACTTGTACCACCAGCCCAGCAGAGCTGTTGTGAAAAAAGACCTATCTAAATCGTATAAAAGTGATTATATAAACATAAGGTATAATCAGTACTGAATTGTATTATAATCCATTAGATACTGGTGAGTCAACATGCTGCAAATCTCAATTAACCAAAACATTAGATTAATCAGAGCATCCTATTCCCCAACCAGTCTTAAAACAGAGAATTCTTGTGCTCTGGTGACTCTTTTTCTCATTGTGGACCCCCTGACATTATGCTGGAACTCATGGTAGGTTACACACACGCACACACACACGCACGCACGCACGCACGCTCGCACGCACAGACCCATTCAAGGACATCCATTTGTAAGCTAATTGGCTTAAAGTTAAGTGTGTCCATCCTGTGGCTGTGGAGCTGCATGAAGCTAACTGGCCCACAGAGGAATAAAGTCCACCATTTTGGCCTTATTAGCACAGTGTTTTAACCAGCCTCACAGAAGCAGTCCACTTTACTGGGCTGTACAGTTCCACAAGGCTCTAGCAGTCTGTTCTCACTTTATTTTAAAGGCCCCAAGAGAACTTGAATCTCCAAATGTCCTCTCTTCCCAGTCACCAGAGCTTAAAAGGGACCCTGCATGCATGGAGACAGAGTTCTCTGCCAGAGCTTCCAGATACAAAGAAGGCTTCTCTTCCTAATTAAGTCAGCACTTTGTCACATCTGAACTCCCTGTTACTCTAGGCTGGTCCAATTTCAGATCCTCAGCTGAATACTACCTTATGCCTCAAGACTCTTACAAGGACTCCTAATTTACATAGATTAATATATTAAAGTCAAACTTCCTTCAAATCTTACACTGAAGCCATATATTGGTGTGTTGGTAACACTGGGTTTTCAAAAGCTATCTTAGTGGAACACAAGTTCTTGAAAGTCATACTAATGGACTTTGAATCAACAAGCATTTATTAAGTGCCTACTATGTACCAGGCAGGATGCTAGCTATTGGGGATAGAAAGGCAAAAACAATCCCCATCTTGAGGAATCCACATGTACAGATAATTAAATCCAGAATATACATATACATGTATGTATATATATATATAAAATCTTACAAATAGTTTTGGAGGGATGAGACAAACTTCTGAAATATTCAAGAAAGAACTGTTGTAAGATCATACATTGATATCTAGAAAGACCCTTAGAGGATGAATAGTCTAATTACCTCATTTAAAGATAGGGAAATTGAGACCAAGAGATGTTAAACAATGGGCACATGGTAAATGTAAGAAGCAGGCAACAAACCCCAGGCTTTCTGACTCTAAGTCAAGTGATCTACCCGTTACACCACGGGAAGGGGGTAAGCAGAAACTGAGGATTTACTACGTGTAAGGCACATTACAAATATTATCTCATCTGATCTTCACAACAACCCTGGGAAGTGGGTGTTATTATTATCCCCATATTACAATATAGAAAACTGAGACAGAGGTTAAACAACTTGTCCAGAGTCACCCAGCTAGTAAGCGTCTGAAGGCAACTCTGAACTAAGGTCTTCCTGACTCCAGGCCCAGAGCTAAGGAGACACAGTTGAGTGGAGCCTTGAAAAGAGCTGGAGATTACAAAAGCTAAAAGTTAAAAAGAGAGAACACTCCAGGCATAGCTTATGAGCAAAGACACAGAGGTAGGAATGCATGTACAAAGAACTAAGTTGGAAAGGTTTTGAGGATGGGCAGACAGATTCTGTTGCCTGATTAAATTAAAATATTTCAGCAACAGAGGGTAGGCCACCAGGTAATGACTTTTTTTTTATTTTGACCTACAGCAACACATTAAACCATCCAAGAAGGCAACAGTGTGCTAATAAATTTTTAACCTGCTCTGTAGCAAAAAAAAAAACCCACACTTTTTAAAGTGTAATTTGCATCAACATTTTCTCCATCTCTTTCTTTAGTCTAGAAATCAACAAAACAACAATTAAGCCCTAATGTGTGGCATTTGCAATTTTGAAGGTATAAATGCTCACACTAAAAATCTAGCAATAGATCCTCAGGAGCCAGTCAGAGCTGGGTACAGTATACCCCTGCAGGAAGGGCATGGTGAGCTTCTGATTGGCATCAACCAAGGAATTATCCAAGACAATGACATCACCAATCCTTGAACTATTCTATTACAATATTACAATAATACTATTATAATAATACAACAAATACAACCAAATCTTATGTCTAATCGGAAAGAATAAAAAATATATTTTCTTCATTTGGAACTTTTAGTGTCCTTGATAGACTGATTAAATACTATGCAATTTTATATGTATTTTAATTATTTAATTTAAATATATTCTTTCCTTATTTGTAATTACCCTCTTTCAAGATTTTTCTGTTTACTCAGATAATTTCTCTCATGTTTATTATTTTGCTTCATCTGTCTCTCCTAGTGAAAGATAGTTTCCAGAGATAGGCTAAACCACACTCAATGTTTTTCTTTTTCAAAAGAGATCTGATATACTAGATGCTTAAAAAAATCCCACACAAATACTCTTTAAAAACAGTGAATTAAAAACAAGGAAATAAATTTAAATTAAGTCAGGTGAGTGAAGTAATCTAGAAATAACATGCCAAAAGAGTGACAGATGAAGATTGAAAGTGTAATGTAGCACCTGCCAACATTTGAGAAAATCTAGGGCATAAGAAAAGATAGAGAAGGAAAATCATAAGAAAAAATACAGGTGAAAACCAATGATAGAAGTAAAATAAGAAGGAAAAATAAGAGAATCTCACCAAGCCTGAAGCATTTATGTGCTTTTCTCAGTATAAAAAAGGTTTTAATTGTTACTTATAATAATCTTATGGAATGAAACTATGGAAAATAAAGGAAGACCATATATCTTAAGTCTGACTGGTTCAATTAGCTAAGCAAAATGGACCCACCTTTTTATTTGGGAACATTTATAAAAATCAATACGACCATTACTTCTAAAAAGAGAGTGAGAATAGACCGCCCTATGACTTCACTGACCATTCTTGTGACCCTCTCCCCTTCCTCTAACCAGAGCAAAAAAAAAAAAAATCCTTCCCTGACTACCCTTCTTCTATATGTATTTTCTTCAGCTTTTAGAATGTAGGCTCTTTGAGGGCAGGGACTATTTCACATTTGTCTTTGAATCCGTAGTGCTTAGCACAGTACCTGGCTCATAGTAAGTACTTAATAAATGCCCTTCTATTCTATTCCATTCTATATGTCCCCTATTGCTTTGTTCACAAGAGTGAAAATCCTTCCTTTGATTTCTTCCTATATATTCTAGCTCAGTTAGTAGCTGGGTTCCTTGTCATCCAGAAACTATAAAGGCCCAGTCATACTGAAAAGAAATGAAATCCCCAAGAACATGATGAAACAGATATATTTTTTTAAAAAAGATCTAAAAATCTTAGGCATCTTCTAAATGGGAACATTAAATTACACGCACACATACACACATACATGCATATGTATATATGCATGTTTGTGTATGTATATGTATATGTGAGTGGGTATATACATGTATATAAACGTGTATATACATATATACATATCTATATACATACACACATTTATTTATATGTATGTATATGTGTACATGTATATATTTCTTGACATACTATGAAACCTTTACAAAAATAGACTGTTCTAGAGATCAGAGAAATTATTTTGTTGTTGTTGTTCAATTGTTTCAGTCATGTCTGACTATTCATTAGCCCATTTGGGATTTTCTTGGCAAAGATACTGTAGTGGTTTGCCTTTTATTTCTCTAGCTCATTTTACAAATGAGGAACAGAAGCAAACAAGGTTAAGTGACTTGCCTGGGGTCACATAGTACCTGAGGCCAGATTAGAACTCAGAAAGATGAGTCTTCTTGACTTGAGGCCCAGCACACTATCCACAATGCCAGCTACCCTTCCTTGAGAAATTTTAATTTTTTAAACATGAATATCAAACACATCCTTTACAAAACATAATACAAATGTTAATTAATATGGAGAACACAAACCAAAGACACAAACCTATATGTGAACTAAATAAGGCCATCTTATCATAAAACGTAAGCTCCCTGGATACCAAAACAATTTCATTTTTGTATTTGTATCTCCAGGACCTAGCATAGTGTCCATCACATAGTAGGCACTTAGTAAATGTTTAGTGAATGGATAAATAAATGAATGAGTCATAGAAGCAATTAACAACTATGTAAAAGAGAATGATGAATATGAGATGACACACAAAAATTTGGGATTGAAGCTAAAGCGGATCTCACAGGAAAAATATCTCTGAAAATATAGTTTTCAAAAATAGCAAAAGAGGATTAACCACTAAAAATGCAATTTTTAAAAGCTTGAAAATCGACAAACTAACAAATAAAAACAAGCATGGAAGAAAAAGTATTGAAAATCAGCAGAGAAATAGATAAAATGGAAAAATGTGAAACTAGTACAGAAAGAAACTATAAACAAAACTACTACTATGTTCAGTGACTAATAATATTGACAACATGCTCAAAGAAAGAGAGGAAAATAAAGTTACCGCAACAAAAACAAAGGTGATTTCATAACAAAAAAGAAATAGAAATCATCACCAGAATTTTTAAGCTCAATTGTATGCTAGTCAAATCAAGAATTGGATGATCAAATCAAAGAAATAGATGATTACCTACAAAAATACAAAATACTCAATTTAACAACAACAAAAAGAAAGAAATATATGCCACTGAATAACAGAAGTGAGGCTTTAAATGACTTGAAGCACTAAAAGGGAGAAGAGGGGGGAAAAGACAATACTAAAGAAATCCAGAATTAACTTAAGATGTGATTGATATAGGTTGCTTAAGGGAAAAAGTTATTTAATTTGTACCTAATTTCTAGAGTCTTGGCTACTTGGCAATATAATTATCTATTGATACCTCATTACCTTCTAGATAGCGAAATAGTGAGGAATAATTACTTGACCCTTCCCAACTCAGCCCAAGGCAGAAGAATAAGTCTCAGAAAAGGGGATGAAATGAGCCATATGATTAGATCAAATGAGATAACATGTGAAACCCTTTGAGAACTTTAAAATGCTATAAAATGCTAGCTATTATCATTATTTTAGTAGTAGAAGAAGCAGTAGTTGTTGGAGAAGTAGTAGTATATTGAGTAAACAGGTTTCTTTCATTAACATGGCTAGACCTCTTTGATTTGAAATTGACTCATTCCTTTAAAAGACAGAAGGATATAACACAAGTGCCTCCTGACTCTACTCCTACAGGCCTCTTCTCCCAATGGAGAGCTTTTTCCAGAACCTCCATTTTGGAGAATGGCTCCAGACCACCAACCATTGCTCTATCATTCTCTGGACTTTGCCATTATGTCCCTCTTCAGGTATTTTCTTCTTGTAACCCAGACACTTTTCAGCCCTCCTTTAATGTGTTTTTCCCCTCATTAAAATGTTAACTCCTTGACTATCTTTCTGCCCTTCTTTGTATACCCAGCACTTAGCACTGTCCTTGATACAGAGTAAGGGCTTAATAAATGCTTGTTGACTTAACAGACTTACAATTTTATAAGACCAAAAAAATTTCCTCTAAGTGGTCAAAGGAAGTGAACAATGAGTTCTTAAAAGAATTGCGACTTATTAACAACCATGTGAAAAATCATTCAAATTACCAATAATAGAAATACAAATCAAAACAACTCTGAGGTAGTATGTCACACCTAATAAATTGCAAAAAATACAAAAGATAGAAATATACAATGTTGGAGGACCTTCATAAAAAATAAGCACAATCATATATTGATGAACATCTACCTTGTACAAGGCACTGTGCTACAAAGAGGAAAATGATATTTAATGGGCTATCACTGAATAACCAAATGGGGAATATAACACTAGTATAAATGTATTTGCAAATAAATTCTAAGAAATGCTTTAAAAGCAACTATTACTTTGGCCATGAAAATTATTCTTAATAATTGAGAAAGAAAACTCTACTCTGTAATTTTAAAAAATTATTTTTATTTTGTTAAATATTTTTCAATTACATATAAAAGATTTTAACAGTAATTTTTTTTTATTTTGAGTTCCAAATTCTTTCTCTCCCTCTTGCATGTCCCTACTCTTTGAGAAGGCAAACAATTTGATATCAACTATACATGTGAAGTCATGTAAAACTTATTTCCATATTAGCCATGATGCAAAAGAAAACATAAACAAAATAAAATTTAAAAAAGTTAAAAAGTGTTTTAAAAATATACTTTAATCTACATTCAGATTCATCAGTTTACCTTCTGGAGGTGGATAGAATCATTCATCATGGGTCCTTTGGAATGGCCTTGGATCATTGTCTTGATCAAATTAGCTAAGTCTTTCACAGTTGATCATCCTTACAATATTGTTGTTATTGAATACAATGTTCTCCTGGTTCTGCTCACTTCATTTTGTATCAGTTCATATAAGTCTTCACAGTTTTTTCTGAAACTACCTTGCTCATCGTTCCTTAAAGCATGATACTATTCCATCATAACCGTAAACCACAACTTGTTCAGCCATTCCCCTATTGATGAGCATCCCTTTGATTTCCAATTCTTTGCTGCCACGAAAAGAACTGCTATAAATATTTTCTGTACAAATAGGACCTCTTCCCTTTTCTTTGATCTCTTTGGGAAACAGACCTAATAGTAGTATTACTAAGTCAAAGGGTATGCATAGTTTTATAGCCTTTCGGAAATTGTTTTCCAGAATGGTTGGACTAGTTCACAACTCCACCAACAATGCATTAGTGTCCCAATTTTTCCCTTTTTCTATTTCATTTGTGTAAGCATTTAGAGATATAAAACTTCCCCTAAGGGACTGCTTTCGCTGTATCCCATAAGTTTTGGTATGTTGTCTCATTATTGTCATTCTCTTGAATGAAGTTATTGATTGTTTCTATGATTTGTTGTTTGACGCAATCATCTTTTAGGATTAGATTATTTAGTTTACAATTATTTTTTAGTCTATCTTTCCATGGCCCTTTATTACATATGGTGGTTTTTATTGTGTCATGATCTGAAAGGGATGAATTTAATATTTCTGCCTTTCTGCATTGGATTGTGAGGTTTTTATTCCCTAGTACATGGTCAATTTTTGTGTATGTGCCACGTACTGCTGAGAAAAAAGTATATTCCTTTCTATCCCCATTCAGTTTTCTCCAGAGGTCTATCATACCTAACTTTTCTAATGTTCTATTCACCTCCTTAACTTCTTTCTTGTTTATTTTGTGGTTAGACTTATCTAGTGCAAGAGGGGAGGTTCAGGTCCCCCACTAGTATAGTTTTGCTGTCTATTTCTTCCTGTAACTCCCTGAACTTCTCCTGTAAGAATTTGGATGCTATACCATTTGGTGCATATATGTTTAGTAATGATATTACTTCATTGTCTATGGTGCCTTTTAGCAGGATGTAGTTTCCTTCCTTATCTCTTTTGATTAGATCTATTTTTGCTTTTGCTTTGTCTGAGATCAGGATTGCTACCCCTGCTTTTTTTACTTCAGCTGAGCATAATATATTCTGCTCCAGCCTTTTACCTTTACCCTGTATGTGTCACTCTTTTTCAAATGTGTTTCCTGTAAACAACATATTGTAGGATTATGGTTTTTAATCCATTCTGCAATCGTTTCCGTTTTATGGGAGAGTTCATCCCATTCACATTCACAGTTATGATTACTATCTGTGTCTTTTTCTCCATCCTTTTCCCCCTATTTATGCTTTTCTTTCTCCTTTTTCCTTTCCCCTTCACTAGTGTTTTGCTTTTGACCACGCCTCCTTCAGTCCCTCCCCCTTTTATTATCCCTTTCCCTTTTCTTCCCCTTTACTCTTACTGCTCTTCCCTCCCTTCTTCCCCTCCCTTCTTTCCCCCTCCCTTTTCTTTCCCCTTTTCCCTCCTACTGCCTATAGGGCAAGTTAGATTTCTATACCTAACTGATTATGTTATGCCCTTCTTGAGCCAAATCTGATGAGAGTAAGGTTCAAACAATGCTCCCCCCTTCTTTCCCTCTGCTGTAATAGGATTTTGTGTCTTTTCCTGTAATGTAATTTACCCTTGTCTGCCTCCTCCTTTCTCAGTACATTTTCTAAGATCAGATTGATCCACTTATTTGGATCCATTTAACCCACTTGATTAGATTTTTTTTTATCATTACATCAAAGTCAACTAATATCCACCCTCTTTATGTATACTCCTTTAACAAGGTGTAATAACAATACAGTTCTCAAGGGTTGCAAGTCTCATATTCCCTTGTAGGGGTTTAAACAGCCCCCCCTTATTAACAACATATTGTATCTTCTGTCCCATTTACCTTTTTAAGTCCTTCTTGAGTCCTGTACTTGAAGATCAAATTTTTTGTTGAGCTCTGGTCTTTTTATCAGGAAAGTTTGGAAGTCTCCTATTTGTTGAATATCCATCTCCTCCCTTGAAAAATGATGCTCATTTTTGCTGGGTAATTGATCCTTGGCTGCATTCCAAGCTCCTTTGCCTTATGGAATATCATGTTCCATGCCCTGTGGTCTTTTAATGTAGAAGCTGCAAGGTCCTGTGTAATCCTGACTGTGGTTCCATAATATTTAAAATTTGTTCTTTCTGGCTGCTTGCAGCACCTTCTCTTTCATCTGGTAATTTTGGAATTTTGCTATTATTTCCTTGGTGTTGTCAATTTGGGATCTCTTTCAGGTGGTGATTGGTGGATTCTTTCTATGGTTATTTTCCCTTCTGGTTCTAGGACTTCAGGGCAGTTTTCCTTTATGATTTCCTGAAAGATACTGTCCAGGCTCTTTTTTCATCATGATTTTCAGGTAGTCCAATAATTTTTAAATTGTCTCTCCTGATCGATTTTCCAGGTGGTTGTTTTACTGATGAGGTATTTTATTTCATTTTTTTTTCATTTTTTTGTTTCTGTTTGACTGATTCTTGCTCTCTCATAGAGACATTAGTTTCCATTTGTCCAATTCTAGTTTTTAACAGATTGTTTTCTTCTGTTAGTTTTTGTACTTCCTTCTTCAACTGGCCAATTGTGTTTTTTAGGGACTTTTTCTTCAGTGTACTCTTCTGTTAGTTTTTGTCCTTCCTTCTTCAATTGGCCAATTGTGTTTTTTAGGGACTTGTTTTCTTCAGTGTATTTTTTTTCCAATTGGCCAATTGTATTTTTGAAGGACTCTTCTACCTCTCTCATTTGACTATTAAAATCCTTCTTGAGCTCTTCTAAGAAGGCTTTTTGGGCTTCAGACCAGTTCATATTCCCTTTTGTTGTTGCAGATGTGGGTTTGTTGACAATGTTGTCCTCTTCAGAATTTCTGTCTTGATCTTCACTCTTCTCATAATATGAATCTATGTTACATTTCTCTTTACCCTTGGTACTTCCCCATTCCCTGGCTTTCAAAGAGACCGAGCTCTCCTGCTGGGGAACAGAGGGTACTGACCCAAGCTTCTTGTGTTGGGAGCCTAGGTCTTGGTCACTGGCTTTGTGTGCTGGGGCCTCTTATGCTGGCAATTGGAGGCTGTAGGTTTCTGGCAGCTTACCTCATGTTGGGCTGGAATCAGCAAGGCTGGAACTTTCAGGCAATTCTAGGTTGCCTGCTTTTCCTTTCCTTTAGCTTTCTTCAGCTCCTTTTAGATGGGCTGCAGGGTGTTTATCTGCCTGGGGCCCCTGCAGTGTTGTCTCCCTCATTTCTGCTAATGCACTGGAGATTCCTTTGTGTAGAGTGCCGAGGCACCTGGTGGTTTTCTGAGCTGGTTTCCATGGTTCCACCTCCCCCCCCTCACTGAGGCACTCGGAGGTCCAGGTGTTGGTGTTTGCCTGCTCTACCACCTGGGCTTCAGGATTTCTTCACAATTGGAGGCTGCAGGGCTCTGACAGCTCACCTGGTGTTGGGCTGGAACCAGCAAGGCTGGGGCTTTAGGAAGCCTTTAGGTTGTTTTCTTCACTTCCTTTCAGATGAATGCTGCAGGGCATCTACTAGGGGCCCCTTGTAGTTCTGCCTCCCTTACTTTTGCTGAGGCACTGGGAGACCCATTTGCTGGGCTGCTGCACTGCTGCTCCCTGTGTTTCTTCTAGTTCAGCTGTTCCAGGGTTGTTTTCTGGGGTGATATTTTCTGGGTTTTCAGAGGTTGATAGGGGAAAGTGAGAGTGACTACCTTTTCACTCCGCCATCTTGGCTCCTGGAAGTGGAAGTCTGTTTACTTTATTTTGAAAATCATTTTTAGCTCTTCCAGGAATTCTTGTTAGACTCGTGTCTAATTCCTATTTTTCTTTGAGGCTTTGCTGGTAGCTGTTTTGATTCTATTGTCTTCATTTGCCTTTATGTCATGATCTTCCCTGTCACCATAGTACTTTTATGATCAGGTCCTTCTTTATGGTTCCATTCTATTTCTTGATTTGGAATGTTTATTTTTAATGTTGGGCTCTATTCCCAGAACTGGGGGAGTGGAGGGAGATACTGTCTCAAACTTCAGGCTTTTTTTGCATTGATCTGAGAAGTGTGCTCACTGATCTTTTGGTCTGCATTCTGGTCTTTATCCAGAAAGGGCCCCTCATCCCTTGAGATTTCAATAGATACTCTTCTCAGGACTTCTTCCTTGGGACCAAAAACTATACCATTCCTCAGGATCTCTGATCCCTAGGGACCAGAAATGATACTGTCCCTCAGGGCTTCCACTCCCTCTTGACTGAAAGTGCTCCTCTCTGCCCTTGAAATATGACCCAGAAGTGGGTATTAGAAATATAGCTGCCCCATGCTGGCATAGGGAGCTCCTGTAACCTCTTTCTGACTAGTTGCCAGGTCTTTTTACCATCTCTGGCTTAAGAACTCTGAAGCTGCTGCTGCTACTGTCACCACTTCCTAGTTTCACCATTGGTGTTTCATCCACTTGGGATCTAGGTCACCCTGTTCCTTCATGTCACAGATCTCCCTTTTTGATCTCTCATGTTGTCTTGAGCTAGAATAATGTCTCAATCTGACCTTTTGTTGACTCCACCACTTCAGAATTTAATTTGAGGCATTATATTAAGGTGGTTTGGAGGGGAATTTTGGGAGACCTCAGCTGAGTTGTTTCTATACTCTGCCATCTTGGTTCCACTATTCTTCCCACCCCATATCCACTCTACTCTTTTATACCTAAACCAAGAAGTAGTAAAGCAGATGAAGAAAACTATGGACCAATGTAACTAATTGACATCATTACTAAAATTGTAAATGTAATTTCAGTCCAAAATCTCTAACAATGTATCCAAAAATTATTCAGTATGACCAAATTTAATTTATGTCATGGATGCAAGACATATTTCAACATAAGGAAAACAATTAACATAATTAATCATATTTTTTAAAAAAGCCAAGCATGATGGTATCATTAAATGCAGAAATAGCCTTTGACAAAATATGCCATTCTCTTATGATTAAAATCCAAGAAAGTATGGACCACATTCAAATATGATTAAAAATATATATCTAAAAGAAAACTATCATTTTTGCAACAGAGAAATACTAAACTCTTTCTCCCCAAATATCCAAAATATAAGACAAAAGCAAGGTTGCCGCTTTCCTATAATTATTTTTCATAAATCTTAAAATGCCAGTGATAGTAATAAGATGAGAAAGAAATGAAAAGCATAAATATTGACAGAGAAGACATTCACTCAATACATATTTATCACCCAATCCGTTCTGTGTACATCTGTCTTCAAACAGGTAAGTCTTTTAATCTGCAGATCTCCAATTCACTCCTTTACCAACAAATTCAATGCCAGGCTCACTGTTTTTCTCTCCTCCCCAACTCCTGCCATCATAATGTGAATTTTCACTGGCTGCCCCCTGTGCCTGGAATTCTCTTCTTCCTCATCACTATGTCCTGACTTTCCTGGCTTCCTTCAGTTCACAACTTTTCCTGATCCCCTTAATTCTAGTACCTCGACTTTAAGATGATCTCCAATTTATCCTCCATATATCTTGTTTGTATATAATAACTTCCATATTGTCTACCCATTAGACTATAAGCCCCTAGAGAACAGAAACTCTTGTTCACCTTTTGATGTGTCTCCAGTGCTTAGCACAGTGCCTGGCACATAGTAGTTCAATTATAAACATTTGTTGACTTGGGTTGACTACTATTGACTGAGAGAATATTCATTCACTTGAAGTTGCTTCTCACTACATCACTCGTTTGCACTAAATTTATGATTTCTTTCCCAAACTCTTAATCTCATTTCTCTTTCTATCCATGTGGTCTAATGTGCATTAGAATCTCTAGTTCACTCTGCATACTGCTCATATTTTATACATTCATTTATAGATATCTGGAGCCCGGCACTTATTGCTGGCTCTCTGTTCTCTGATATAATCGCCCATGAATTATTGGTCTTTTCTTCTACTACTCTTTGTCTTGGATTATTTTTACTACTCTCTATCATACCAGCCTTGTCTGATCTCTATGATGTAGGAGATAAACAGGAAAGTCCTCACCCCCCAGCATACTATAGAAATAGTTTTATTAAATAAATCTTTTATCTCTCTAACAATATCAGTTCTATTACTACTTCCAATGGTCATCTGAACACTCTATACCATATTTCTTCCCTCAGGCTCCTGGATTTCCAACTTTATCATTTAACTGAAACTGCTCTCTCCAAAGTTACCAATAATCTCTTAATTGACAAATCTAGTGACCTTTTCTTAATCCTTTGTTGACCTCTTTGCAGTCTCTGACTGTAGGTCAGGGTGTTGATCACCCTGTCTCCTCAATACTGTTTTCCTCCAGCTTTCCATGAGATGCCCTCCCCCAGTTCTCCTACCTGCCCACACCCTCCTTCTTAGTCTCTTTTGCTGGATTTTCATCTAAATTGCAACCCCTTATAATGATTGTCCCACAAGTCTCAGTTCCAGGACCTGTTCTTTTCTCTTTCTATATGATTTCACTTGGTAATCTGATCAGCTCACATGGATTCAATTATCATTTCTATCCTTGTAATTTTCATCTATTTCTACAGCCCTAACCTCTCTCTGAACCTCATCTTACATCTCCCCTCAGGTTCCTTTATACTCACATGACTATAGCTTCTTGATACAATGCTTCTATAACTCATCAGTTAAATTGGTCTCTGTGCATTAGAATCTCTAGTTCACTCTGCTTACTGCTTATATTTTATACGTTCATTTATAGACAACTGGAGCCCTGCACTTAATTGTTGGCTCTCTGTTCTCTGATATAATCTCCCATGAATTATTGGTCTTTTCTTCTACTACTCTTTGTCTTGGGTTATTTTTACTACTCTCTATCATACCAGCCTTGTCTGATCTCTATGATGTAGGAGATAAACAGGAAAGTCCTCACCCCCAGGCATACTATAGAAATAGTTTTATTAAATAAATCTTTTATCTCAGCCTATTTATTTTCTTTTTTGTCCTCACAAAACTAAATCCAGAATATGTTAAAAAAAATTTTTAAAGATGGGTAAATGAGAATTTGGATATTTGCACACTTCTCACTATTTGGGTTCTGCTTAATTGAGAATTCCCTGCATTAAAAGATGTCCAAAGGGCTTGTTACTACACCATAGACAATTAAAGCTAAAAGAAGCCTGGAAGATCATCTACTCCAATATCCATCACTTTGTAAGAGTGGAAACTGAGGCCCAGAAAGGCGATATAATTTAAGCCACAGTCTTTTAGCTAGTAAGAGAAGCTAGAATTAGAATTTAGTCTTCCAGCTCCCAGAACAGAGCTCTTATCACTTTGTTTGTTCCTATACCACAAAATATAGGACAACAGGAAATGAAATATGAAACCATAATCACTCCCATAAATGTGTATTTACTGGATTTTTGAAAGGTAAATTATACAAATATACATTTGAAGAATTTAAAAAACATGGATCATGGACCTGTTATACCTGTTAACAACTTCCTCCAAACCATTGGCATTTATTATGTAAATCCACATTTGTGGACTGATCTGATGAATAATTAACCAGCCAATAGGTGTGGAAGCTGGAATGATCTCACAGTTTCTATGTCCAGATTTGTTTAGCTTTAGGAAAAGAAGCAGTATACATTCATTTGAAAGCTGAATCCTCATCATAAGAACTGTTTTGTTCTGAGGTTTTTTTATTTTTATTTTAACATATTCAGATCTCTCCATTTGGCTGAGACAATTCAATGAAATTGATGGATTTTTTTTTGTAATGTGAACAACCAAAGGCAGAATATCTAATATATCTGCAATGCTATTGAAAAATGCATGACTTGCAAAGTTTAAAAAAAATAATAAAGAATAGGGCTGATGGCTTTAAGATGCTCTGAGAGTTTCACAACAAATGTTACAAATGAAAATGAAAATGCCTTTAAAACTGCCTAATTTCACCAATCAACTGAAAGTTCAATTTTGAATGAAATGAATATGTATATTTATCTTTCAGAAGGAGCCGCAACATGCACAATAACCGTAGGAGGTGTTATGGCATGACTGAAGAGGTTTACTTTTCAATCTATTTGTGTCCTGTGATTAAGTTACTGGCTGCATGTTGGATCATTTTAAAAATTATTAATTGGCAATATCAAACATTTCAGCAACTTTCATTATTTATTCCATTAAAAACTATTAAAGAAATAGATCATGTGTCATTCAAAGATTGTCAAAGATGTGGGAGAATTTCTTATGAATAGTGACTTTTCAACAAGGTTGCTTTTACTCTAGTAAAAATACCAGTGGATAAAACACTAGGATCTCTTGAACTAGTTAATGTCTTCAGAAAGTTGGACCCAGCCTAATAGCATTGGGCATGACACGCTATAGGCAAAATTGTGACAGAATCACAGAACATAAGAGCTGGGAGGGTCCTTAGAGATGCCTAATCCATTATCTTTATTTTACAGGGAAGGAAACTGAGTTTTACAGCAGGATAAGTGACTTGCTCAAAGTCAAAGTTAGCAGCAGAGTCAATAATAAAACTAAGTATTCCTGATCCATGCCAGAGAATAAATTGTCAGAGATGAATGGATCTTTGAGCCCCTCATTAAAAACGGCTAGTATTGCTTTGTAGACAACCAATTCAAGTTCAATGTGAATTTGAAGCAAGATGCCTGAATGAATATTTCTCCATCTTTGGCATCCTCTGTGACTTTGACAGATGGATGTCATACTCAGGACAATACTATGCATGTGGTAAGTGTTCAAAAATATTTGACAAATGTAAAACAATTGATTCAGCCACTTTTCCAGAACTGGATGGTCAGATAAGTCAAAACAATTGATCCTAAAGCTTCCTATAGATACAGCCTAGATGATACTCTTTGGTAGATGTGAGATTGTTCTTCTTCCCACTTGTAATTGACAAACTTTAAGTGTGACAGCACAGTGAATGAAAATTAATGAACAAAAAAAAAGTTATTGAGCATTTATCATGTTTCAGGCACTATGCTAAACACCAAAGAGACAAATACAAAAGTGGGATTGCCCCTGCCCTAAAGACATTTATATTCTAATAAGGGAAGATAAAACATACAGAGGAACAAGAGACCAGGGAAAAGAGTCTTGGTCTGGGGACCCACTCAATCTACAAGGAAGGTGAATTGATCCATTATCGAGTCAATAATGTACCCTTTCCAGAAGCAAGGGTAAGATTGATTTGATAACCTTGCCCAAAGCAAGAGATAGAAAGGGACAACGGACATTTGGATGGGAGTGACAGTACCAACAAGATAGTTGGAGCAGAAAGCTGGATGGGATTTGAATCATATTCTGATCTGGGATTGGTTAGATATAGTGGCCTAGGTGAGTTGATACTCACTCAAGACTGAAGGTATCTAAAAAGACCCACTATCCACAGAGGAACTATTGGATAAGCTGAACCAAACCAATTCTATTTCTTCCATTGAGATGAAGGATCACCAGGTATTACCTTCTACCCCACCATTATACCACCACCAGACTCCTGGGCAGTATCATCTGATCTATGGTTCAACCTAAGGACCCCTAGCTCTTGCCAGCAGCCCCACCATAATGCCTTTAGGACCTCTGTGCCTCATAACTGAACTTTCTTTTTTGTGTGTTGCCTCTCCCAATCAAAGTGTAAGCACCTTGACAGCAGGAATTGTTTTGCTTTTTCAATGTGCCCTTAGTGCTGAGCACAGTTCTTGCCCTATAATAAGTTTTTAATAAATTCTTTTTCATTCATTTCATTCAGATGGGGAGAAGCAAGACAGCAGTAGTGCCAATGGTGAGATGGCCAACGTAGACATTTAGATAATGTGGTGGAAACAATAGTGCACTGGGATTCAAGAGACCCAGGTCCTAGTCCTGACCCAATCACTAACTGTGACTCTAAACAAGGCCATTTGCCTCCCTGGAGCCTTGGTTCTCTCATCTGTAAAATTAAGGGTCTTTTGGTTCTTTTGAGTAGCAATGCTTCATGCTAAAAACCTTAAAACAGAAATTTTTTCTTTTTGGTGTATATTTCGTATGCAGCTACTGTGTGATGTTGCACTATCCCTGATGATGAGATATAAGTATACCCTGCCTTCAAGCACAAGATATATCTATATCTAGATACATAAATAGATATAGATGTGAAAGATCTAATTTTGTCCATTTAGGGAAGTCCCAGTGTGGGAACCACTCAAGTAATGAAGTAACAGGTGTATGCCTTAGTGTAGGATTGTGGGTTCATAGATTTAGAGGTGGAAGGGCACTTATAAGTCAATGAGTCTGTAATTTTACAGATAAAGAAAGTGAAGTCCACAGAGGCTAAGTAACTTGCTCAGATTCATATCACTAATAAGAGTCTTTAGCAGGATATGAATCTAAGTCTTCCTTACTCTGAATCCAAAGCTCTATCCAGTACACCATGCTGCCTCTTCAAGAAATTGACTACAACACATGTATACATCACATTACAATACATGTATACATTCTCTTTTTGGGGGGGGGGGCGGAGTCCAGTGTCCAGATTTGAGATTTGATAGATGCAAAGAAATTCCCAATGATGAAAGTCACTATACTAATGCAGATTGGCAATGCCTATTCAATTTTTAGTCATTGAGAGCTGAGGGGGCACCCAAAGAGTACATGATTTTGTCTTAGGTCACACGTCTAGTATGCGTCCAAAGTGGGGCTTAAATTCAAGCGTTCCTGCTTCTGAAGTGAGTTCTTGATGCATTCCTGCTTCATGTATGTGCAACAATATAGTGTTTGGTAAAAGGAATTATCTCCAATTTTTAAAAAGTTTCAACTTGCATCCAGTCACAAAGTTGCATCTTTTGCAATTTGGCTTGCATAATGATAAAAGTGTGGTTGAGAATTCTTCCATGAAGTCCACAAGAATGATAAATTTATCTCAAATAGCAGAACTCTAAATGTATGTCTGTTGACATGACTAAGCATTAGTAAAAAGAAAAAGAAAACCCAGATCCTGGACTTCTGGGCTTGCCTGGTTAACCCACTGAATGCAGCAATATGTCATAATACTCCTCGTGACAGTCAGGATTAAAACACAACCTAAGGATCAATGAAAACACTCTCCATCTTCATTATGAGCATTGGCAGGTGCTGGAAGAAGCTCATTTCTTCTCGGGGGAGATGGCTAAAGCCATACACCAAACACAACAGTTTTCTCAGTAGCACTGTCACGTTGGAGGGAAGATTCTCAAAAGCAGGGAAGGAAGACTGGTGCTTGATTTTCATCATCAACAGTGAGAAAATGTGGAACTCTTGAAGTGAAAAAACTAGATTCCCTGCAAAGAAATCTTCCATCTCTGAGGTGGGTTGTGTCTGCTTCTGAAGTTCCCCTAATCATGTTTGATTTTCTTAGGGCCTCTTCTGATCCTGAAGTTGAGAGCTCAGTGGAGCTAGGAGTATCAGGAGGAAAGATGGTAACAGATATGAAGGAGGCATTTGATATCTCCACTCACTATCTATTCCTTCTTCCCTTTCTCTCTAACTCCTGAGTTAGAGAGTCAGAGAAAAGCAGATAATAAGACAGCAGCCATCATTTCAACCTAGCTAAAACAAAGTTAATTTAAGATTTGATCCATGTGATGGAGGAATATCTACCCCTCATCCAGTGCTTGGGGTCCCCCAAAAAAGGGTTCGTTCTGAATTCCTTAGATCAGTGAGCTGGAGGAGGACCTTTCTGTGACATTTCACTTATGGTTCAGAATGTAAACTGTCCTCACAGTTAACTGTTTTTAATTAAAAAAAATATATTAATAGCACCCTCAATCCAGTGGTGATGAAGACATCCATATAATTCCATTCGATCTCAGTGGAATCTCTGATTACAACTTTGTTTTTCAGTCATGCCAGAGGAATTAGCCAGGTTAAGACCACAAAGAAACAATGTGGCATGGCAGATAGAGGGCATGTTTTAGAGTCAGGACAAGCTTGATTCAAGTTGTATCTCTGACATTTAATGGTTATGACCTGGCCAAGATTAAGTGTAAACTCTAAGTGCCCCCCCCAACAATAACTTTCTAAGACTTCAATTTGCAGAAAAGTACAGCTCTACATTGGTAGGAGGGAATTTGCAATATTAGTGAAATCACAGGCCTACCCCAAAAATGAGCAAAGAAAGCTAGTTCTAATAGTTTTTTTTTCTTTCTCTAAAGTTATTGACTAGCTGACTCTCGGGACTGATTCACAGGCACATATGGATTATTCTTGAACTGAATTTTTTTCAGGTTCTCCTGGGGAGACTGATTGGTCATAATGACTGGCTATAACTCTGTGAAGCTGCTCTGGAGACAAACCCCATGTGGTCATTATGGAGAATAGAACTAGACTTAGGTGTGCTTTCAAACTCCTCCAAACATTGGTTTCTATATAGTCTTGAATAGTTTACTGATGTCACAGCCCAGGGGGCCAGAACACTGAATCAACTATTTTCAGTGTAGAGATGTGTCCACTTACAAAGCTATTCATCTGACTCTTAAGATAGCTTTTCTCACTGTGTAAATGCCCAACTCAGTAACTTCACATAATTATAATGAGAGTAGTAGAGAGGAAAGCAGATATTGCAAATGCAAATGTTGCATAACCTCTAGATGTCTCCCCCTCCCCCAACCTGAATTTTAGATTGAGTCCTCTGGGAGATGACTCCCACAGGTTCAAGATTTTCTGTGGGTCCATTCTCCTGACTTCCCACTGACACTTTTACCTTTACTCTAGCCAGTCAAGGTATATAAGTTCATAAGTTTTAACGTAGAGACATATATTAAAATGATATAGTAAGAACAGCAGCAATGAAAACATCTCTTCCATAAACATTTTCTCCCATAAATACACACAAAGTCAGAAGGAAGAGATGGCATACATAGAGCACGTTAGTAGAGAGTTATACACATGGACAAGAGCACTATACAGTCTTTTGTTCATTTGTTTGTCATTTCATGGTGATCTCATATTGTTTTCCCTGAGTCTTAAAGCATCTCTGCTGGCCAGATTGCTCAACCAGGCTGATCCTCACCAGGGCTCGCTCGCTCTCTCTCTCTCTCTCTCTCTCTCTCCTCTCTCTCTCTCTCTCTCTCTCATCACCAGTAGTAAGTAGACTAGTTTATCCTTCAGCCAGCCAATGATTAGATGCCCTATAATTCCATTAGTTTCCTTAAGGAACTTCTTTACCTAAGTGAGAAAAGTGTAAGCACTTCTTCACACATCTTTTACAAGCTGTGAATGGGCCACTCCTTTCTAATCTGTAATAGGTCATTCCAATGCCTGTTCCATTGAGTTTTGCCTCATGCTCTTATGGGTATGGATCCCTGGCTTCCTAGCCATAGACCAGAATGAAATGTTTATGTGGACTAATCCTAATTGCTATACATTCCTCAAATGTATTGTTAATAGTTTTAAAGACCTTTAAAATTTATCAGCATTAAGATATGACTAGATCCTCTCTGTGCCTGTGATAAGCTTGGTTATGTAGATATGAACAAATATTTATCATTTCATCAGTTCCTCCCTAGAGCCCATCATATTTTAAGTTTCTTTAGAGATATTTCATAATAGCAAAATGTGATTCCCCCCCCATCCACTCTATGTGTCAGCCTCTGAAACATTCATTAATTATCATTGGAGAGATACCCCTACTTCATATGTGAGGCATAGTGAGTTTGAATCACCTTTTTCCTATGCTAGCAATGTCCCTTCCTGGATGGATTATCCTGTTGATTCCGTGACTCTATGCTGTCATTCTTGTGTGTCTAGACCTCTTTTCTGCATAGGAATAAAGGACTTGTATATAGATAGATAGATACATACATACATACATATATAGATATAGATATGTGTGTATACAAATATATGTATATACACATGTGTATATATACATATAAACACACATATATACACATATACATATAAACATATGTGTATACACACACACATACGTGTGTGTGTATATCCTGAGAGAATGTCCTCTCCTATTTCTCTGTCTTACTACCATCAGGGAAGTGGGTATAAAAAAAATTACTCCAGGGGAATGACTACATGTTAAACAAAATCACAGTTGATGTGTGACTAACAGCTCCATTTCTGCTCACACTTATTTCCATAATAAGAACACCCAGAAACAACTCAACCATGACATCATTTTACCCAGTCAAATTTCCTGCCCCTTTCACTCATCATTCCACATAAAGTATCTACCATATCCCTCTTTCCCCTCCCCGTATGGAAGAAAACATTAGCTTGAAACAGATTCTCACAATGCAGAAGCTACTCCCTAGGCATTTGGTAGGCACTACTGGAAATAAAATGCTCCCCAGTGGTAAGGAAGCTACCATATTTAACCAACTAAAACAACGTCTTAGGAAATGGCTCCCTTGTGGCCAGAAAAAGCTATTTCAGCTTCCTCCAATGACTAATGTAATCCTATAGAATCTGGCTCATGTGAAACTGAATGATTAAAACAGTTCAGCAGAGTCATCTTACTGCAAGGAATTCATTCATGAATTTCTGCCCAAAGTGGTACATGTCCTTGGGAATAAGTCACACAGCCTAAACTTTGAGCATAAAACTTAGCAAAAAAAAAATATTACAATATTTTTTGAGAGGAAAAGTAGTGATATCATACTAGGAGAGTTATATGGTACAGTGGCAAGGGTGGGGAGAGAGCAATCTGATTTTGGAGTCAGAAAACTTAGATTTGAATCTTTTATAACTTGCCTGCCATATTTTATCATCCACCAAGTCTTTTGCCCTTTTTCCTTTCTTTCTGCTCCCATTGCCAACAACCTAGTTCAGGTCTTCTCTATGTCTTCCCTTGGCTTTTGCAATGCATTCTTCAAACTGATCACCTTGCCCCTAATCTCTATCCCACTCCATTCCATCCTAGATACTGCTGCCTAATATAAGTGTAGGGTTTTGTCCTCTCCACAGGAAATGCCGGGCTTACATTGCCACTAAGGGCAGTTACCATCCAGTTCAAAGTATCTTAAGTTTGAAAAGAAAATTATATTGGAGAGTTCTACAGTAGGATTATAACAGAAAAAGTTGATGGTCTACCAGACAATGCTCACATGCCTTCCAGGGCCTGGCTGGAATAGCTTCTTAAAGTGCAGTCTTGGTGTATCCTACCAAATGGTATTTCAAACTTGAGCTGCCAGTTCAAGTTCCATTCTGAATGCAGGAATATACCTCTATTCCATTTCCTTTTAAATAGTTCTCTACTTTCTCAGCCCTCTAGTGCCTTAGAAATCAGCCTAGGTTCCATCTTATCTTTTTTAGCATGGGGTAGAAAATGTGAAGATTGCCATCACTAATTTGGCTCATTTGTCCACATTCCCATTGAGATCCTAACTTCCTCCTTCCTAATTTCATTATTCAAAAACTACTACACTCATATTATATGTTAGCGTACATTTACTGACTAATTTTCTGGCCACCTGACCAGATCTGAAATCTTAATTTTTAATTGGTTGCAGCCATTCCTTCTAAAACCTAAGTTGACAACTTCACTTTGGTCAAGGAACAGAATCATCCAGAGATCATGTGCAGAGAAGGATTGTCAAGCATCACTGTAATGTCAAAGTCAAGATGAGGGAAAAGGGAATTATCTCACTATATGGCACCTCTCCACCAACTTTGGAACTGCAATCAGTTGCAGACAAAGCCTAGAGTCCAATGGTCACCAAAGGATATCTCCATTGTATCATGGCAAGGCACCCTCTCCCACTGTCCATACTGATTCTCTTTAGTCTATCTGGAATGTTTCTTTATGTCCTTTGGGAACTTGTAGGTACATTTCCCATAAAATAAGTGACCCTTGTTTTCCTGTTGCAACCAACTACTGAACAACTTTTAGGCAGCTATATTTACATTACTTGCTTCTGCCACACCTACCCTACTCCATCCCATTCCAGTCACTTACTTCCCATCACTTTGGGGCCTTCACCTGGTGGTAATCAGAAAATTCAAAACTGTTTCAAATATAAGTTCCATTAATGTTCATCTCTGGTCACGTCATTCAGCTGTACCAAAACCTTTAACCTTCGTTCTGAGTAAACTCCAAGCTACTTAGTCTGGCATTCAAACAGTCAACAAACACATATTAAGCACCTACTATGTACCAGGCAGACAGCTAGGTGGCACACTAGATAGAGTACAGCGTCTGGAGTCAGAAAGACTCATTTTCCTGAATTCAAATCTGGCCTCAGACACAAGCTATGGGACCCTGGGCAAGTTACTAAACCCTGTTCACCTCAGTTTCCTCATCTGTAAAATGAACTGGAAAAGAAAATGACAAACCATTCCAGTATTCTTGTCAAGAAAATGCAAAATGGGGTCACGAAGAGTTGGACACAACTGAACATATACCTGGCACTGTGCTAAGAGCTAGAGATACAAAAAGACGCAACAGCCAGTCACTACCCTCAAGAGCTTGCAATCCAGTAGCTTACCATTAATAATTTACTTCCGAAGCACCTTTCAAGCTTCATATTATAACATTTCCCCCTTTATACCTAGCAGTAGAATCCCAGAATGCACTAGTACTCCAGGCAAACCAGACATCTGTAGCATTCTACAAATACATCTGACTGCTTTCTACCTCTGTGCCTTTGCCTCACACTAAGTCTTCCTTCTACCTGGAATGACCCTTCATAAATCTCTACCAGGTGAAATCTCATTTTTTCCTTCAAGGCTCAGCTGAGATATCACCTCCTACATGAAACTCTCTGCCATCTTCCCAACCAAAAGATTTTACTCATTCCTCTGAATTTTCATCATACTTTGTGCTTCCCTTGTG